>NW_027182214.1:20748999-21348999 GCF_029961685.1 Aristolochia californica
TTAGATGTATCCTTTTTTCTTAAATCAAAACTTGAGTTTTCACTTTCCCTTCATCTCGTAAACAAAAAAAGAGGTAAAAGCCATATAGATCACAACAAAATGAAAATTGTAGAGTTTATGTATGGAAAGAATTTATAGCAATAAGAAATGTTAGTAAATAAAATTTATTCACACACCATAAATGAACACAAAAGTTTTGTTATCCAAGTTTGGGAAATTCAACTAGTTAAAACCTAATAGCTCTTAATTATATAAGAAAGAGATTTTTCTACACATGTTTTAAAAAATGGATATGCATGCTTGAAACTTGTTAAAGATGCAAATGACCTATGGTTCGAAACCTTTTAAAGAGTATAACATTAAATTATCAAGTGAAGGTGCGGTGGGATATTTACTAAAGTCAAACAAGCCATTATTTTGCCCATTCACAAAACATTGACCTAACGATCATTGATGATTGAAAAAATATTTATCATGAGTAATGGGCTATATTTTTGTAAGGAATGACTAATGGATTGGCAGTCAATATTCAGTTAAAAATCCCCCGCTTGCCCCGTTTCCCGACGTATGCACAACTTGATATATAAAAACTAAAAAGAGTTTACAATCCCTAAAAATTACAGACATGTTTGGAAATATCTCTCTCTACATTTTTGCATTGTGCATTTCCATTTTAGATGTATACTTTTTTCATAAATCAAAACTTGAGTTTTCACTTTCCCTTTATCTCGTGCACAAAAAAGAGAAAATGGCCTATAGATCACAACAAAATGAAAATTTTAGAGTTTATGTAAGGAAAGAATTTAAAGCAATAACAAATGTAGATAAAGAAGATTTATTCACACACCACAAATGAACACAAAAGTTTTGTTATCCAAGTTTGGAAAATTCCACTAAGGCAACTCTAATAGCTAGGAATTTTATAAGAAAGAGATTTTTCTACATAGGTTTTAAAAAATGGATATGCATGAGTGAAACATGTTAAAGATGCAAATGACCTTTGGATCCAAAAATTTTAAGGAGAATAACATTAAATTCTCAAGTGATGGTGCGGTGGGATATTTACTCGAGTCAAGCAAGCCATTATTTTGCCCATTTTCAAAAAGTTGACCTAACGATCATAGATGATTGTAAATATATTTATCATGCATAACGGGCTTATTTTGTAATGAATGACTTATGGATTGGGAGTAAACACTCAGTTAAAATCGCCCGCTTCCCCCTTTTCCCGACGATTGCAAAACCTGATATATAAAAACTAAAAAGAGTTTACAATCCCTAAAAAGCACAGAAAATTTTTGGAGTTATCTCGCTCTACATTTGTGCATTGTGCATTTCCATTTTGGATGTATAATTTTTTCTTAAATTAAAACACGAGTTTTCACTTTCCCATCTTGTTGTAAACAACAAAAGAGATAAAAGGCAAAAAGATCTCAACAAAATGAAAATTTTAAAGTTTATGTATGGAAATAATATAAAGAAATAATATATGTAAGTAAAGAAAATTTATTCACACACCACAAATGAACACAAAAGTTTTGTTATTGGAGTTTGGGAAATTCCACTAGTTCAACCCTAATAGATCGGTATTTTATAAGAAAGAGAGTTTTCTACACATGTTTGAAAAAATGGATATGCATGCTTGAAACATGTTAAAGATACAAATGATCTATGGATCGAAACCATTTAAAGAGAATAACATTAAATTCTCAAGTGAACGTACGGTGGGATATTTACCCGAGTCAAACAAGCCATTATTTTGCCCATTTACAAACAAACTGATCTAACGATCAAAGATGATTTTAAAGTGATTTATCATGTGTAATGTGCTATATTTATGTAAGGAATGACTTATGGATTGGGAGTCAACACTCAGTTAAAAATCCCCCACCTCCCCCTTT
The DNA here is from genome assembly GCF_029961685.1 of Aristolochia californica. NCBI lineage: Eukaryota > Viridiplantae > Streptophyta > Magnoliopsida > Piperales > Aristolochiaceae > Aristolochia > Aristolochia californica. The sequence goes on from NW_027182214.1 coordinate 20,750,901, forward strand.
TCCCTACGATTCAAAACCTGATATATAAAGACTAAAAAGAGTTTACAATCACTAAAAATTACATAATATTTTATGAATAATCTCTTTATACATTTTTGCATTGTGCATTTCCATTTTGGATGTATACTTTTTTCTTAAATCAAAACTTGAGTTTTTACTTTCCATTCATATCGTAAACTAAAAAAGAGATAAAAGGCAAATAGATCACAACGAAATGAAAATTTTAGAGTTTATGTATGGAATGAATTTAAAGAAATACTATATATAAGTAGAGAAAATTTATTCACACCCCACAAATGAACACAAAAGTTTTGATATCCAAGTTTGGGAAATTTCACTAATTCAACCCTAATTGCTCGTAATTTTATAAGAAATTTTTTTTTCTACACATGTTTTAAAAAATGGCTATGCATGCTCAAAACATGTTAAAGATGCAAATGACCTATGGATCAAAACCTTTTAAATAGAATAGCATTATATTCTCAACTTAAGGTTCGATGGGATATTTATCAGTGTGAAACCAGCCATTATTTTGCCCACAAAGGTTACCTAACGATCATAGATAATTTTAAAGTGATTTATCTTGTGTAACGTGCTACATTTTTGTAAGGAAGGACTTATGGATTAGTAGTCGACACTCGGTTAAAAATGCCCCGCCTCCCCCTTTTCCCGATGATTGCAAAACCTAATATATAAAAACTAAAAAGAGTTTTCAATCCCTAAAAATTACAAACACTTTTAGGAATTATCTCTCTCTAAATTTGTGCAGTATGCATTTCTATTTGAGATGTATACTTTTTCTTAATTAAAAACTTGATTTTTCACTTTCCCTTCATCTCGTAAACAAAAAAAAGAGATAAAAGGCATATAGATCACAAAAAAATGAAAATTGCAGAGTTTATGTATGGAAAGAATGTAAAGAAATGTAAGTAAAAAAAATTTATTCACTCACACACCACAAATGAACACAAAAGTATTGTTATCCAAGTTTGGGAAATTCCACTAGTTAAACCCTAATAGCTCTTAATTTGATAAGAAAGAGATTTTTCTACACATGTTTTAAAAAAAGGATATGCATGCTTGAAACATGTTAAAGATGAAAATCACCTATGGATTGAAACCTTTTAAAGAGAATAACATTAAATTCTTAAGTGAAGGTGCGGTGGGATATTTACCCGAGTCAAATAAGCCATTATTTTGCCCATTTACAGAAAGTTGACCTAACGATCATTGATGATTGTGAAAATATTTATCATGCGTAACCGCCTATATTTTTGTAAGGAATGACTAATGGATTGGGAGTCAACACTCAGTTAGAAACCCCTTGCTTGCCCCCTTTCCAGATGTTTGCACAACTTGATATATAAAAACTAAAAAGAGTTTGCAATCCCTAAAAATTATAGACAATTTTTGGAATTATCTCTCTCTACATTTGTGCATTGTGTATTTCCATTTTTTATGTGTACTTTTTCCATAAATCAAAACTTGAGTTTACACTTTCCCTTCATCCCGTGGACAAAAAAAGAGATAAAAGGCCAATAGATAACAACAAAATAAAAAATTTAGAGTTTATGTATGGAAATAATTAAAACCAATGAATAATGTATTTAAAGAAAACTTATTCACACACGACAAATGAACACAAAAGTTTCGTTATCCAAGTTTGGAAAATTTCACTAGTTCAACCCTAATAGCTCGTAATTTTATAAAAAAGTGATTTTTCTACACATGTTTTAAAAAATGGATACACATGCTTCAATCATGTTAAAGATGAAAATGACCAATGGATCCAAACCTTTTAAAGAGATTAACATTAAATTCTCAAGTGAAGGTGCGGTGGGATATTTACCCGAGTCAAACATGCCATTATTTTGCCCATTTACAAAAAGTTGACCAAACGATCATAGATGATTGTAAAGTGATTTATCATGCGTAACAGGCTATATTTTTTTAAGGAATAAGTTATGGATTGGGAGTCAACACTCTGTTAAAAATCCCCCCCCCCCCCCCCCCCTTTTCCCGACGATTGCAAAACCTTATATATTAAAACTAAAAAGAGTTTACAATCGCTAAAAATTACAGTCACTTTTAGGAATTATCTCTCTCTACATTTGTGCATTATGCATTTCCATTTTAGATGTTACTTTTTTCTTCAATCAAAACTTGAGTTTTCACTTTCCCTTCATCTCGTAAACAAAAAAGAGATAAAACGCAAATAGATCACAACAAAATGAAAATTTTAGAGTTTATATATTTAAAGAATTTAAAGCAATAAAAAATGTAAGTAAAGAAAATTTATTCACACACCAAAAATGAACACAAAAGTTTTGTTATCCAAGTTTCGGAAATTCCACTACTTCAACCCTAATAGCTCATAATTATATAAGAAAGAGATTTTTCTACACATGTTTTATCAAATGGATATGCATGCTTGAAACAAGTTAAAGATGCAAATGACCTATGGATAGAAACCTTTTGAAAAGAATAACATTAAATTCTCAAGTGAAGCTGTGATGGGATATTTACCAGAATCCAACAAGCCATTATTTTGCCCATTTACATAAAACTGACATAATGATCATAGATGATTGTAAAGTGATTTTTCATGCGTAACGGGTATACTTTGGTTAGGAATGACTAATGGATTGGGAGGCAACACTCAGTTAAAATTCCCCTGCCTCCCCCTTTTCCCGACGATTGCAGAACCTGATATATAAAAACTAAAAAGAGTTTACAATCCCTAAAAATTACAGACACTTTTAGGAATTATCTCTCACTACGTTTGTGCATTGTGAATTTCTATTTTAGATGTATACTTTTTTGTTAAATGAAAACTTTAGTTTTCACTTTCCCTTCATCTCATAGACAAAAAAAGAGATAAAAGGCAAATAGATCACAACAAAATGAAAATTTTAGAGTTTATGTATGGAAAGAACTTAAAGTAATACAAAATGTAAGATAAGAAAAATTATTCACGCCCCACAAAGAAACAAAAAAGTTTTGTTATCCAAGTTTGGGAAATTTCACTAGTTCAACCCTAATAGCTCAGAATTTTATAAGAAAGAGATTTTTCTACACGTTTTCAAAAATGGAAATGCATGCTTGAAACATATTAAAGATGCAAATGACCTATGGATCCAAACCTTCTAAAGAGAATAACATTTTATTCTCAAGTGACGGTGCTGTGGGATAATTACCCGAGTCAAACAAGCCATTATTTTGCCCATTTACAATAAGCTGACCTAATGATCATAGATGATTGTGGAGTGATTTATCATGCGTAATGGGCTATATTTTAGTAAGGAATGACTTATGGATTGGGAGTCAACACTAAGTTAAAAATCACCTGCCTCCCCCTTTTCCTAACGTTTCCAAAACCTGATATATAAAAACTAAAAAGAGTTTATTATCCCTTAAAATTAAAGACACTTTTTGTAATTATATCTGTCTACATTTGTGCATTGTGCATTTCCATTTTAGATGTATACTTTTTTCTTCAATCAAAACTTGAGTTTTCACTTTCCCTTCATCTCGTACACAAAAAAAGAGATAAAACGCAAACGGATCACAACATAATGAAAATTTTAGAGTTTAAGAATTTAAAGAATTTAAAGCAATAACAAATGTAAGTAATGAAAATTTATTCACACACCATAAATGAACACAAAAGTTTTGTTATCCAAGTTTTGGAAATTCCACTAGTTGAACCCTAATAGCTCTTAATTTTATAAGAAAGATATTTTTCTACACATGTTTAAAAAAATGGATATGCATGCTTGAAACATGTTAAGGATGCAAATGACCTATGGATCAAAACCTTTTAAAGAGAATAATATTAAATTCTCAAGTGAAGGTGCAGTGGGATATTTACCCGAGTCAAACAAGCCATCATTTTGCCCATTAACAAAAAGTTGACATAACGATCATTGATGATTGTAAAAATATTTATCATGCATACCGGGCTATATTTTTTTAAGCAATGACTAATGGATTGGAAGTCAACATTCAGTTAAAAATCCCCCGGTTGCCCCCTTTCCCGACTTTTGCACAACCTGATATATAAAAACTTAAAAGAGTTTACAATTCCTAAAAATTACAGACATTTTTGGAATTATCTCTCTCTACATTTGTGCATTGTGCATTTCCATTTTAGATGTATACTTTTTTCATAAATCATAACTTGAGTTTTCACTTTCCCTTCATCTCATGAACAAAAAAAGAGAAAAAAGACCACTAGATCACAACAAAATGAAAATTTTAGAGTTTATGTAAGGAAAGAATTTAAAGCAATAACAAATGTAGGTAAAGAAAATTTATTCACACACCACAAATGAACACAAAAGTTTTGTTATCCAAGTTTGGAAAATTCAACTAGTTCAACCCTAATAGCTCGAAATTTTATAAGAAAGTGATTTTTCTACACATGTTTTAAAAAATGGATATGCATGCTTGAAACATGTTGAAGAGGCAAATGACCTATGGATCCAAAACTTTTAAGTAGAATAACATTAAATTTTCAAGTGAGGGTGTGGTGGGATATTTACCCAAGTCAAACAAGCCATTATTTTGCCCATTTCAAAAAATCTGACCTAACGATGATAGATGATTGTAAAGTGATTTATCATGCGTAACGGGCTATATTTTTGTAAGGAATGACTTATGGATTGGGAGTCAACACTCAGGTAAAAATCCCTTACCTCCTCCTTTTCCCGAGGATTGCAAAACCAAATATATACAAACTAAAAAGAGTTTACAATCCCTAAAAATCACAGAAACTTTTTGGAATGATCTCGCTCTACATTTCTGCATAGTGCATTTCCATTTTGGATGTAAACTTTTTTTCTTAAATTAAAACACGAGTTTTCACTTTCCCTTCATCTCGTAAACAACAAAAGAGATAAAAGGCAAATAGATCTCAGCAAAATGAAAATTTTAAAGTTTATGTATGGAAAGAATTTAAAGAAATAACATATGTCAGTAAAGAAAATTTATTCAGACACCACAAATGAACACAAAAGTTTTGTTGTCAGAGTTTGGAAAATTCCACTAGTTCAACCCTAATAGCTCAAAATTTTATAAGAAAGAGATTTTTCTACACATGTTTTAAAAAATGGATATGCATGCTTGAAACATGTTAAAGATGCAAATGACCTATGGATCCAAAACTTTTAAGGAGAATAACATTAAATTCTCAAGTGATTGTGCGGTGGGATATTTACCCAAGTCAAACAAGCCATTATTTTGCCCATTTCAAAAAATCTGACCTAACGATCAAAGATGATTGTAAAGTGATTTATCAAGTGTAACAGGCTATATTTTTGTAAGGAATGACTTATGGATTTGGAGTGAACACTCAGTTAAAAAGCCCCAGCCTCCCCTTTTCCCTACGATTGCAAAACCTGACATAAAAAAACTAAAAAGAGTTTACAATCCCTAAAAATTACATAATCTTTTATGAATTATCTCTCTCTACATTTTTGCATGGTGCATTTCCATTTTGGATGTATACTTTTTTCTTAAATCAAAACTTGAGTTTTCACTTTCTCTTCATCTCATAAACTAAAAAAGAGATAAAAGGCAAATATATCACAATAAAATAAATATTTTAGAGTTTATGAATGGAAAGAATTCCACTGGTTCAATCCTAATTGCTCGTAATTTTATAAGAATTATTTTTTCTACACATGTTTTACAAAATGGATATGCATGCTCAAAACATGTTAATGATGCAAATGACCTATGGATCGCAACCGTTTTAAAGAGAATAACAATAAATTCTCAAGTGAAGGTTCGGTGGGATATTTACCCGAGTGAAACCGGCCATTATTTGGCCTATTTACATAAAGTTGACCTAATGATCATAGATGATTGTAAAGTGATTTATCATACCTAATGGGCTATATTTTTGTAAGGAATGACTTATGGATTGGCAGTCGACACTGGGTTAAAAATCCCCCGCCTCCCACTTTTCCCTACGATTGCAAAACCTGATATATAAAAACTGAAAAGAGTTTTCAATCCCTAAAAATTACAAACACTTTTTGGAATTATCTGTCTCTAAATTTGTGCAATGTGCATTTCCATTTTAGATATAAACTTTTTCTTAAATAAAAACTTGATTTTTCACTTTCCCTTAATCTCGTAAACAAAAAAATAGATCAAAGGCATACAGATCACAACAAAATGAAAATTGTAGAGTTTATGTATGGAAAGAATGTAAAGCAATAACAAATGTAAGTAAATAAAATTTATTCACACACCACAAATGAACACAAAAGTATTGTTATCTAAGTTTGGGAAATTCCACTAGTTAAACCCCAATATCTCTTAATTTGATAAGAAAGAGATTTTTCTACACATGTTTTAAAAAAATGATATGCATGTTTGAAACATGTTAAAGTTGAAAATGACCTATGGATCGAAACATTTTAAAGAGAATAACATAAAATTCTCAAGTGAAGGTGCGGTGGGATATTTACCTGAGTCAAATAAGCCATTATGTTGCACATTTACAAAAAGCTGAGCAAACGATCAAAGATGATTGTAAAGTGATTTATCATCAAAACTTGAGTGTTCACATTCCCTTTATCTCGTAAAAAAAAAAAAGAGATAAAAAGCAAACACATCACAACAAAATGAAAATTTTAGAGTTTATGTATGGAAAAAATTTAAAGCAATAACAAATGTAAGTAAAGAAAAATTATTCACACATCACAAATGAACACAAATGTTTTCTTATCCAAGTTTTGGAAATTCCACAAGTTCAACCCTAATAGCTTTGAAATTCCACTAGTTAAACCTTAATAGCTCTTAATTTGATAAGAAAGAGATTTTTCTGCACATGTTTAAAAAATTGGAAATGCATGCTTGAAACTGTTAAAGATGCAAATGACCTATGGATCCAAACCTTTTAAACAGAATAACATTAAATTCTCAAGTGAACGTGCGGTGGGATATTTACCCGTGTCAAACTAGCCATTATTTTGCCCATTTAAAAAATGCTAACCTAATGATCATAGATGATTGTAAAGTGATTTATCATGCGTGACGGGCTTTATTTTTGTAAGGAATGACTTATGGATTGGAAGTCAACACTCGGTTAAAAATCCCCTGCCTCCCCCTCTTCCCGACGATTTCAAAACCTGATATATAAAAACTAAAAAGAGTTTACAACCCTAAAAATTACAGCCACTTTTTGGAATTATCACTCTCCACATTTGTGCATTGTCAATTTCCATTTTAGATGTGTACTTTTTTTTCTTAAATCAAAACTTGAGTTTTCACTTTCCCTTCAACTTGTTAAAAAAAAAAAAAAGATAAAAGGCAAATAGATCAGAACAAAAAGAAAATTTTAGAGTTTAGGTATGGAAAAACTTTAAAGCAATAAAAAATGTAAATACAGAAAATTTATTCACACGCCACTAATGAACACAAAAGTTTTGTTATCCAAGTTTGGGAAATTCCTCTAGTTCAACGCGAATACTTTGAAATTTTATAAGAAATTGATTTTTCTAGGCATGTTTTAAAAAATGGATATGCATGCTTGAAACATGTTAAAGAAGTAAATGACCTATGGATCCAAACCTTTTAAAGAGAATAACATTATATTCTCAAGTGAATGCGCGGTGGGATATTTACCCGAGTCAAACAAGCCATTATTTGGCCCATTTATAAAAAATTGACCTAACAATCATAGATGACTGTAAAGTGATTTATCATGCGTAACGGGCTATATTTTTTTGAGGAATGACTTATGGATTGGGAGTGAACACTCGGTTAAAAATCCCCCGCCTCCCCCTTTTCCCAATGATTGCAAAACCTGATATATAAAAACTAAAAAAGCATTTACAATCCCTAAAATTTACAGATAGTTTTTGGAATTATAACTCTCTACATTTGTGCATTGTGCATTTCCATTTCAAATGTGTACTATTTTTCTTAAATCAAAACTTGAATTTTCAATTTCCCTTCATCTCGTAAACAAAAAAAAAAAAGAGATCAAAGTCGAATAGATCACAACAAAATAAAAATTTAAGAGTTTATGTATGGAAAAAATTTCAAGCAACAACATATGTATGTAAAGAAAATTTATTCACACACCATAAATGAACACAAAAGTTTTGTTATCCAAATTTTGGAAATTCCACTTGTTCAACCATAATAGCATGGAATTTTATAAGAAAGAGATTTTTCTACGCATGTTTTAAAAAAAGGAAATGCATGCCTGAAACATGTTAAAGATTCAAATGACCTATGGATCCAAACCTTTTAAAGACAATAACATTAAATTCTCAAGTGAACGTGCGGTAGGATATTTACCCGAGTAAAACAAGCCATTATTTTGTCCATTGACAAAAAGCTGACCTAACGATCATAGATGATTGTAAAGTGATTTATCAAGCATAACGGCCTATATTTTTTTAAGGAATGACTCATGGATTGATAGTAAACACTCGGTTAAAAATCCCCCGCCTCCCCCTTTTCCCGACGATTGCTAAACCAGAAATATAAAAACTAAAAAGAGTTTACAATCCCCAAAAATTATGGACACTTTTTGGAATTATCACTCTACATTTGTGGATTGTGCATTTCCATTCAAGATGTGTACTTTTTTTTCTTAAATCAAAACTTGAGTGTTCACATTCCCTTTATCTCGTAAACAAAAAAAGAGATCAAAGGCAAACAGATCACAACAAAATGAAAATTTTAGAGTTTATGTATGGAAAAAATTTAAAGCAATAACAAATGTAAGTAAAGAAAATTTATTCACCCACCACAAATGAACACAAAAGTTTTGTTATCCAAGTTTGGGAAATTCCACTACTTCAAAACTAATAGCTTTGAATTTTATTAGCAACAAATTTTTCTACTCATGTTTTCAAAATTTGAAATGCATGGTTTAAACATGTTAAAGATGCAAATGACCTATGGATCCAAACCTTTTAAAGAGAACAACATTAAATTCTGAAGTGAACGTGCGGTGGGATATTTACCTGAGTCAAACTAGCCATTATTTTGCCCATTTACAAAAAGTTGACCTAACGATCATAGATGATTGTAAAGTGATTTATCATGCGTAATGGACTATATTTTTTTAATAAATGACTTATGGATTGGGAGTCAAGACTCGGTTAAAAATTCCCCGCCTCCCCCTCTTCCCGATGATTACAAAACCTGAGATATAAAAACTAAAAAGTGTTTACAATCCCTAAAAATTACTGACACTTTTTTGAATTATCACTATCTACATTTGTGCATTGTGAATTTCCATTTTAGATGTTTACTTTTTTTCTTAAATCAAAACTTGAGTTTTCACTTTCATTCATCTCCTAAAAAAAAAAACGAGATAAAAGGCAAATAGATCACAAACAAAAATAAAATTTTGGAGTTTAGGAATGGAAAAATTTTAAAGAAATAAAAAATGTAAGTAAAGAAAATTTATTCACACACCACTAATGTACACAAAAGCATTGTTATCCAAGTTTGGGCAATTCCTCTGGTTCAACCCTAATAGTTTGGAATTTCATAAGAAAGAGATTTTTCTATACATGTTTTAAAAAATGGATATGCATGCTTCAAACATGTTAAAGATGCAAATGACCTATGGATCCAAACCTTTTAAAGAGAATAACATTAAATTCTCAAGTGAATGTGCGGTGGGATATTTACCCAAATCAAACAAGCTATTGTTTTGCCCTTTTACAAAGAGTTGACCTAACGATCATAGATGATTGTAAAGTGATTTATCATGTGTAACGGGCTATATTTTTATAAGGAATGACTTATGGATTGGGTGTCAACACTCGGTTAAAAATCTCTAGCCTCCCCCTTTTCCCGACGATTGCAATACCTGATATATAAAAGCTAAAACAGAGTTTACAATCCCCTATAATTACAGACACTTTTTGAAATTATCACTCTCTACATTTGTGCATTGTGCATTTCAATTTTATTTGTGTACCTTTTTCTTAAATCAAAACCAGAATTTTCACCTTCCCTTCATGTCGTAACCAAAAAAAGAGATAATGGGCAAATAGATCACAACAAAATCAAATTTTTAGAGTTTATGTTTGGAGAGAAATTTAAAGCAATAACATATGTAAGTAATGAAAATTTATTCACACACCACAAATGAACACAAAAGTTTTGTTATCCAAATTTGGTAAACCCCACTATTTCAACCCTCATAGCTAGGAATTTTATAAGAAAATGATTTTCCTACACATGTTTTAAAAAATAGAAATGCATGCTTGAAATGAAAATGACCTATGGATCCAAACTTTTTATAGAGAATAACATTAAATTCTTAAGTGACCGTGCGGTGGGATATTTACCAGAGTCAAACAAGCCATTATTTTGCCCATTTACAAAAAGCTCCCTAACGTCCATAGATGATTGTAAAGTGATTTATCATGCGTAACGCGCTATATTTTAGTAAAGAATTACTTACAGATTGGGATTCAACACTCAGTTAAAAATCCCCCCCCCCCCCCCCCCCCCTCCCCCTTTTTCCTGACGATTGCAAAACCTAATATATAAAAACTAAAAAAGAGTTTACAATCCCTAAAAATTACAGACACTTTTTGGAATTATCATTCTCTACATTTGTGCATTGAGCAATTCCATTTTAGATGTGTACTTTTTTTCTTAAATCAAAACTTGAATTTTCACTTTCCTTTCATCACGTAAACAAAAAAAGAGATAAAAGGCAAACACATCACAATAAAATGAAAATTTTAGAATTTATGTATGGAAAAAATTTTAAGCAATAAAATATGTAAGTAAAGAAAATTTATTCACACACCACAAATGAACACACAAGTTTTGTTATCCAAATTAGGGAAATTCCACTAGTTCAACCCTAATAGCTTGGAATTTTATAAGAAAGAGATTTTTCTACACATGTTTTATAAAACGGAAATGCATGCTTGAAACATATTAAAGATGCAAATGACCTATGGATCCAAACCTTTTAAAGAGAATAACATTAAATTCTCAAGTGAACATGCGGTGGGATATTTACTCGAGTCAAACAAGCCATTAATTTGCCCATTGACAAAAAGTTGACCTGACAATCATAGATGATTGTAAAGTGATTTATCATGCGTGATGGCCTATATTTTTGTAAGGAATAACTCATGGATTGAGAGTAAACACTCGGTTAAAAATCCACCGCCTCTCCCTTTTTCCGACAATTGCAGAACCAGATATATAAAAACTAAAAAGAGTTTACTATCCCTAAAAATTACAGACACTTTTTGGAATTATCACTCTCTACTTTTGTCCATTGTGCATTTTGATTCAAGATGTGTACTTTTTTTTCTGAAATCAGAACTTGAGTGTTCACTTTCGCTTTATCTCGTAAACAAAAAAAGAGATAAAAGGCAAACAGATCACAACAAAATTAAAATTTTAGAGTTTTTGAATGGAAAAAATTTAAAGCAATAACAAATGTATGCAAAGAAAATTTATTCACACACCACAAATGAACACAAAAGTTTTGTTATCCAAGTTCGAGAAATTCCACTCGTTCAACCCTAAAGAGATTTTTATATGCGTGTTTAAAAAATTGGAAATGCATGCTTGAAACAAGTTAAAGATGGAAATCATCTATGGATTCAAACCTTTTAAAGAGAATAACATTAAATTCTCAAGTGAACGTGCGGTGGGATACTTACCCGAGTCAAACTGGCCCTATTTTGCCCATTTACAAAAAGCAAACCTAACGATCATAGATTATTGTAAAGTGATTTATCATTGGTAACTGTTTATATTTTTTTAAGGAATGACTTATGGATTGGGAGTCAACACTCGGTTAAAAATCCCCTGCCTCGCCCTTTTCCCAATGATCGCAAAACTTGATATATAAAAACTAAAAAGAGTTTACAATCTCTAAAAATTACTGACACTTTTTGGAATTATCACTCTCTACATTTGTGTATTGTGAATTTCCATTTTAGATGTGTACTTTATTTTCTTAAATTAAAAATTGAGTTTTCACTTTCCCTTCATCTCGTAAACAAACAAAAAAAAGAGATAAAAGGCAAATAGATCACAACAAAAAGAAACTTTTAGAGTGAAGGTATGGAAAAAAATTAAAGCAATAAAAAATATAAGTAAAGAAAATTTATTCACACACCACTAATGTACCCAAACGTTTTATTATCTAAGTTTGGGAAATTCCTCTAGTTAAACCCTAATAGCTTGGAATTTTATAAGAAAGACATTTTTCTACACATGTTTTAAAAAATGGATATGCATGCTTGAAACATGTTAAATATGCAATTGACCTAACGATCATAGATGATTGTAAAGTGATTTATCATGCGTAATGGGCTATATTTTTTTAAGGAATGACTTATGGATTGGGAGTCAACACTCGGTTAAAAATCCCCCGCCTCCCCCTTTTCCCGAAGATTGCAAAACCTAATATAGGAACTAAAAAGAGTTTACAATCCCTAAAAATTACTGACACTTCCTCGAATTATCACTCTCTACTTTTTTGTGTTGTGTTTTTCCATTTTAGATGTGTATCTTTTTTCTTCAATCAAAACTTGAGTTTTCACTGTCCCTTCATCTCGTAAACAAAAAAAGAGATAAAACGCAAATAGATCACAATAAAATGAAAATTTGTTGTGGACTCAATAGCACACCGAGTCACACAACGAAGAAGACAACAACAACTCACTCAATAGGATTTAATTCTTATATTTCTTTGAGTAGGATTTATTTCTAATATTGTTTTAAGTAGGATTTATTTCTTATATTGTTTTAAGTAGGAGTTATTTCTAATTACTTTTTATGTAAGGGCATTATGGGGAATTATTGTAACCCTAACCCTAAAACTCCCTATTTAAGGGATAGGTATGAATGAAATAGGGAAGCTTTGAGATTTTAGAATAACCTAGTCTAAATAGGTTGGGATCACCTCTTGATCCCGAGTTTAGGGTTTACTCCAAAAATCCAACCTATCATTCACCCTCCATTGCCATCCATCTTCACCCAAATTCATCCACCATCATCCCTATTAAGAAAAGGAGGTTCCTGCCCCTTTTCCGAGCCCAAAGAGGAGATCTATCCTCCTTCTTGGCAGCAGCAACAAGAGAGGCCGAATTCCTCCCTTACCAAGTAGCAAAGTGAGGATTTTTATCCTCAAATCTTGAGCAATTCCTGGTGCAACGTGGGAGCTGATCATAGCATCAAAGAAGAGGTATTAATCTATCCCAAACTCGTGTTTCAAGTTATTTAAGAAAGAAGGATTGCATTCTTAGCTAGAGCAGCAACAAAGAGGGCCAAACGCTCTTTGCCGTGACCAAAAAAAGAGAGCACCTTGCTCTAGCAAGGTCAGCATTGTTGTGGGGTCTTCTACCTAGCACAACAACTCGGTAGGACCCTCAAAAGAGGATCTTTCCTCCTGGCCAAGCATTGGTTAAGGAGAAATACTCATACACAGACCCTTGACGTGAAGTGAGTAAATTCTGAGTGCTGGATTCACAAATCCCACGCCGTGACACTCGATCCATGACTCTGGACTGTAACAAAATTTTAGAGTTTATGTATGGAATAAATTTAAAGAAATTACAAATGTAAGTAAAGAAAATTTTTTGACACACCACAAATGAACACAAAAGTTTTGTTATCATAGTTTGGGAAATTCCACTAGTTCAACTCTAATAGCTTGGAATTTTATAAGAAAGAGATTTTTCTACACATGTTTTAAAAAACGGAAATGCATGCTAGAAACATGTTAAAGATGCAAATGACCTATGGATCCAAACCATTTAAAGAGAATAACATTAAATTCTCAAGTGAACGTGCGGTGGGATATTTACCAGAGTCAAATGAGATATTATTTTGCCCCTTTACAAAAGGCTGACCTAACGATCATAGATAATTGTAAAGTGATTTATCATATGTAACAGGCTATATTTTGTTAAGGAATAACATATGGATTGGGAGTCAACACTCGGTTAAAAATCCCCCGCCTTCCCCTTTTCCCGAGGATTGCAAAACCTAATATTTAAAATATAAAAAGAGTTTACAATACCTAAAAATTACAGACACTTTTTGGAATTATCACTCTCTACATTTGTGCATTGTGTATTTCCAGTTTAGATTGTACTTTTTGTTCTTAAATCAAAACTTGAATTTTCACTTTCCTTTCATCTTGTAAACAAAAAAAGAGATAAAAGGCAAATAGATCAAAACAAAATGAATTATTTAGAGTTTATGTGTGGAAAAAATTTGAAACCAATAACAAATGTAAGTAAAGTAAATTTATTCACACACTACAAATGACCACAAAAGTTTTGTTATCCAAGTTTTGGAAATTCCACTAGTTCAACCCTTATAGCTTGGAGTTTTATAAGAAAGAGACTCTTCTACACATGTTTTAAAAAATGGATATGCATGCTTGAAACATGTTAAAGATGCTAATGACCTATGGATCCAAACCTTTTAAGGAGAATAACATTAAATTCTCAAGTGAACGTGCGGTGGAATATTTACCCGAGTCAAACAACCCTTTATTTTGCACATTTACTAAAAGCAGACCTAACGTTGATAGATGATTGTAAAATGATTTATCATGTGTAACGAGCTATATTTTTGTAAGGAATGATTTATGTATTGGGAGTCAGCCCTCCGTTAAAAATCCCCCGCCTCTCCCTTTTTCCGACGATTGCAAAACCTGATGTATAAAAAGTCAAAAGAGTTTACAATCCCTAAAAATTACAGACACTATTTGGAATTATCACTCTCTACATTTGTGCATTGTGCATTACCATTTTAGATGTGTACTTTTTTTTCTTAAATCAAAACTTGAGTTTTCACTTTCCGTTCATCACGTAAACAAAAAAGAAAAGATAAAAGGTAAATAGATCACGACAAAAAGAAAATTTTAGAGGTTAGCTATGGAAAAAAGTTAAAGCAATAAAATATGTAAGTAAAGAAAATTTATTCACACACCACAAAAGAACACAAAAGTTTTTTTATCAAAATTTATGAAATTCCACTAATTCAATCCTAATAGCTTGGAATTTTATAAGAACGAGATTTTTCTACACTTGTTTTAAAAAATGGGAATGCTTGCTTGAAACATTTTAAAGATGCAAATGACCTATGGATCCAAACATTTTAAAGAGAATAACATTAAATTCTCAAGTGACCGTGTGGTGGGATATTTACCCGAGTCAAACAAGCCATTATTTTGCCCATTTACAAAAAGTAGACCAAACGATCATGGATGATTGTAAAGTTATTTATCATGCGTAACGGGCTATATTTTTGTAAGGAATGACTTATGGATTGGGAGTCAACACTCGGTTAAAAATCCCCCCCTCACCCTTTTCACGATGATTACAAAACCTGATATATAAAAACTAAAAAGAGTTTACAATCCCTAAAACTTACAGACACTTTTTGGAATTCTCACTGTCTACATTTGTGTGTTGTGCATTTCCCTTTTATATGTGTACTTTTTTTCTTAAATCAAAACTTGAGTTTTCACTTTCCCTTCGTCTCGTAAATAACAAAAGAGATAAAAGGCAAAAAGCAACAAAAAGAAATTTTTAAAGTTTATGTATGGAAAAAATTTAAAGCAATAACAAAAGTAAGTAAAGAAAATTTATTCACACATCACAAATGAACACAAAAGATTTGATATCCAAGTTTGGGAAATTCCACTTGTTCAACCCTAATAGCTTGGAATTTTATAAGAAAAAGTTTTTTGACACATGTTTTAAAAAATGGATATGCATGCTAAAACCATGTTAAAGATGCAAATGACCTATGGATCCAAACATTTTAAAGAGAATAACATTAAATTCTCAAGTGAACGTGCGGCGGGATATTTACCCTAGTCAAACAAGCCATTATTTTGCCCATTTACAAAAAGCTGACCTAACGATCATAAATGATTGTAAAGTTATTTATCATGCGTAACGGGCTATATTTTTCGTAAGGAATGACTTATAGATTGGGAGTCAACACTCAATTAAAAATCCCCTGCCTCAACCTTTTCCCGAGGATTGCAAAACCTAATATTTAAAATCTAAAAATAGTTTACAATACCTAAAAATTACAGAAACTTTTTGGAATTATCACTCTATACATTTGTGCATTATACATTTCCAGTTTAGCACTTGTTTTCTTATTGATTCCAGGGGCGGCGGCGTTCTTGAATTAAGTCTATCCGAACCGAATTAGCACTTCTCAGATCAGGCTAGGCCTCTCCTGCGGAGCTGGGCGCCGGGGCCCTGGATGCTCTAGCGATCGGCACATAGGGGAGTGGCATCAATATGAGGGATCCCTCAAAATAGGGATCCCTCAAAATAGAGAAGGGCGGGCAGGGCTTCTGCAAGAGCCTCCCCCCTCTTCCCGGTCAAGATAGATGGGAAGGAGACGGACATAACCAGCCTCTTTTTTTATGTACGTACACCTTTGTTTCAGGGTGGGGCCGCCCTCCCTCCTGCTAATCCGGCCATTTCCGAACCTGTCTTTCCCACCCCAGATTCTAGTTTTTGCTTCGACTCATATTCCCAAAAAGTGGATCCCGCTTTAATAGCTCCGAAGAAATTAAATACATGCATTAAGATACGAAGGCTTCTTATTCCACAACAACGAAAACACTTTTTCATTCTTTCATATACTAGGGGATTTCACTTGGAAAAGAAAATGTTCCATACTAACGGATTCGGGTCCATAACCATGGGTCCCGGTCCCAATCAAACCGGATCAGGGACAAATGGTGGAGAACCTCCAACTGGATGCTAGTTGGAAACCGGTGGGGATGAGCGGGCGGAGGCAAGCCGCATCCTTGAATACGTAAAAGAAGAGATCCCGAAGCATTGAGAACGGGAAGTCTTTCTTGAAGTAGAATTTCATTCATTGTAATTTCATTCTTTCAATAGAATTTATGAAATTCTTTCTTTCATTAGAATTTCTTCAGTTCATTCTCATTTCAGAAATTCATTATCATTTCATAAATTCATTTAATTTCATTCATTTGCAAGTTCAAATTGTCTTCTTTCTTTCATTATCATTGAAGAAATGAATTGCATTTCATTCATTTGAAAAGGCGCGTGCCTTCCGTGATCGTAGCCGAGGAGCCGGCAAGTCCAGATCGGTTGACCCGAGAAAAGTCGATGCCATCCGAAGATAAAAACAGAAAAGGGAAACTTGTAGTTACTGAAGTGCCACCCTCAAAGATGTCTACAGACTCGGAAACCCCGTTCGAAGATCGGATAAGAGAAAGAATTGGCAATCCGGGGGCAGAGAAGGTCGATCACGTTGGCCGCCCTTAGAGCGAGCTTGTTGCATGGCTTATGTACTGCCAGACTATTTCCGAGCTAAGCCGAAGGGGGCTCGGGGGGCAACAGATGAGGTAGGCCGGCCATACTTGTGATGGTTCCCCAGAATCCAATATGACCACTTCGTCTACGTTGCCACGATCTTGTTCTATGGAAGCGCAACGCGCTTTAGTTTGATTGCTGGCGCCGGAAACCCTTTCTCGCGTAAAAGCATTTCCCTGTCTGTAGAAATGGCCTTTTTAAGAATAGTACAATGGTATAGGTAAGGAAGCGGAAAGCCCCTTGTTCATTCCATCCTTCAAAGTCTTGAGGCAGAGGTTGAAATCCGAAAGTAGTCTTTCCCGATGACTTTTCAAAGCAAAAAGAGTGGATTGATTGTTGGCTTGATCTTGTAGTCCAAATAATCCCGTACCATGACGTATCTAAGATAGTAGTAATTAATGAAAACAAAATACTTGTACAAACCAGTGAAGTAACCCCATCCCCAACGGTCCAAAGCCCTGCCCCTGCCAAGTCAAAAAAAGAAAGAAGAGAACGAAACGAGAACAGAACTTCGTATTTGGTAACTCTCTAGTAGTCATGTTTAACCTTGAATGCAATTTAAAAGTTCTACAGCAATAGTCCCTCGGACTCGGAAAGTGATAACGAATAGACAGAGCTTAGTAGAGTGTTGAAGGCTCTCTTTGGCATTTTCCTTTCTTTTGTAAGGAGCAGGACAGGATTGGACCAACCCAATCTTATATTAGAAAAGCAAGGTAAACCCACTCTATCTATTTATCTATCGCGGGAAAGCACTCACTCGAGGGCCCGTCCTCGAAACTAGAATTATATACCGACAATTAGACCATTGAAGAGCTTTCCTCCCGCCAAGGATGCTTCCCGACCGTAGCTTCCTTCGTTCTACGAACGGGGTAAGATAGGCACGTTGAGCATAGCGAGACTAAGGGACGAGGAAGCGGAGCTGTGGATATAGACTAGGCTAAGGAACAAGGAAGCTTGACTGAGCTGCTCTTAGACTCGTGACGCTTAACGACTAAACTCGTCGTAGTCTCTAAAGCAACACGCAGAAAGTGGTGCGAGTTCGCTCCTGGTACTGCCTTGAATTGCAAAAAGAGAAGCGAACCGGCTAGCGCCCATAAGAGATGTGTACTGGACTGGGTAAAGTGAAAGACCAGCCGAACCTAAGTGTCAAAAAGGGAGGGCAAGCAAGAAAACGGCTGCGCTAACGCGCAACGGCTTTCGCGCGCAGCGCTCAGTCCGTTGCTTCTTCCTCAGGCTCAGGAGTAGCAAGCATGAGCCCGAGAGCTTTCCTGTAGCTAATGAGATATTGGTTGGTCCTCGCTGTGAACTTGAGTAAGGAGTAAATCTTTATGGGGCTTTCTAGAACAAAATGGGAATTGGAAAAAAAGAACCCCTTTCTTTATTTGATGTAACCACTTGAGCCGGATGAGAGGAAACCTTCACGTCCGATTTTTAAGGGGGGAATTCATAGGAACCTATCCCAATTTTAGCAACCTGACGCTTAAGCGCTTGACGGCGCCTATTGCTACAGGGCTTGAGCGCTAGCTTTGAGCGCTCACCTTTTGAAGCTTGCTGCTTTCTCCCAGACGAAGGAGATATGAATTCAATTCAGTCAGGTAAGGGCTTGACCGTGTGTTCTCTCCTGGTCGGGTCGGAGGCGAAGACTGGCAAAGTTCATCATTCCGTGGTGGGGTGCTCATAGAAAATCAGGCGTCGCCCAACGAGTGGCTTGGATGGAGTCTCGCTTTTTTGCTGGGGAGATCCATTGATCTGGATAGAGTCTCGCTCATAGAGGAAGAGTACGCGCGCTAGCGCGCTACGGCTTACGCCGTTGATCGGATCAGATAGCCCTTCGGGCAACCAACCCAACCCGGCACATCCAATTCAAATTTGAAATACCTCGAACTATTGTGATCTTTGAATCCTTGGACATACTTTAAACTGACCCCAGATTAGCCTCTCGATACACATGTGTCAATGATGCAGAGCTCCAACTGATCAAGTCTAACAATTCACTCCACCAGAATAAGCAGGTCCAAGGCGGCTATTGGGACAAAACCTCACCCCTTCCACCCGCGGGCACTAGTTAGCGCACAAGCCCCACGGCCATGGGGGGCACTCTTAGAGCATGGCTGATCTCTAGCGCAAGCTGATAACAGTGTTTGTTATCTTGGAGGGCGCCCCCGCTGCAGCAGCTGCCGCAGAATTTCTCTCGACCCGTCTTCCATGGAATCCATTCCCCCTCGAGCGAATGGGCCAACGCGCTCCTCCCATCGCCGCTCTCCGGATCAGTCGGCCTCGGAAACTCTCAGGGTCAGGGCTTAAGCCACGGTACCGTCAACCGACAAAGCTATTGTTTTTTGCTAGCCTCGATGCCCCCGAAAGGGGCAATCTTGCCCAGCCCCTCATAAATATAAGATTAGAGAGAGAAGAATAGTAACAAGATTTGACTAGCTTTAAGATTGACACTTTTTCATTCGAAAGGGGTTCCGAATGGAATGATTATTCGATTCCTGGTGGTCCGGGATAAACCAGAGCCCTTCTTTCTTCGGCTGATGCAGCGCCGCTCTAGGGGGGTTTGTCAACTTGAAGGATAAGATGATCTTCAACCACATAACGCTCTTCTCCACTTGAAGTCGTTAGTGGAGCGCAGATAAAGCTTCATCCCGATGCAGGGGATGAAGGGGCCCTTTATCTCCACGGTTTAATTTCAATCATGTAGAAGAAGGCCCTTTTTGATCTTCTTCAAATTGAAGGACGGGCGACGCCCTCGGCCTCGCTCTCTCTCTCGCACCCCCCCCCCATCGCACGTCGTCTTTTTCTTTTTTCTTCCTATCTCCCGCACTCCCTTCCCTCTCTCGTCTCCCTGCGCCCCCGACATTGTTCTCGTCCTTCGTCTCCCTGCGTCCCCGACGTTGATTTCGGCCACTATCTCAGTTCCCTCTTGTCTCCGGCTTCAACTCTCGGTCTTCTCTCGGCCTCGCCCTCTCTGTCGCACCCCTCTCTCGTCTCCGTGACTCCCTCTCTTCTCTCGGACAAGCTCTCTCTCGCTTCTCTCTCTCTATTCCCTCCCGACCTCCCTTTCTTCTCTGTCTTCTCCCTCTCTTCTCCCTTTCGGCCTCCCACTCCCTTATCTCTCTGGCTAGTCTCGATTAGGCATCGATTTCACCCTTCGACTTCGGATTTCCCCCTTCGATTTCACCCTTCGGCTTCACCCTTTGGCTTCGGATTTCCCCCTTCGATTTCACCCTTCGGCTTCGGATTTCCCCTTCGATTTCACCCTTCGGCTTCGGATTTCCCCAAATTTCAGAAGGTATGCCTAAACCCGAATTTTTTTTCATTAAATTAGTGTTTTATTTGATTTAAATTTATTTTCAGTGCGTAATTGGGGGTTATTTGTGCATTATTTTGGGATTTAGGGTAACGGTTTATAGTCTAAATTAGGGTTTAGGGTTTAGTGCGTAATTAGGGTTTATGGTTAAGGGTATTTTAGGGATTAGGGTTTTTAAGGTTTAGGGGGGTTTAGGGTTTTTAAGCTATAAGGTTTTTTGGGTTTAGGGTTTGAAATTAGGGTGTAGGGTTTAGGGTTTAGGGCTTTTAATGTATTAAGTCCTGGAATTAGTGTTTAGGGTTTAGAGTTTTGTTGGTGATAGGGTTTAGGGTTTGATGGTTTAGTTTTTTTTTTTATGGTTTGTGTTTCGGGTAGGGTTTAGGATAGGGGTTTATGGTATTTTAGGGATTAGAATTTTTATGGTTTAGGGGGGTTTATGATTTTTAAGGTTTATGGGGGTTTATGGTTTTTAAGGTTTTGGGGGTTTTGTGTTTTTAAGCTCTAGGGTTTTTTAGGTTTTTTTTTTTTTGAGGGGGGGGGGGGGGGGGGTGGTTTGGGGTGTTGGGTTTTGGGCTTTTAAGGTATTAAGTTCTGGAATTAGTGTTTAGGGGTTTTTAGTCCAATTCAAACAAGGTTGAGTCGCCTACACGGGCGTCCATTAGCCAACGAAACCCGACCCCCATCACTGACGAGGTACAGTTCAAAGTTACTGCGAAGTTATATGGAGCTCTACCAGGGGTCTTCGGTGAATTTGGATTTGATGTGTGTGTGTTTTCATTGTTTAGTGCATATGCATTAGTGAAAATAATTTAATTAATTTTGAAATGTGTGAGAATGTTGTTGAGAATTTTTGAAGTGCTATGAAATATTTTTGCCATGTGGTGAGGAGATTCGGGTATTATACATATCCACCACATGGTATTTTTTTATGGTTTGTGTTTCGGGTTTACGGTTTAGGCTATGGGTTTAGGGTATTTTAGGGATTAAGATTTTTAAGGTTTAGGGGGTTTATGGTTTTTAAGATTTTGGGGGGTTTTGTGTTTTTAAGCTCTAGGGTTTTTTAGGTTTTGGGGGGGGGGGGGGGTTGGGTTTAGGGTTTTGGGTTTTTAAGGTATTAAGTTCTGGAATTAGTGTTTAGGGGTTTTTAGTCAAATTCAAACAAGGTTGAGTCGCCTACACGGGCGTCCATTAGCCAACGAAACCCGACCCCCATCACTGACGAGGTACAGTTCATTGTGACTGTGAAGTTATATGGGGCTCTACCAGGGGTCTTCGATGAATTTGGATTTGATGTGTGTCTGTTTTCATTGTTTAGTGCATATGCATTAGTGAAAATAATTTAATTAATTTTGAAATGTGTGAGAATGTTGTTGAGAATTTTTGAAGTGCTATGAAATGTTTTTGCCATGTGGTGAGGAGATTCGGGTATTATACATATCCACCACATGGTAATTTTTTTTATGGTTTGTGTTTCCGTGACGAGTAAAGGTTGTCTGATAAAGTTTTTTCCGTGAGGACCGTATCGGATTTAGATTATACATGGCTGCAAGAAGACAACCAAGTGGTCGAACATATGATATTTGGACATTCGATGATGATAGCAAAATGCTCGATCTCTTGGTCGAGCAGGTCAATCTAGGGAACAAGTTGCCTAACAGGGTGTGGAAGCATGAGGTATACATGGACTGTGTAAATAAGTTCAATGAAGACACAGTCATGAAAAAAATTGTTGAGCAGGTGAAGAACCGAACAAGAGCATGGAAGAAAACATACCAAACGGTAACGAGCTGTATCAACACTAGTGGGTTTGGTTGGGATGCAACCACACAACGAGTTACTGCATGTAATTCTGTATGGCTTGATTACATAAAGGTCAGTAAATCTGTATGGCTCGACTATATGATGTACTATAAAATATTTTTTATGTTTTTCGCGTTAGTATAACTCTATTCCAAGACGTCTAAATGATGTTTTATTCTTGTAGGAGCATAAAGATGCTGAGAAGTACAGACGTGCAGGCTGCCCCCTGTACGACAAATTAGCTGTGGTGGTGGGAAACACAATAGTGGTAGGGTCAGGAGCTGCAACCTTTGTAGATCAAGGCGATGAGGTGATCCATGAATCAAAACATGTCCCGATGGATGAGCCAGCGTATGTTGATATAGTTAGGGATACTCCATCACCATTATTAAGCATGGATGAGTCTCTAGGTAATCAATCTGAAAGAAGTAAACGGTCATCTTCAAGTCGTCGTAGAAAGAGAACCGAAATGCCCGATAACGACACTAGTAGCAGAATTTTTGATGCAATAGATCGAATTGCTCAGACATTTCAGAATTTCATGATGAAAGACGATATTGTAAGAGGTTGCGTCAACGCCCTCAAGGAAATCCCGGACTTGCCTACAGAATTGAAGTATCGCGCTCCTTCATGGTTGGATACACCAACTAAGAAGGTCATGTTTATGGAAATGACAGTGGAAGAGCGGGTTGAGTGGCTTAAATTTTGTTTTGAAAACTAATTGTAATGCGTTATAAATACACTATTTTTTTGGAATATTATTATGTAGTAAACATGATATTTGAATTATGACGTTGCAAAACTTATTAGTATGGTTTGTATTTAAATTTGATATGTTGTTGTGTTTATATATTGCATAGATAAATATGGTGTTTTGAGTATGGATGTGGAATGTGATTGAATGTAGGATGTGGATGTGATTGAATGTAGGATGTGGAATGTGATTGAATGTAGGATGTGGATGTGATTGAATGTAGGATGTGGATGAATGTAGGATGTGATTGAATGTAGGATGTGGAATGAGGATGAATGTAGGATGTGTGAATGTGGATGAATGTAGGATGTGATTGAATGTAGGATGTGGGAATGGGGATGAATGTAGGATGTAATTGAATGTAGGATGTGGGAATGTGGATGAATATGGTTGTTTATAGGTGTGATTGCAAATAGGTTATGATTGAAGATTGATGTTTACTCGTGTTTATGAATTTTAGGCGATTGAATTTGTGGATTTCCATGGATACTATGACAGATGATGAAAAGGTTGCAATTATGGTTGCATTCACAACTTTAATGATCACCATGGAAAGATACTATATGTACCATTGCAACAGGCGTGTACCACGTTCTTGTGGGATGAATGGTCCATTGTATTTGCAAAAGGCACTAGACAAATCTCCAGTTAAATTTCGTAAAGTGTACAGGATGAACCAACTGGTATTTCACAAATTCGCAGATATACTTTCTAGTAAAGGGTTTTTATCAGCCATAAAGACCATCTCAGTTGAAGAACAACTTGCATATTTCCTCCTAACTATTGGTCAAGGACAAGTGTATAGTGTCACAGCAGAGATGTTTGATAGATCAAACTGGACGATAAGTAAGTATTTCAACAAGGTGTTGGATGCAATCCTCAAACTTCACTCTGATTACGTCAAATGGCCTTCGGAACGCACACACTCGAAGATTTTAACAAATTCAATGTTTTATCCCTACTTCAAGGTAACATCACTTCCTATAACTAAATAATTTTACATTAATATACAAAGTTAGTAAATATTAATTGAAAATGTATAATTAGGATTGTATTGGAGCTATTGATGGAACTCATATCAAAGCCAACATTCCACTTGAAGATCAACCAAGGTTTTGGAATAGAAAAGGTTATCTCTCACAAAATGTGATGGCTACATATTCATTTGATATGCAATTCACTTATGTACTTGCTGGATGGGAGGGGTCAGCTGCTGATTCCCGTGTATTGAAGGATGCATTGACTCGTCAAGATAAAATCTTTGTACCTGAAGGTAAGTAATATATTTTTATGCAGTACTTTTTTATCTATTTTATCTTTAATTATTTTATGTGGTATATAATTTTTATTATAGGAAAATATTATCTAGTCGATACTAGTTATGCAAATCTTCAGGGATTTTTGGCTCCATATCGAGGAACCCGATATCATCTGCAAGAATTTGGAGATAATATTCCTAGAAATGAAAAAGAATTATTCAACTGAAGACATTCATCTTTACAGAATATTATTGAGCGAACTTTTGGTGCTTTAAAAGCTCGATTTCAAATATTAAAAGGCACTCGTCCATTTTCTTTTAAGATCCATGTGAAAATTGTACATGCTTGTTGCATATTGCACAATTATATACGTGCAGAAGATTATGATGATATATTTGAAGATGAAGATGATGATTCGGGTGGCGAGCTCGGTGGAGGAGGTGATGCGGTCCAATTAGGTGCAATGGATGATACAGACAGTGACGATTGAGATGATCTTGAGGATGTGGGTAGCCAAGTAACAAGCATTCGGAGGCAGAGTGCATTAGAATCCACAAGACCCGCACAATTTCGAGATGCCATATCGACATCCATGTGGAACGATAAATGATGGTTTACTCTTATTACTTTTGAACATGCGTAATTTATATGTACTAAACTTGTAACTCGTTGATTGTAATATTAAAGGCACGAACTCGTTATTTGAATAATTTTTTTAGGTTATTTTAAAAGTTGTATATGTATTTATTTATTATTTTATTTTATTTTATTACTATATTAAACTTCATATTTAAGTCTCTGGTAAATAAAATATAATTAAAGTATGCATTTGATTAATATATCATCATTAATTATGTCAAAATATATTATTAATTAATACAATACAAATCTATCTTATGTTATTGATATAATATTTTTTATTCATTAATCAGAATTTTTTTTATTTACTCTATTGTATTAGTGATTTAATAGTGGTAATTAAAATATTGTTAACTCAGACACTTTGGTTTAATTAGTTCATTTTTATAATTATTAAAATCAATAATTTTAAATTTCTATAAGATGAAGATGAAGATGAAGTTGTCTTGACTAACACCCTATTTTAAAGATTTCGAAGATGAAGTTGTCTTGACTAACACCCATTTCGAAGATGAAGATCATGTAGATACATAAGATGAAGATGAAGATGAAGATGAAGATGAAGATCAAATTTTCATTTTGTTGACTAACCCCCCCTTACTCGGCTTTTGAGTCAAACCACTTCTTTGGCTGAAATAAATAATGTTTCAAGGGGTGTTGACCTATTCGACTTCGTTTCATCGGTGGTTTCACACCAGGTCAACAACATCCTCCGCAAGGACCCCAACAGTTTGGAAGATATCTCGAGAAAAGGTTTTCCTATTATAACAGGTTGTTCAAAAGGATCTCCTGTTCTGGAATCAAATATTCTGCTTTTTCCTGGATACTCGGGTTCAAAGACCCATGGATTTGCTGTTTGCTTGCTGGCTTCATATTGAACTTGTCTTATCAAGACATTTCTTGGATGTCTCCTACAACCCGACAACAGGACTCACCATCGCCGTTTTAATGACGAACTTGATCCTGTATACTTGGCTGGTGTGGTGGCACTGCAGCCGGCTCCCCATCGAAGAAGAGCTGGTGTCTATGCAAGGAAGGGGGAAGATGCAAGAAAAAAGATGCACCCTGGTGATGAGAGAAACCGCTCTTGAAACTAGTACAGATCTGCTTTATATATGACATAAAGAATGGAATTTCATCCACGTTCGAATTGACAGGGAATCTGAAACCAACTCTGCTTGAGTCATCCGAGGAGCTATTCCTGCATTTGTTGACTCTCGAGCTTCACACAAACACAATGGCGTCGGTGCGATGTAAAACACATCACATCAGCAAGGGATTCTTTTTTCTGTGGGAATTCACTAATGGTTGTTTTCCGAAGGCCTAGCGAGTTCCTTTTTTTTATGGTCAAAGGCCTTTCTTTCCCGGACCGATGACTCGGTTGTTCAGTCATGTGGAATTGAACTGGTCTCCTCTAGGGATCAAAGATGCAACCTTTGCAGAAGCAGAAACTCTCCAGCATGACCATTGTTTTGTCCAAACTATAGATTCTTTTCAAGTCATCATATCAAATAGGGTTCTCTTAACATGATTAGATGGGCCAATGGTAATGATCAAGAAACCTTTGTGCCTATGTTTTATCCTGATAAAATATTTATCAAGATTAGTGTTGTTCAAATTCATCAAAACTTGAGTTTTCACTTTCCCTTCATTTCATAAACAAAAAAAAGAGATAAAAGGAAAATAGATCACAACAAAATGAAAATTTTAGAGTTTATGTATGAAAAAATTTTAAAACAATAAAAAATGTAAGTAAAGAAAATTTATTCACACACCACAAATGATTACAAAAGTTTTTTTTATCTAAGTTTGGGAAATTCCACTAGTTCATCCCGAATAGCTTCGAATTTTATATGAAAGACACTTTTCTACACATGTTTTTAAAAAATGATATGCAAGCTTGAAACTTGTTAAAGATGCAAATGACCTATGGATCCAAACCTTTTAAAGAGAATAAAATTAAATTCTCAAGTGAACGTGCAGTCGGATATTTACCCGAGTCAAACAAGCCATTATTTTTCCCATTTAGAAAAAGCAAACTTAACAATCATAGATGATTATAAAGTGATTTATCAAGCATAACGGGCTATATTTTTTTAAGGAATGACTTATGGATTGGGAGTCAACACTTGGTTAAAAATCCCCCGCCTCCCCCTTTTCTCTTCGATTGCAAAACCTGATCTATAAAAGCTAAAAAGAGTTTACAATCCCTAAAAATTGAAAACACATTTTGGATTTATCACTCTCTACATTTGTGCATCGTGCATTTCTTTTTTTTATGTGTACTTTTTTTTTTAAAAACAAAACTAGAGTTTTCACTTTCCCTTTATCTCGTAAAAAAAGGAGATAAAAGGCAAATAGATCACAACACAAAGAAAATTTTAGAGTTTAGGTATGGAAAAATTTTTAGCAATAAGAAATGTAAGTAATGAAAATTTATTCACACACCACAAATGAACACAAATTTTTTGTAATCCAAGTTTGGGAAATTCCACTAGTTCAACCCTAATAGCTTGGAATTTTATAAGAAAGTGATTTTTCTACACATGTTTTAAAAAATGGAAATGTATGCTTGAAACAGGTTAAAGATGCAAATGACCTTTGGATCCAAACCTTTTAAAGTGAATAACATTAAATTCGCATGCGAACGTGCGGTCGGATATTTACCTGAGTCAAACAAGCCATTATTTTGCCCATTAACAAAAAGTTGACATAACGATCATAGATGATTGTAGAGAGATTTATCTTGCGTAACGTGCTCTATTTTTGTAAGAAATGACTTATGGATTGGGAGTCAACAGTCAGCTAAAAATCCCTCGTCTCCCCCTTTTCCTGACGATTGCAAAACCTTATATATAAGAACTAAAAAGCGTTTACAATCCCTAAAAATTACAGAAACTTTTTGGAATTATCACACTTATCACACCTTAAATTTGTGCATTTTGCATTTCCTTTTGAGATGTATACTTTTTCTTCTTAAATCAAAACTTGAGCTTTCACTTTCCCTTCATCTCATAAACAAAAAAAGAGATAAAAGGTAAATAGATCACAACAAAATGAAATTTTTAGAGTTTATGTATGGAAAAAATTTCAAGCAATAACAAATGTAAGTAAAGAAAATTTATTCACACACCACAAATGATTACAAAAGTTTTTTTATCCAAGTTTGGGAAACTCCACTAGTTCATCCCTAATAGCTTTGAATTTTATAAGAAATAGACTTTTCTACACATGTTTTAAAAAATGGATATGCAAGCTTGAAATTTGTTAAAAATGCAAATGACCTATGGATCCAAGCCTTTTAAAGAGAATAACAGTAAATTCTCAAGAAAACGTGTGGTGGAATATTTACCAGAATCAAACAAGCCATTATTTTTCCCATTTTCAAAAGGCTGAGCTAACGATCATAGATGATTGTAAAGTGATTTACCATGCGTAATGGGCTATATTTTTGCAAGGAATGACCTATGGATTCGGAGTTAACACTCTGTTAAAAATCCCTCGCCACCCCCTTTTCCCGACGATTGCAAAACCTACTATATAAAAACTTAAAAGAGTTTACAATCCCAAAAAATTACATATACTATTTGGAATTATCACTCTCTACATTTGTGCATTGTGCATTTCCAGTTTAGATGAGTACTTTTTTTTCTTAACTCAAAACTTGAGTTTTCACTTTCCATTCATCTCGTAAACAAAAAAAGAGATAAAAGGCAAATAGATCACAACAAAATGAAAATTTTAGAGTTTATGTATGGAAAAAATTTAAAGCAATAACAAATGTAAGTAAAGAAAATTTATTAACACACCAAAAATGAACACAAAAGTTTTGTTATCCAAGTTTGGGAAATTCCACTAGTTGAACCCTTATAGCTTGGAATTTTATGAGAAAGAGGTTTTTCTATACATGTTTAAAAAAATGGATATGCATGCTTAAAACATGTAAAAGATGCAAATGACCTTTGGATCCAAACCTTTTAAAGTGAATAACATTAAACTCTCAAGAGAACATGCGGTGGGATATTTACCCGAGTCAAACAAGCCATTATTTTGCCTATTTACAAAAATCTGACCTAACGATCATAGATGATTATAAAGTGATTTATCAAGCATAACGGGCTATATTTTGGTAAGGAATGACTTATGGATTGGGAGTCAACACTCGTATAAAAATCCCCTGTCTCCCCCTTTTCCTGACAATTGCTAAACCTAATATTTAAAATCTAAAAGGAGTTTACAATCCGTAAAAATTATTGACACTTTTTGGAATTATCACTCCCTACATTTTTGCATTGTGCATTTCCATTTTAGATTTGTAATTTTTTTTCTTAAATCAAAACTTGGTTTTTCACGTTCCCTTCATCTCATAAACAAAAAAAGAGATAAAAGGCAAATAGATCACAACAAAATGAAAATTTTAGAGTTTATGTATGGAAAAAAGTTAAAGCAATAACAAATGTAAGTAAAGAAAATTTATTGACACACCACAAATGAACACAAAAATTTTGTTATCATATTTTTCTAAAACCCACTAGTTCAACCCTAATAGCTTGGAATTTTATAAGAAAGAGATTTTTCTACACATCTTTTAAAAAATGGAAATGCATGCTTGAAAGATGTTAAAGATCCAAATGACCTATGGATCCAAACCATTTAAAGAGAATAACATTAAATTCTCAAGTAAACATGCGGTGGGATATTTACCATAGTCAAACAAGCCATTATTTTGCCCCTTTACAAAAGGCTGACCTTACGATCATAGATGATTGTAAAGTGATTTATCTTTTGTAACGGGCTATATTTTTTTAAGGAATGACCTATGGATTGGGAGTCAACACTCGATTAAAGATCCCCGCCTCCCCCTTTTCCCGACGATTGCAAAACCTGATATATAAACACTTAAAAGAGTTTACAATCCCCAAAATTACAGACACTTTTTGGAATTATCACTCTCTAGATTTGTGGATCGTGCATTTGAATTTTAGATGTGTACTTTTTTTTCTTAAATCAAAACTGTAATTTTTACTTTCCCTTCATGTAGTAAAGAAAAAAAAGAGATAAAAGGCAATTAGATCACAACAAAATGAAAATTTTAGAGTGTTGTATGGAAAAAATTTAAAGCAATAAAAAATATAAGTAAAGAAAATTTATTGACACATCACAAATGAACACAAAAGTGTTGTTATCCTAGTTTGGGAAATTCCACTTGTTCAACCCTAATAGCTTGGAATTTTATAAGGAAGAAACTTTTCTACACATGTTTTAAAAGATGGAAATGCATGCTTGAAACATGTCAAAGATGCAAATGATGAATGGATCCAAACCTTTTAAAGAGAATAACATTAAATTCTCAAGTGAACGTGTGGTCGGATATTTACCCGTGTCAAACAAGCCATTATTTTGCCCATTTACAAAAAGCAGACCTAACAATCATAGATGATTATAAATTGATTTATCATCCGTAACCGGATATATTTTTGTAAGGAATAACTTATGGATTGGGAGTCAACACTCGGTTAAAAATCTCTCGCCTTGCCCTTTTCCCATTGATTGCAAAAGCTGATATATAAAAACTAAAAAGAGTTTACAATCCCTAAAAATTACAGACACTATTTTGAATTATCACTCTTTACATTTGTCCATCGTGCATTTCGATTTTAGATCTATACTTTTTTCTTAAATCAAAACTAGAGTTTTCACTTTCCCTTCATCTCATACAGAAATAAAAAATGAGATAAAAGGCAAATAGATCACAACAAAAAGAAAATTTTAGAGTTTAGGTATGGAAACAATTTAAACTAATAAAAAATGTAAGTAATGAATATTGATTTACACATTACAAATGAACACAAAAGTTTTGTTATCCAAGTTTGGGAAATTCCACTAGTTCAACCCTAATAGCTTGGAATTTTATAAGAAAGAGATTTTTCTACACATGTTTTAAAAAAATGGAAATGCATGCTTGAAAAGGGTTAAAGATGCAAATGGCCTATGGATCCAAACCTTTTCAAGAGAATAACATTAAATTCTTAAGTGAACGTGAGGTGGGATATTTACCTAAGTCAAACAAGCCATTATTTTGCCCGTTTACAAAAAGCTGCCCAAATGATCATAGATGATTGTAAAGTGATTTATCATGCGTAACGGGGTTTATGTTTGTAAGGAAAGACTTTTGGATTGGGAGTCAACACTCGGTTAAAAATCCCCCCCTCCCCCTTTTCCCGATGATTGCAAAACCTGATATATAAAAAGTAAAAAGAGTTTACAATCCCTAAAGGTTATAGACACTTTTTGGAATTATCACTCTTTATATTTGTGCATTGTGCATTTCCGTTTTAGATGTGTACTTTTTTTTCTTAAATCAAAACTTGAATTTTCACTTTCCCTTAATCTCTTAAACAAAAAAAAGAGATAAAAGGCAAGTAGATCACACCAAAATCAAAATTTTAAAGTTTATGTATGGAAAACATTTAAAGAAATAACAAATGTAAGTAAAGAAAATTTATTCCTACACCACAAATGAACACAAAAGTTTTGTTATCCAAGTTTGGGAAATTCCACTAGTTCAACCCTAATAGCTTGGAATTTTATAAGAAAGAATTTTTCTACATATGTTATAAAAAATGTATATGCATGCTTGAAACAGGTTAAAGATGAAAATGACATATGGATCCAAACCTTTTAAAGAGAATAACATTAAATTATCAAGTGAACGTGCGGTGGGATGTTTACCAGAGTCAAATAAGCCATTATGTTGCGCATTTACAAAAAAACTGACCAAACGATCAAAGATGATTCAAAAGTGATTTATCGTGCGTAACGGGCTATATTTTTGTAAGGAATGACTTATGGATTGGGAGTCAAGACCGGGTAAAAAATCTGCCGCCTCCCCCTTTTCCCGATGATTGCAAAAAAAACCTAATAGATAAAAACTAAAAAGAGTTTACAATACCTAAAAATTACAGACACTTTTTGGAATTATCACTCCATACATTTGTGTGTTGTGCATTTTAATTTTAGATGTGTACTTTTTTTTCTTAAATAAAAACTTGAGTTTTCACTTTACCTTCATCTCATAAAAAAAAAAAAGAGATAAAAGGCAAATAGATCACAACAAAATGAAAATTTTAGTGTTTATGTATGGAAAAAATTTAAATCAATAACATATGTAAGTAAAGAAATTTATTCACACACCACAAATGATTACACTAGTTTTTTTATCCAAGTTTGGGAAATTCCACTAGTTCAACCCTAATAGATTTCAATTTTATAAGAAAGAGACTTTTCTACACATGTTTTAAAAAATGGATATGCAAGCTTGAAACATGTTAAAGATGCAAATGACCTATGGATCCAAACCTTTTAAAGATAATAACATTAAATTTTCAAGTGAACGTGCGGTGGGATATTTACTGGAGTCAAACAAGCCATTATTTTCTCCATTTACAAAAGGCTGACCTAACGATCATAGATGATTGTAAAGTGATTTATCATGCGTAACGGGCTATATTTTTTTAAGGAATGATTTATGTAATGGGAGTCAACACTAGGTTAAAAATCCCCCACCTCCCCCTTTTCCCGACGATTGCAAAACCTAATATATAAAAAATAAAAAGAGCTTACAATCCCTAAAAATTACAAACACTTTTTGGAATTATCACTCCCTACATTTTTGCATTATGCATTTCCATTTTAGATGTTTACTTTTTTTTTATAAATCAAAACATGCGTTTTCACTTTCCCTTCATCTCATAAACAAAAAAAGAGATAAAGGGCAAATAGATCATAACAAAAAGAAAATTTTAGAGTTTATGTATGGAAAAAATTTAAAGCAATAACAAATGTAAGTAAAGAAAATTTATTCACACACCACAAATGATTGCAAAAGTTTTGTTATCCAAGTTTGAGAAATTCCACTTGTTCAACCCTAATAGCTTGAATTTTATAAGAAAGAGACTTTTCTACACATGTTTTAAAAAATAGATATGCATGCTTGAAACATGATAAAGATGCAAATTACCTATGGATCCAAACCTTCTAAAGAGAATAACATTAAATTCTCAGGTGAATGTGCGGTGGGATATTTATCCGAGTCAAACAAGCCATTATTTTGCCCATTTACAAAAATATGACCGAACGATCATAGATGATTGTAAAGTGATTTATCATGCGTAACGGGATATATTTTTGTAAGGAATGACTTATGGATTGAAAGTCAACACTCGGGTAAAAATCCCCCGCCTCCCCCTTTTCCTGACGATTTCAAAACCTAATATATAACAACTATAAAGAGGTTACAATCCCTAAAAATTACAGACAGTTTTTGGAATTATCACTCTCTACATTTGTGCGTTGTGCATTTCCATTTTAAATGTGTACCTTTTTTTCTTAAATCAAAACTTGAGTTTTCAATTTCCCATCATCATGTATACAAAAAATGAGATAAAAGGCAAATAGATCACATCAAAATGAAAATTTTTGAGTTTCTGTATAGAAAAAATTTAAAGCAAAAACAAATGTAAGTAAAGAAAATTTATCCACACACCACAAATGAACACAAAAGTTTTCTAATCCAAGTTTTGGAAATTCCACTAGTTCAACCCTAATAGCTTTGAATTTTATAAGAAAGAGACTTTTCTACACATGTTTTAAAAAATGGATATGCATGCTTGAAACATGTTAAAGATGCAAAAGTCCTATGGATCCATTCCTTTTAAAGAGAATAACATTAAATTCTCAAGTGAACGTGCAGTGGGTTATTTTCTTGAGTCAAACAAGCCATTATTTTGCCCATTTACAAAAAGTTGGCCTAATGATCATAGATGATTGTAAAGGGATTTATCATGCGTAACGGGTTATATTTTTGTAAGGAATGATTTATGGATTTGGACTCAACACTCGGTTAAAAATCCCCTGCCTCCCCCTTTTCCCTTTGATTGCAAAACCTAATATATAAAAACTAAAAAGAGTTTACAATCCCTAAAACTTACAGACACTTTTTGGAATTATCACTCCCCACATTTGTGCGTTGTGCATTTCCATTTTAGATGTTTACTTTTTTTTTCATAAATCAATACTTGAGTTTTCACTTTCCCTTCATCTCATAAACAAAAAAAGAGAGAAAAGGCAAATAGATCACAACAAAATGAAAATTTATGAGTTTATGTACGAAAAAAATTTAAAGCAATAAAAATGTAAGTAAAGAAAATTTATTCACACACCACAAATGATTACAAAAGTTTTGTTATCAAGGTTTGGGAAATTCCACTGGGTTAACCCTAATAGTTTGAATTTTATAAGAAAGTGACTTTTCTACACATGTTTGAAACATGTTAAACATGCAAATGACCTGTGGATCCAAACCTTTTAAAGAGAATAACATAAAATTCTCATGTGAACGTGCAGTGGGATATTTATCCGAGTCAAACAAGCCATTATTTTGCCTATTTACAGAAAGCTCACCTAATGATCATAGTTAATTGTAAAGTGATTTATCGTGCATAACGGGCTATGTTTTTGTAAGGAATAACTTATGGATTGGGAGTCAACACGGTTAAAAATCCCCCGCCTCCTAC
This sequence comes from Aristolochia californica, assembly GCF_029961685.1. Taxonomy (NCBI): domain Eukaryota; kingdom Viridiplantae; phylum Streptophyta; class Magnoliopsida; order Piperales; family Aristolochiaceae; genus Aristolochia; species Aristolochia californica. The sequence continues at coordinate 20,785,589 of NW_027182214.1, forward strand.
TTTTCCCAACGATTGCAAAACCTAATATATAAAAGCTAAAAAGAGTATACAATCCCTAAAAATTACAGACACTTTTTGGAATTATCACTCCCTACATTTGTCCATTTTGAATTTCCATTTTAGATGTTTACTTTTTTTTCTTAAAACAAACTAGAGATTTCTCTTTCCCTTCATCTCATAAACAAAAAAAGAGAGAATAGGCAAATAGATCAAAACAAAATGAAAATTTTAGAGTTTATGTATGCAAAAATTTTAAAACAATAATAAATAAGTAAAGAAAATTTATTCACACACCACAAATGAGTACAAAGTTTTGTGATCCAAATTTTGGAAATTTATTCACACACCACAAATGAGTACAAAGTTTTGTGATCCAAGTTTTTGAAATTTATTCACACACCACAAATGTTATCCAAGTTTTGGAAATTCCACTAGTTCAACCCTAATAGCTTGAATTTTATAAGAAAGAGACTTTTCTACACTTGTTTTAAAAAATGGATATGCAAGCTTGAAACATGTTAAAGATGCAAATGACCTATGGATCCAAACCTTTTAAAGTGAATAACATTAAATTCTCAAGTGAACGTGCGGTGGGATATTTACCTGAGTCAAACAAGCCATTATTTTGCCCATTAACTAAAAGCTGACCTAACGATCACTGATAATTGTAAAGAGATTTATCATGGGTAATGGATTTTTGCAAGGAATGACTTATGGATTGGGAGTCAACAGTCAGTTAAAAATCCCTCGCCTCCCCCTTTTCCTGACGATAGCAAAACTTGATATATAAGAACTAAAAAGAGTTTATAATCTCTAAAAATTACAGACACTTTTTGGAATTATCACTCTCTACAATTGTGCGTTGTGCATTACCATTTTAGATATGTACTTTTTTTTCTTAAATGAAAACATGAGTTTTCACTTTCCCTTTATCTCGTAAACAAAAAAAGAGATAAAAGGCAAACAGATCACAACAAAATGAAAATTTTAGAGTTTCTGTATGGAAAAAATTTAAAGAAATAATAAATATATGTAAAGAAAATTTATTGACACACCAAAAATGAACACAAATGTTTTGTAATCTTAGTTTGGGAAATTTCACTAGTTCAACCCTAATAGCTTGGAATTTAGTAAGAAAGAGATTTTCTACATAGGTTTTAAAAAATGGAAATGCACGCTTGAAACATGTTAAAGATGCAAACGACCTATGGATCCAAACCATTTAAAGAGAATACCCTTAAATTCTCAAGTGAACGTGCAATGGGATATTTACTAGAGTCAAACAAGCCTTTATTTCGCCCATTTACAAAAGGCTGACCTAAAAATCATAAATGATTGTATAGTGATTTACCATGCGTAATGGGATATATTTATTGTAAGGAATGACCTATGGATTGGGAGTCAACACTCAGTTAAAAATCCCTCGCCTCCCCCTTTACCCTTCGATTGCAAAACCTGATATATAAAAACTAAAAAGAGTTTAAAATCCCTAAAAATTATAGACACTTTTTGGAATTATCACTCCCTACATTTGTGCATCATGCATTTCCATTTTAGAAGTATACCTTTTTCTTAAATCAAAACTTGAGTTTTCACTTTCCCTTCATCTCGTAAACAAAAAAAAAAAAAAAAAAAGAGATCAAAGGCAAATAGTTCACAACAAAAAGAAAATTTTATAGTTTAGGTATGGAAAAAATTTGAACCAATAACAAATGTAATTAATGAATATTTATTCACACACCACAAATGAACACAAAAGTTTTGTTATCCAAGTTTGAGAAATTCCACTAGTTCAACCTTAATAACTTCAAATTTTATAAGAAAGAGATTTTTCTACACATGTTTTAAAAAATGGAAGTGCATGCTTGAAACAGGTTAAAGATGCAAATGACCTATGGATCCAAACCTTTTAAAGCGAATAACATTATATTCTCAAGTGAACGTGCGGTGGGATATTTACTCGAGTCAAACAAGCCATTATTTTGCCCATTTTCAAAAATCTGACCAAACGATAATTGATGATTGTAAAGTGATTTATCATGCTTAACGGGCTATATTTTTGTAAGAAATGACCTATGGATTGGGAGTCAACACTCGGTTAAAAATCCCCCGCCTCCCCCTTTTCTCGACGATCGCAAAATCTGATGTATAAAAACTAAAAAGAGTTTACAATCCCTAAATATTACAGACACTTTTTGGATTTATCACTCTCTACATTTGTGTGTTGTGCATTTCCATTTTAGATGCGTACTTTTTTTTCTTAAATCAAAACTTGAGTTTTCACTTTCCCTTCATCTCGTAAACAAAAAAAGAGATAAAAGGAAAATAGATCACAACAAAGTGAAAATTTTAGAGTTTATGTATGGAAAAAATTTAAAGCAATAAAAAATGTATGTAAAGAAAATTAATTGGCAAAGCACAAATGACGTAAAAAAATTTGTTATCCTAGTTTGGGAAATTCCACTAGTCCAACCTTAATAGCTTGGAATTTTATAAGAAAGAGATTTTTCTACACATGTTTTAGAAAATGGATATGCATGCTTGAAACATGTTAAAGATGCAAATGACCTATGGATCCAAACCATTTAAAGAGAATAAAATTAAATTCTCAAGTGAAGGTGCGGTGGGATATTTACTAGAGTCAAACAAGCCATTATTTTGGCCATAACAAAAAGTTGACCAAACGATCGTAGATGATTCTAAAGTGATTTATCATGCGTAACAGGATATATTTTTGTAAGGAATGACTTATGGATTGGAAGTCAACACCCGGGTCAGAATCCCTCGCCTCCCCCTTTTCCAGACGATTGCAAAACCTAATATGTAAATACTAAAAAGAGGTTACAATCCCTAAAAATTACAAACTGTTTTTGGAATTATCACTCTCCACATTTGTGCGTTGTGCATTTCCATTTTAGATGTGTACTTTTTTTTCTTAAATCAAAACTTGAGTTTTCCTTTCCATTCATCTCGTAAAAAAAAAAGAGATAAAAGGTAAATAGATCACATCAAAATTAAAATTTTTGAGTTTATGTATGGAAAAAATTTAAAGCAAAAACTAATGTAAGTAAGAAAATTTATTCACACACCACAAATGAACACAAAATTTTTGTAATCCAAGTTTGGGAAATTCCACCAGTTCAACCCTAATAGCTTTGAATTTTATAAGAAAGAGAGTTTTCTACACATGTTTTAAAAAATGGATATGCATGTTTGAAACATATCCATTTTTTAAAACATGTTAAAGATGCAAATAACCTATGGATCCTAACCTTTTAAAGGGAATTACTTTAAATTCTCAAGTGAACGTACGGTGGGTTATTTTCCTGAGTCAAACAAGCCATTATTTTGCCCATTTTATAAAATCTGACCGAATGATTGTAGATGATTGTAACGAGATTTATCATGCGTAACGGGCTATATTTTTGTAAGGAATGACATATGGATTGGGAGTCAACACTCAGTTAAAAATTCTCCGCCTCCCCCTTTTCCAAACGATTGCAAAACCTGATATATAAAAACTAAAAAGAGTTTACAATCCCTAAAAATTACTGAAACTTTTTGGAATTATCACTCACTACATTTGTGCTTTGTGAATTTCCATTTTTTATGTGGACATTTTTTTCTTAAATCAAAACTTGAGTTTTCACTTTCCCTTCATCTCGTAAATAAAAAAAGAGTTAAAAGGCAAATACATCACAACAAAATGAAAATTTTAGAGTTTAAGTATGAAAAAAATTTAAAGCAATAACAAATGTAAGTAAAGAAAATTTATTCACACACCACAAATGAACACAAAAGTTTTTTTATCCAAGTTTTGGAAATTCCACTAGTTCAACCCTAATAGCTTGGGATTTTATAAGAAAGAGATTTTTCCGCACATGTTTTAAAAAATGGATATGCATACTTGAAACATGTTAAATATGCAAATGACCTATGGATCCAAACATTTTAAAGAGTATAACATTAAATTCTTATGTGAACGTGCGGTGGGAAATTTACCCGAGTCACACAAACCATTATTTTGCCCATTTACAAATAGATGACCTAACGATCATAGATGATTGTAAAGTGATTTATCATGCATAACTGACTATATTTTTATAAGGAATGACTCATGGATTGGGAGTCAACACTTAGTAAAAAATCCCCCACCTCCCCCTTTTCCCGACCATTACAAAACCTGATATAAAAAAAAACTAAAAAGTGTTTACAATCCCTAAAAATTACAAACACTTTTTGGAATTATCTCTCTCATCATTTTCCTATTGTGCATTTCCATTTTAGATATATACATTTTTCTTAAATCAAAACTTGATTTTTCACTTTCCCTTCATCTCGTAAACAAAAAAAGAGATAAAAGGTAAATAGATCACAACAAATGAAAATATTAGAGTTTATGTAAGGAAAAAGTTTAAAGCATTAACAAATGTAAGAAAATAAAATTTATTGACACCCCACAAATGAACTCAATAGTTTGTTACCCAAGTTTTGGAAATTTCACTAGTTCAACCCCAATAGCACGGAATATTATAAGAAACAGATTTTTCTACACATGTTTTAAAAAATAGATTTTTCTACACATGTTAAAGATGCAAATGACCTATGGATCGAAACCATTTAAAGAGAATAACTTTAAATTCTCAAGTGAACGTACAGTTGGATATTTACAAACCATTATTTTGCCCAATTACAAAAACTTAACCTAATGATCATAGATGATTGTAAAGTGATTTATCATATGTAACGGGCTATATTTTTTTAAGGAATTACTTAAGGATTGAGAGTCAACAATAAGTTAAAAATCCCTTGCTTTCCCCTTTTCCCGACGATTGCAAAACCTGATATGTAAAAATTAAAAAAGTTTACATTTCCTAAAAATTAAAGATACTTTTTGGAATTATCTCAATCAAAATTTTTGCATAGTGTATTTTCATTTTGGATGTATACTTTTTTCTTAAATCAAAACGTGAGATTTCACTTTCCCTTCATCTCGTAAACAAAAAAAGAGATAAAGGCAAAAAGATCACAACAAAATCAAAATTTTAGATTTTATGTATGGAAAGAATTTAAAGCAATAAAAAATGTAGGTAAAGAAAATTTATTCACGCCACAAATGAACACGATAGTTTTGTTAAGCAAGTTTAGGAAATTCCTCTAGTTAAACCCAAATAGCTTCGAATTTTATAAGAAAGAGATTTTTCTACACATGTTGTAAAAAATGGATATGAATGCTTGAAACATGTTAAAGATACAACTGACCTATGTATTAGTACATTTTAAAGAAAATAATATTAAATTCTCAAGTGAAGGAACGATGGGATATTACCAGAGTCAAACAAGCCTTTATTTTGCCCATTTTCAAAAAGTGACCTAACGATCATAGATGATTGTAAAGTGATTTATCATGTGTAACGGGCTATAATTTTTTAATGAATGATTTATGGATTGGAAGTCAACACTCAGTTAAAAATCCCCAACCTCCACCTTTTCCTGATGATTGCAAAACCTGATATATAAAAAGTAAAAAGAGTTTACAATCCCTAAAAATTACAGACTCTTTTCGGAATTATATCTCTCTACATTTGTGCATTGTGCATTTCCATTTTAGATGAACACTTTTTTCTTAAATCAAAACTTGTGTTTTCACTTTCCCTTCATCTCGTACACAAAAAAAGAGATAAAAGGCAAATCACAACAAAATAAAAATTTTAGAGTTTATGTATGGAAAGAATGTAAAGCAATAACAAATGTAAGTAAAGAAAATTTATTCACGCACCAAAAATGAAAAAAAAAGTTTTGTTTTCAAAGTTTTGGAAATTCCACTAGTTCAACCCAAATAGCTCAGAATTTTAAAAGAAAGAAATTTTTCTACTCATGTTTTAAAAACAGGATATGCATTCTTGAAACATGTTAAAGATGGAAATGACCTATGGATCCAAACCTTTTAAAGAGAATAACATTAAATTCTCAAGTGAAGGTACGGTGGGATATTTACACGAGTCAAACAAGCCATTATTTTGCGCATTAACAAAAACCTCACCAAACGATCATGCGTAATGGGCTATAGTTTTGTAAGGAATGACTTATGGATTGGGAATCAAGATTCAGTTAAATATCCCCCGTCTCCCCCTTTTCCCAATGATTGCAAAACCAGATATATAAAAAATAAAAAGAGTTTACAATCCCTAAAAATTACATACACTTTTTGGAATTATCTCTCTCTACATTTGTGCATAGTGCATTTCCAATTTTTATGTATACTTTTTTCTTAAATCAAAACTTGAGTTTTAACTTTCCCTTCATCTCGTAAACAAAAAAAGAGACAAAAGGAAAATAGATCACAACAAAATGAAAATTTTAGAGTTTATGTATGGAAAGAATTTAAACCAATAAAAAATTTAAGTGAAGAAAATTTATTCAAACACCACAAATGAACACAAAAGTTTTGTTATCCAAGTTTGTGAAAGTCCACTAGTTCAACCCTACTAGCTCGGAATTTTATAAGAACGAGATTTTTCTACACTTGTTTTAAAAAATGGATATGAATGCTTGAAACATGTTAAAGATGCAAATGTCCTATGGATCTAAATCTTTTAAAGAGAATAACATTAAATTCTCAAGTGAAGGTGGGATATTTTCATGAGTCAAACAAGCCATTATTTTGCCAATTTACAAAAAGCAGAACTAACGATCATAGATGATTGTAAAATGATTTATCATGCGTAATGGGCTATGTTTTTGTAAAGAATGACTTATTGAATGGGAGTCAACACTCAATTAAAAATCCCCCGCCTCCCCCCTTTCCTGACAATTGCAAAACCTGATATATAAAAACTAAAAAGAGTTTACAATCCCGAAAAATTGAACAAACTTTTTGGAATTATCTCTCTCTAAATTTTTGCATTGTGCATGTCCATTTTTTATGTATACTTTCTTCTTAAATCAAAACTTGAGTTTTCACTTTCCCTTATTCTCGTAAAAAAAAATGAGATTAAAGGCAAATAAATCACAAAAAAATAAAAAATTTAGAGTTTATGTATGGAAAAAATTTAATGCAATAACAAAATTAAGTAAAAAAAATTTATTCACACACCACAAGTGAACACAAAAGTTTTGTTATCCAAGTTTGTGAAATACCACTAGTTCAACCCTAATAGCTGGGAATTTTATATGAAAGAGATTTTTCTACACATGTTTTAAAAATGGATATGCATGCTTGAAACATGTTAAAAATTCAAATGACCTATTGATCCAAACCTTTTAAAGAGAATAATATTAAATTCTCAAGTGAAGGTGCGGTGGGATATTTACCCGAGTCAATCGAGCCATTATTTTGCCCATTTATAAAAAGTTGACCTAACAATCATAAATGATTGTAAAGTGATTTACCATGCGTAACGGGCTATATTTTTGTAATGAATGATTTTTGGATTGCGAGTCAACACTTAGTTAAAAATCCACCGACTCTCTCTTTTCCTGACGATTGCAAAACCTGATATATAAAAACTGAAAACAGTTTACAATCTCTAAAAAGTTAGAGATACTTTTTGGAATTATATCTCTCTACATTTGTACATTGTGCATTTCCATTTTATAAGTATACTTTTTTCTTTAATCAAAACATGATTTTTCACTTCCCCTTCATCACATAAACAAAAAAGAGATAAAAGGAAAAAAGATCGCAACGAAATGAAAATTTTTGAGTTTATGTATGGAAAAATTTTAAAGAAATAACAAATATAAGTAAAGAAAATTTATTCACACACCACAATTGAACACAAAATTTTTGTTATCTAAGTTTGGGAAATTCCACTAATTCAACCCTAATAGCTAGAAACTTTATAAGAAAGAGATTTTTCTAAACATTTTTTAAAAAATGGATATGCATGATTGAAACATGTTAAAGATGCAAATGACCAAGGGATCCAAACCTTGTAAAGAGAATACCATTAAATTCACAAGTGAAGCTGCTGTGGGATATTTACTAGAGTCAAACAAGCCATTATTTTGCCCATTTAAATAAAGTGGACCTAACGATCATAGATGATTGTAAAGAGGTTTATTTTGCATAAAGGGCTATATTTTTCTAAGGAATGACATATGGATTGGGCGTCTACACTCAATTAAAAATACCCCTCGTCCCCCTTTTCCCGAAGATTGCAAAACCTTATATATAAAAACTAAAAAGAGTTTGCAATACCTAAAAATTACACCCTTTTTGGAATTATCTCTCTTTACTTTTGTGCATAGTGCATTTCCATTTTGGATGTATACTTTTTTCTTAAATCAAAACTTGAGCTTTCACTTTCCCTTCATCTTGTAAACAAAAAAAGAGAAGAAAGGAAAAAATATCACAACAAAATGAAAATTTTAGAGTTTAAGTATGGAAAGAATTTAATGCTATAAAAAATTTAAGTAAAGAAAATTTATTCACACTCCACAAATGAATAAAAAAGTTTTGTTCTCCAAGTTTGTGAAATTCCACTAGTTCAACCCTAATAGCCCGGAATTTTATAAGAAAGAGATTTTTCTACACATGTTTTAAAAAAATGGATATGCACGCTTGAAACATGTTAAAGATGCAAATGACCTATGGATCTAACCCTTTTAAAGAAAATAACATTAAATTCTCAAGTGAACGTGTGGTGGGATATTTACCTGAGTCAAACAAGCCATTATTTTGCCCATTTACAAAATGCTAACCTAACGATCATAGATGACTATAAAGTGATTTATCATACATAACGGGCTATATTTTTGTAAGGAATGACTTATGGATTGGGAGTCAAGACTCAGTTCAAAATCCCCCGCCTCTCCCTTTTCCCGACGATTGCAAAACATGAAATATAAAAACTAAAAAAAGTTTAAAACACCTAAAAATTACAAACACTTTTTGGAACTATCTCTCTCTACATTTGTGCATAGTGCATTTCCATTTTGGATGTATACTTTTTTCTTAAATCAAAAAATGAGTTTTCACTTTCCCTTTATCTTGTAAACAAAAAAAGAGATTAAAGGCAAATAGATCACAACAAAATAAAAATTTTAGAGTTTATGTATAGAAATAATTTAAAGCAATAACAAATGTAAGTAAAAAAAATTTATTCACATACCACAAATGAACACTATAGTTTTGTTATCCAAGTTTGTGAAATTGCACTAGTTCAACCATAATAGCTCGGAATTTTATAAGAAAGAGATTTTTCTACACATGTTTTAAAAAATGGATATGCATGCTTAAAACATATTAAAGATTAAAATGACCTATAGATCCAAACCTTTTAAAGATAATAATATTAAATTCTCAAGTGAAGGTGCGGTGTGATATTTACCCGAGTCAACCGATCCATTATTTTGCCCGTTTAAAAAAAGCTGACCTAACGATCATAGATGATTCTAAAGTGATTTATCATGCATAACGGGATATATTTTTGTAAGGAATGACTTATGGATTGGGAGTCAACATTTAGTTAAAAATCCCCCGCCTCCCCCTTTTCCTGACGATTTCAAAACCTGATATATAAAAACTAAAAACTGTTTACAATCCCTAAAAATTACGGACACTTTTTAGAATTATATATCTCTAAATTTTTGCATTGTGAATTTCCATTTTAGATGTATACTTTTTTTCTTAAATCAAAATTTTTTTTTTTTACTTTCCCTTCTTCTCGTCAACAAAAAAAGAGATAAAAGGCAAATAGATCACAACAAAATGAAAATTTTAGAGTTTAAGTATGGAAAGAATTTAAAGCAATAAAAAATTTAAGTAAAGAAAATTTTTTCACACTCCACAAATGAACACAAAAGTTTTGATATCCAAGTTTGTGAAATTCCACTTGTTCAACCCTAATAGCTCGAAATTTTATAAGAAAGAGATTTTTCTACACATGTTTTAAAAAATGGATATGCATGTTTGAAACAAGTTAAAGATGCAAATGACCTATGGATCCAAACCTTTTAAAGAAAATAACATTAAATTCTCAAGTCAACGTGCTGTGGGATATTTACCCAAGTCAAACAAACCACTATTTTGCCCATTTAGAAAAGCTAACCTATGTGATTTATCATACGTAACGGGCTATATTTTTTTAAGGAATGACTTATGGATTGGGATTCAACACTTAGTTAAAAATCCCCCGCCTCCCCCTTTTCCCGACGATGGCAAAACCTGATATATAAAAACTAAAAAGAGTTTACAATCCCTAAAAATTACTGACTCTTTTTGGAATTATATCTCTCTACATTTGTGCATTGTGCATTTTTATTTAGATTTATACCTTTTTCCTCAAAAAAAACTTGAATTTTCACTTTCTCATCATCTCTTAGACAAAAAAAGATATAAAAGGCAAATAGATCACAACAAAATGAAAATTTTAGAGTTTATCCAAGGAAAGAATTGAAAGCAATAATGAATGTAAGTAAAGAAAATTTTTCACACACCACAAATGGACACAAAAGTTTTGTTATCCAAGTTTGGGAAATTCCACTAGTTCAACCCAAATAGCTCAGAATTTTATAAGAAAGAGATTTTTCTACACATGTTTTAAAAAATGGATAAGCATTCTTGAAACATGTTAAAGATGCATATGCCCTATGGATCCAAACCTTTTAAAGAGAATAACATTAAATTCTCAAGTGAAGGTGTGGTGGGATATTTACCCAAGTGACAGAAGCCATTATTTTGCCCATTCACCAAAAGCTGACCTAACGATCATAGATGATTGTAAAGTGCTTTATCATGCGTAACGGGCTATATTTTTGTAAGGAATGGCTGATGGATCGGGATTCAACACTCAGTTAAAAATCCCCTGCCTCCCCCTTTTCCTAACGATTGCAAAATTTGATATATAAAAACTAAAAAGATTTTACAATCCCTAAAAAGTAAACACAATTTTTGGAATTATCTCTCTCTTCATTTGTGCGTTGAGGATTTCCATTTTGGATGTATACTTTTTCTTAAATCAAAACTTTATTTTTCACTTTCCCTTCATCTCGTAAACAAAAAAAAAGATAAAAGGCAAACAAATCACAAAAAAATGAAAATTTTTGAGTTTATGTATGGAAAAAATTTAAAGCAATAACAATTGTAAGTAATGAAAATTTATTCACACAACACAAATGAACATAAAAGTTTTGTTATCGAAGTTTGAGAAATTCCTCTAGTTCAACCTCAATAGCTCGGAATTTTATAAGAAAGAGATTTGTCCACACATGTTTTAAAAAATGGATATGCATGTTTGAAACTTGGTAAAGATGCAAATGACATATGGATCTAAACCTTTTAAAGAGAATAACATTAAATTCTCTAGTGAACGTGCAGTGGGATATTTACCCAAGTCAAACAAGCTATTATTTTGCCCATTTACAAAAAGTTGACCAAAAGATCATAGATGATTGTAAAGTGATTTATCATGCATAACGGGCTATATTTTTGTAAGGAATAACTTATGGATTGGGAGTCAACTCTCAGTTAAAAATCCCCTACCTCCCTTATTTCCCGACGATTGCAAAACCGGATAAATAAAAACTAAAAAGAGTTTACAATCCCTAAAAATTACAGACAATTTTTGGAATTATATCTATCTACCTTTGTGTATTATGCATTTCCATTTTAGATGTATAATTTTTTCTTAAATCAAAACTTTATTTTTCACTTTCCGTTCATCTTGTAGACAAAAAAAGAGTTAAAATGTAAATACAGCACAACAAAATGAAAATTTTAGAGTTTATGTATGGAAAGAATTTAAAGCAGTAAGAAATGTAAGTAAAGAAAATTTATTCACACACCACAAATGATTACAAAAGTTTTGTTATCCATGTTTGGGAAAATCCACTAGTTCAATCCCAATACATCGTAATTTTATAAGAAAGATATTTTTCTACACATGTTTTAAAAAATGGATATGAATGCTTGAAACTTGTGAAAGATGCAAAGGGCCAATGGATCAAAACCTCTTAAAGAGAATAACATTAAATTCTCAAGTGAAGGTGCGGTGTGATACTTACCCGAGTCCAACAAGCCATTATTTTTCCCATTTACATGATGCTGACCTAACGATCATAGAAGATTGTAAAGTGATTTATCATGCGTAACGGGCGATACTTTTGTAAGTTATGACTAATGGATTGGGAATCAACACCTAGTTAAAAATTCCCCGCCTCCCCCTTTTCCCGACGATTGCAGAACTTGATATATAAAAACTAAAAAGAGTTTACAATCTCTAAACATTAATGACACTTTTTAGAATTATCTCTCTCTATATTTGTGCATTTTGCATTTCCATTTTAGATGTATACTTTTTTCTTAAATCAAAACTTGAGTTCTCAGTTTCCCTTCATCTCGTAGACAAAAAAAGAGATAAAAGGCAAATAGATCACAACAAAATGAAAATTTTAGAGTTTATGTATGGAAAGAATTTAAAGCAATAACGAATGGAAGTAAAGAAAATTGTGATTTATCAAGCGTAAATGGCTATATTTTTGTAAGGAATGACATATGGATTTGGATTCAATACTCAGTTAAAAATCCCCCGCCTCCCCCTTTTCTCGACGATTGCAAAACCTGATATATAAAAACTAAAAAGATTTTGCAATCCCTAAAAATTATAGACAAGTTTTGGAATTATACTTCTCTATATTTGTACATTGTGAATTTCCATTTTAGATGTATATTTTTTTTCCTAAATCAAAACTTGAGTTTTTACTTTCCCTTCATCTCGTAGTAAAAAAAAGAGATAAAAGGCAAATAGATCACAACAAAAGGAAAATTCTAGAGTTTATGTATGGAAAGAATTTATAGCAATAACAAAAGTAAGTAAAGAAAATTTATTCATACACCACAAATGAACACAAAAGTTTTCTTATCCAAGTTAGGGAAATTACACTAATTCAATCCTAATGGCTCGTAATTTTATAAGAATTTTTTTTTCTAGAAATATTTTCAAAAATGGATATGCATGCTTGAAATATGTTAAAATGCAAATGACCTATGGATCCAAACATTTTAAAGAGAATAACATTAAATTCCCAAGTGAAGGTTCGGTGGGATATTTACCCGAGTCAAACAAGCCACTATTTTTACCATTTACTTAAAGCTGACCTAACGATCATAGATGAGTGTAATGTGATTTATCAAGCATAACTGGCTATATTTTTTTAAGGAATGACATATGGGTTGAGATTCAACACTCAATTAAAAATCCCTCGCCAACCCCTTTTCCCCATGTTTGCAAAACCTGATATATAAAAACTAAAAAGAGTTTACAATCCCTAAAAATTATAGACACTTTTTGGGATTATCTCTCTGTAAATTTTTGCATTGTGCATTTCCTTTTTAGATGTATACTATTTTCTTAAATAAAAACTTGTGTTTTAACTTTCCCTTCATCTCGTAGACAAAAAAAGAGATAAATGGCAAATAGATTTTAACAAAATGAAAATTTTAGAGTTTATGTATGGAAAGAATTTAAAGCAATAATGAATGTAAGTAAAGAAAATTCATTCACACACCACAAATGAACACAAAAGTTTTATTATCCAAGTTTGGGAAATTCCACTAGTTCAACCCTATTAGCTAAGAATTTTATAAGAAAGTGATTTTTTTACATGTTTTAAAAAATGGATATCCATGCTTGAAACATGTTAAATATTCAAATGACCTTTGGATCAAAACCATTTAAAGAGAATAACATTAAATTCTCTAGTGAACGTGCGGTGGGATATTTACCCTAGTAAAACTACCCATTATTTTGTCCATTTACAAAAAGTTGACCTAACGATCAAAGATGATTGTAAAGTGATTTATGATGTGTAACGGGTTATATTTTTTTGTGGAATGACTTATGGATTTGGAGTCAACACTCAGTTAAAAATGCCCCACCTCGCCCTTTTCCCAACGATTGTAAAACCTGATATATAAAAAACTAAAAAGTATTTACAATCACTAAAAATTACATAATATTTTTGGAATTATCTCTCACTACATTTGTGCACAGTGCATTTCCATTTTGGATGTATACTTTTTTCTTAAATCAAAACTTGAGTTTTCACTTTCCCTTCTTCTCGTAAACAAAAAAAAAAAAAAGATAAAAGGCAAATAGATCACAACAAAATGAAAATTTTAGAGCCTATGTATAGAAAGAATTTCAAGCAATAACAAATGTAAGTAAAGAAAATTTATTCACACACTACAAATGAACACAAAAGTTTTGTTATCCTTGTTTGGGAAATTCCACTAGTTCAACCCTAATAGCTCGGAATTTTAAGAAAGAGATTTTTCAACACATGTTTTAAAAAATGGATGTGCATGTTTGAAACATCAAAAAGACTCAAATGTCCTATGGATCCAAACCTTTTAAAAATAATAACATTAAATTCTCAAGTGACGATGTGGTGTGATATTTACCCGAGCAAAACAAGCCATTATTTTGCCCAGTTAAAAAAAAGCTGACCTAACGATCAAAGATGATTGTAAAGTGATTTATCATGCGTAACGGGCTATGTTTTTGTAAGGAATGACTTTTGGATTGGGTGTCAACACTCAGTTAAAACTCCCCCGCCTCCCCCTTTTCCCGACGATTGCAAAACTTGATTTATAAAAACTAAAAAGAGTTTAAAATCCCTAAAAATTACACACTTTTTGAAATTATATCTCTCTACATTTTTGCATTGTGCATTTCCATTTTAGATGTATATTTTTTTCTTAAATCAAAACGTGAATTTTCACTTTCCCTTCATCTTGTCGACAAACAAACAGATAAAAGGCAAATAGATCACTACAAAATGAAAATTTCTGAGTTTATGTATGGAAAGAATTTAAAGCAATAACTAATGTAAGTAAAGAAAATTTATTCACACCACAAATAAACACAAAAGTTTTGTTATCCATGTTTTGGAAATTCCACTAATTCAACCCTAATAGCTCGTAATTTTATAAGAAAAATATTTTGGTAGACATGTTTTAAAAAATGGATATGCATGCTTGAAATATGTTATAGATGCAAATGACCTATGGATCCAAACCTTTTAAAGAGAATAACATTAAATTCTCATGTGAAGGTTCGGTGGGATATTTACCCGAGTAAAACAAGCCATGATTTTGCCCATTTATATAAAGCTAACCTAACGATCATAGATGATTGTAATGTGATTTATCAAGCGTAACTGGCTATATTTTTGTAGGGAGTCACCACTCAGTTAAAAATCCCCCGCCTTCCCCATTTCCCGACGGTTGAAAAACCTGATATCTAAAAACAAAAAAGAATTTACAATCCCTATAAATTATAGACACTCTTTGGGATTACCTCTCTCTACATTTGTGCATTGTGCATTTCCATTTTAGATTTTACTTTTTTCTTCAATCAAAACTTGAGTTTTCTCTTTCACTTCATCTTGTAAACAAAAAAAGAGATAAAACGCAAATAGATCACAACAAAATGAAAATTTTAGAGTTTATGTATTTAAAGAATTTAAAGCAATAAAAAATGTAAGTAAAGAAAATTTATTCACACACCACAAATGAACACAAAATTTTTTTATCGAAGTTTGGTAAATTCCACTAGTTCAACCCTAATAGCTCGTAATTATATAAGAAAGATATTTTTCTACACAAGTTTTATAAAATAGATGTCCTATGGATCGAAGCCTTTTAAAAAGAATAACATTAAATTCTCAAGTGAAGCTGCGATGGGATATTTACCAGAATCCAACAAGCCATTATTTTGCCCATTTACATAAAAGCTGACCTAATGATCATAGATGATAGTAAAGTGATTTGTCTTGCATAATGGGTATACTTTTGTTAGGAATGACTAATGGATTGGGAGTCAACACTCAGTTAAAAATCCCCCGCCTCCCCCTTTTCCCGACTATAGCAGAACCTGATATATAAAATTTAAAAAGAGTTTACAATCCCTAAAAATTACAAATACTTTTAGGAATCATCTCTCTCTACATTTGTGCATTGTGCATTTCCATTTTAGATTTATACTTTTTTGTTAAATCCGAACTTGAGTTTTAACTTTCCCTTCATCTCGTAGTAAAAAAAAGAGATAAAAGGAAAATAGATCACAAGAAAATGAAAATTTTAGAGTTCATGTATGCAAAGAATTTAAAGCAATAAAAAAATGTAAGATAAGAAAAATTATTAACACACCACAAATAAACAAAAAAGTTTTGTTATCCAAGTTTGGGAAATTCCACTAGTTCAACCATAATAGCTCGGAATTTTATAAGAAAGAGATTTTTCTATACATGTTTTCCAAAATGGATATGCATGCTTGAAACATATTAAAGATGCAAATGACCTATGGGTCCAAACCATTGAAAGAGAATAACATTAAATTCTCAAGTGACAGTGCGGTGGGATAATTACCCCGAGTCAAATAAGCCATTATTTTTCCCATTACAATAAGCTCACCTAACGATCATAGATGATTGTAGAGTGATTTATCATGCGTAACGGGCTATATTTTAGTAAGGAATGACTTATGGATTGAGAGTCAACACTCAGTTAAACATCCCCCGCCTCCCCCTTTTCCTGACGTTTCCAAAACCTGATATATAGAAACTAAAAAGAGTTTATTATCCCTAAAAATTACAGACACTTTTTGGAATTATATCTTTCTACATTTGTGCATTGTGCATTTCCTTTTTTTGATGTATACTTTTTCTTAAATCAAAACTTGAGTTTTCACTTTCCCTTCATCTCATATAGACAAAAAAAGAGTTAAAACACAAATAGATCACAACAAAATGAAAATTTTAGAGTTTATTTCTTTAAAGAATTTAAAGCAATAAAAAATCTAAGTAAAGAAAATATTTATTCACACACAAAAAATGAAAACAAAATCTTTGTTATCCAAATTTAGAAAATTCCACTAGTTCAACCCTCATAGCTCGTAATTTTATAAGAAATAGACTTTTCTACACATGTTTTAAAAAATGGATATGCATGTTTGAAACATGTTAAAGATGCAAATGACCTATGGATCCAAACTTTTTAAAGAAAATATCATTAAATTCTCAAATGAAGGTTCGGTGGGTTATTTACCCGAGTAAAACAAACAATTATTAGGCCCATTTACAAAAAGCTGACCTAACGATCATAGATGATTGTAAAGTGATTTATCAAGCATAACGGGCAATATTTTTGCAAGGAATGACTTATGGATTGGGAGTCAACACTCAATTAAAAATCCCCCACCTCCGCCTTTTCCCGACGATTGCAAAACTTTATTTAGAACATCTAAAAAGAGTTTACAATCCCTAAAAATTACAGACAGTTTTTAGGATTATCTCTTTCTACATTTGTGCATTGTGCATTTCCCTTTTATATGTATATTTTTTCTCTTAAATCTAAACTAGAGTAATCACTTTCCCTTCATCTCGTAGACAAAAAAAAGAGATAAAAGGCAAATAGATCACAACAAAATGAAAATTTTAGAGTTTATGTATGGAAAGAATTTAAAGAAATAACAAATGTAAGTAAAGAAAATTTATTCACACATCACAAATAAAAACAAAAGTTTTGTAATCCAAGTTTGGGAAATTCCACTAGTTCAACCCTATTAGCTCGGAAATTTATAAGAAAGAGATTTTTCTACACATGTTTTAAAAAATGGTTATTCATGCTTGAAACATGTTAAAGATGCAAATGACCTATGGATCCAAAACTTTTAATGAGAATAACATTACATTCTCAAGTGATGGTGCGGTGGGATATTTACCCGAGTCAAACAAACCATTATTTTTCCTATTTTCAAAAAGCTAACTTAACGATCATAGATTATTGTAAAGTGATTTATCATGCATAATGGGCTGTATTTTTTAAAGGAATGACTTATGGATTGGCAATCAACAGTCAGTGAAAAATCCCCCGCCTCCCACTTTTCCAGATGATTGCAAAACCTGATATATAAGAACTAAAAAGATTTTATAATCCTTTAAAATTATAGACACTTTTTGGAATTATCTCTCTCTATATTTATGCATAGTGCATTTCCATTTTGGATGTATACTATTTTCTAAAATCAAAACTTGAGTTTTCACTTTCCCTTCATCTTGTAAACAAAAAAAGAGATAAAAGGCAAATAGATCACAACAAAATGAAAATTGGAGAGTTTATGTATATAAAGAAATTAAAGCAATAAAATATGTAAGTAAATAAAATTTATTCACAAACCACAAATGCACAAAAAGGTTTTTTTTATCCAAGTTTGGGAAATTCCACTATTACAACCATAATAGCTCGGAATTTTAAAGAAAGAGATTTTCCTTAACATGTTTTAAAAAATGGATATCACGGCTTGAAACATGATAAAGATTCAAATGACCTTTGGATCAAAACCTTTTAAAGAGAATAACATTAAATTCTCAAGTGAACGTGCAGTGGGATATTTACCCGAGTCAAACTAGCCATTATTTTGCCCATTTACAAAAAGCTGACCTAACGATCAAAGATGAATGTAAAGCGATTTATCATGCATAACGGGCTATATTTTTGTAAGGAATGACTTATGGATTTGGAGTTAGCACTAAGTTAAAAATCGCCTGCCTCCCCCTTTTTTCGACGATTGCAAAACCTGATATATAAAAACAAAACAGAGTTTACAATCACTAAAAATTACATAATCTTTTTGGAGATATCTCTCTCAACATTGGTGCGTAGTGCATTTCCATTTTGGATGTATATTTTTTTCTTAAATCAAAACATTAGTTTTCACTTTCTCTTCATCTCGTAGACAAAAAAAGAGATAAAATGCAAGTAGAGCACAACAAAATGAAAATTTAAGAGTTTATGAGTGGAAAGAATTTAAAGAAATAACAAATTTAAGCAAAGAAAATTTATTCACACACCACAAATGAACACAAAAGTTTTGTTATCCAAGTTTGGGAAATTCCACTAATTCAACCCTAATAGTTCGTAATTTTATAAGAAAAATATTTTTCGAGTCATGTTTTAAAAAATGAATATGCGTGCTTGACATATGTTAAAGAAGCAAATGACCTATGGATCCAAACTTTTTAAAGAGGATAACATTAAATTCTCAAGTGAAGGTTCGGTGGGATATTTACCAGAGTCAAACAAGCCATTATTTTGACCATTTACATAAAGCTGACATAACGATCATAGATGATTATAATGTGATTTATCAAGCGTAACTGGCTATATTTTGTAAGGAATGACTTAGGGATTGGGAGTCAACACTCAGCTTAAAATCCCCCGCCTCCCCCTTTTCCCGATGATTGCAAAACCTGATATATGAAAACTAAAAGGAGTTTACAATCCCTAAAAATTATGGACACTTTTTGGGATTATCTCTCTCTACATTTGTGCATTGTGCATTTCCTTTTTAGTGTATACTTTTTTCTTAAATCAAAACATTAGTTTTCACTTTCCCTTCATCTCGTAGACAAAAAAAGAGATAAAAGGCAAATAGATTAGAACAAAATGAAAATTTTATAGTTTATGTATGTAAATAATTTAAAGCAATAAAAAATATAAGTAAAGAACATTTATTCACACCCCACAATTGAACACAAAAGTTTTTTAATCTAAGTTCGGGAAATACCACTAATTCAACCCTAATAGCTTAGAATTTTATAAGAAAGTGATTTTTCTACACATGTTTTAAAAAATGGATATGCATGCTTGAAACATGTTAAAGATGCAAATTACCTATGGATCCAAACCTATAAAAGAGAATAACATTAAATTCTCAAGAGAAGATACGGTGTGATATTTACCCGAGTCAAACATGCCATTATTTTTCCCATTTACAAAAAGCTAACCTAACGATCATAGATGATTGTAAAGGGATTTATCATACGTAATGGGCTATATTTTTGTAAGGAATGACTTATCGATTGGGAGTTGACACTCAGTTAAAAATCCCCCGCCTCCCCCTTTTCCCAATGATTGCAAAACCTGATATATAAAATCTAAAAAGAGTTTACAATCCCTAAAAATTACAGACACTTTTTGGAATTATCTCTCGCTACATTTGGGCATTGTGAATTTCCACTTTTTATGTTACTTTTTTCTTAAATTAAAACTTGAGTTTTCACTTTCCCTTCATCTCGTAAACAAAAAAAGAGATCAAAGGCAAATAGATCACAACAAAATGAAAATTTTAGAATTTATGTATAGAAAGAATTTAAAGCAATAGCAAATGTAAGTAAAGAAAATTTATTCACTAACCACAAATGAAACTAAAAATTTTGTTATCCAAGTTTGGGAAATTCCTCTCGTTCAACCCTAATAGCTCGAAATTTTATAAGAAAGAGATTTTTCTACACATGTTTTAAAAAATGGATATGCCGGCTTGAAACATGTTAAAGATGCAAAGGACCTATGGATCCAAACCTTTTAAAGAGAATAAGATTAAATTCTCAAGTGAAGGTGCGGTGGGATATTTACCCCAGTCAAACATGCCATTATTTTGCCCATTTAAAAAAAGCAAACCTAACGATGATTGATTCATCATCGTAGCTGGCTACATTTTTGTAAGGATTGACTTATGGATTGGGAGTCAACAGTCAGTTAAAAATTCCCCACCTCCCCCTTTTCTAGACGATTAAAAAACCTAATATATAAAAACTAAAAGAGTTTACAATCCCTTAAAATTACAAACACTTTTGGGAATTATCTCTCTCTACATTTGTGCATAGTGCATTTCCATTTTGGAGGTATACTTTTTTCTTAAATAAAAACTTGAGTTTTTACTTTCCCTTCATCTCATAAACAAAAACAGAGATAAAAGGCAAATATATCACATCAAAATGAAAATTGGAGAGCTTATGTATGGAAAGAATTTAAAGGAATAACATATGTAAGTAAAGAAAATTTATTCAGAAACCACAAATGAACAAAAAAGTTTTGTTATCCAAGTTTGGCAAATTCCACTAGTTCAACCCTAATAGCTCGAAATTTTATAAGAAAGAGATTTTTATACACATGTTTTAGAAAATCGATATCCATTCTTGAAACTTGTTAAAGATTCAAATGACCTATGGATCGAACCCATTTAAAGAGAATAACATTAAATTCTCAAGTGAACGTGCGGTGGGATATTTACCCTAGTCAAACAAGCCATTATTTGGCCCATTTACAAAAAGCTGACCTAACGATCAAAGATGATTTTAAAGTGATTTATGATGCGCAACGGCTTATATTTTTGTGTGGAATGACTTATGGATTTGGAGTCAGCACTCAGTTAAAAATCCCCTGCCTCCCCTTTTTCCCGACGATTGTAAAACCTGATATATATAAAATTAAAAAGTATTCAAAATTACTAAAAATTACATAATATTTTTGGAATTATCTTGCACTACATTTGTGCACAGTGCATTTCCATTTTGGATGTACACTTTTTTCTTAAATCAAAAGTTGAGTTTTCACTTTCCCTTCATCTCGTAAACAAAAAAAAAAAAAGATCAAAGGCAAATAGATCACAACAAAATGAAAATTTTAGAGCTTATGTATGGAAAGAATTTAAAGCAATAAAAAATGGAAGTAAATAAATTTTATTCACACACCACAAATGAACACAAAAGTTTTGTTATCCATATTTGGGAAATTCCACTAGTTCAACTCTAATAGCTTGGAATTTTAAGAAAGAGATTTTTCTATACATGTTTTAAAAAATGGATATGCATGTTTGAAACATCATAAAGACTCAAATGTCCTATGGATCCAAACATTTTTAAAATAATAACATTAAATTCTCAAGTGACGGTGTTGTGCAATATTTACCCGAGCCAAACAAGCCATTATTTTGCCCATTTACAAAAAGCTGACCTAACGATCAAAGATTATTGTAAAGTGATTTATCATGCATAACGGGCAATATTTTTGTAAGGAATGACTTATGGATTGGGTGTCAACACTTAGTTAAAAATCCCCCGCCTCCCCCTTTTCCCGACGATTGCAAAACCTGATATATAAAAACTAAAAATAGTTTACAATCCCTAAAAATTACATACACTTTTTGAAATTATATCTCTCTAAATTTTTGCATTGTGCATTTCCATTTTAGATGTATATTTTTTTCTTACATCAAAACTTGAGTTTTCACTTTACCTTCATCTCGTAGACAAAGAAAGAGATAAAAGGCAAATAGATCACTAAAATATGAAAATTTCTGAGTTTATGTATGGAAAGAACTTAAAGCAATAACTAATGTAAGTAAAGAAAATTTATTCACACACCACAAATGAACACAAAAGTTTTGTTATCCAAGTTTGGGAAATTCCACTAATTCTACCCTAATAGCTCGTAATTTTATAAGAAAAATATTTTGTTAGACATGTTTTAAAAAATAGATATGCATGCTTGAAATATGTTATAGATGCAAATGACCTATAGATGCAAACCTTTTAAAGAGAATAACATTAAATTCTCAAGTTAAGGTTTGGTGGGATATTTACCCGAGTCAAACAAGCCATGATTTTGCCCATTTATATAAAGCTGACCTAACGATCATAGATGATTGTAATGTGATTTATCAAGCGTAATTGGCTATATTTTTGTACGGCATGATTTATAGATTGGGAGTCACCACTCAGTTAAAAATCCCCCGCCTCCCCCTTTTCCAGATGATTTCAAAACCCGATATCTAAAAACTAAAAAGAATTTACAATCCCTAAAAATTATAGACACCTTTTGGGATTATCTCTCTCTACATTTGTGAATTGTGAATTTCCATTTTAGATGTATACTTTTTTCTTAAATCAAAACTTGAGTTTTCACTTTCCCTTCATCTCATAGACAAAATAAGAGATAAAAGGCGTATAGATCACAACAAAATAAAAATTTTATAGTTTATGTATGGAAAGAATTTAAACAATAACAAATCAAAGTAAATAAAATTTATTTACACACCACAAATGATCACAAAAGTTTTGTAATCTTAATTTGGGAAATTCCACTAGTTCAACCCTAATAGCTCGGAATTTATTAAGAAAATGATTTTTCTTCACATGTTTTAAAAAAAGGATATACATGATTGAAACATGTTAAAGATGCAAATTACCTATGGATCCAAACCTTTTAAAGAGAATAACATTAAATTCTCAAATGAAGGTGTGGTGTGATATTTACCCGAGTCAAACAAGCCATTATTTTGCCCATTTACAAAAAGCTAACCTAACGATCATAGATTATTGTAAAGTGATTTATCATGCGTAACAGGATATATTTTTGTAAGGAATAACTTATGGATTGGGAGTCAACACTCAATTAAAAATCCCCAGCCTCCCCCTTTTCCCGATGATTGCAAAACCTGATATATAAAAACTAAAAAGAATATAGAATCCCTAAAAATTACAGATACTTTTTGGAATTATCTCTCGCTACATTTGTGCATTGTCCATTGCCATTTTTTAGTTTACTTTTTTCTTAAATCAAAACTTGAGTTTTCAGTTTCCCTGCATATCGTAAACAAAAAAAAGAGATCAAAGGGAAAAAAATCACAAGAAAAAGAAAATTTTAGTGCTTATGTATGGATAGAATATATAACAATAAAAAAATGTAAGTAAAGAAAATTTATTCACACACCACAAATGAACACAAAAGTTTTGTTTCTAAGTTCCGGAAATTCCACTCATTCAACCCTAATAGCTCGGAATTTTATAAGAAAGAGATTTTTCTACACATGTTTTAAAAAATGGATATGCATGCTTGAAACATGTTAAAGATGCAAATGATCTATGGATCCAAACCTTTTATAGAGATTATCATTAAATTCCCAAGTGAAGGTGTGGTGGGATATTTACCCAAGTCAAACAAGCAATTATTTTGCCCATTTACAAAAAGCTGACCTAAGGATGATTGATGATTGTAAAGTGATTTATCATAAGTTACAGGATATATTTTTGTAAGGTTTGACTTATGGATTGGGAGTCAATAGTTAGTTAAAAATCCCCCACCTCCCCCTTTTCCCTATGATTGCAAAACTTGATATATAAAAACTAAAAAGAAATTACAATCCCTTAAAATTACAGACACTTTTTGGAATTATCTCTTTCTCATTTTTGCATAGTGCATTTCCATTTTGGATGTATTTTTTTTTTCTTAAATCCAAACTTGACTTTTCACTTTCCCTTTATCTTGTAAACAAAAATATACATAAAAGGCCAATAGATCACCACAAAATGAAAATTATAGAGTTTATGTATGGAAAGAATTTAAAGCAATAACATATGTAAATAAAGAAAATTTATTCACAAACCACAAATGAACACAAAAGTTTTGTTATCCAAGTTTCGGAAATTCCACTAGTGCAACCCTAATAGCTCGGAATTTTATAAGAAAGAGATTTTTCTACATATATTTTAAAAATGGATATCTATGCTTGAAACTTGTTAAAGATTCAAAAGACCTATGGATTGAAACCATTTAAAGAGAATAAAATTAAATTCTCAAGTGAAGATGCGGTGGGATATTTACCCGAGTCAAACTATCCATGATTTTGCCCATTTATAAAAATCTGACCTAACGATCAAAGATGATTATAAAGTGATTTATCATGCATAACGGGCTATATTTTTGTAAGGAATGACTTACGGATTTGGAGTCAGCACTAAGTTAAAAATCCCTCGTCTCCCCCTTTTCCCGATGATTGTAAAACCTGATATATAAAAACTAAAAAGAGTTTACAATAACAAAAAATTACATAATATTTTCGGAATTAGCTCTCGCTACATTTGTGCATAGTGCATTTCCATTTTGGATGTATATTTTTTTCTTAAATCAAAACTTCAGCTTTCACTTTCCCTTCATCTTGTAAAAAAAAAAAAGATAAAAGGTAAATTGATCACAACAAAATGAAAATTTTAGAGCTTATGTATGGAAAGAATTTAAAGCTATAACAAATGTAAGTAAAGAAATTTTATTCACACAACACAAATGAACACAAAAGTTTTGTTATCCAAGTTTCGGAAAATCCACTAATTCAACCCTAATAGCTCTTAATTTTATAAGAAAAAGATTTTTCTACGTATGTTTTAAAAAATGAATATGCATGCATGAAATATGTGAAAGATGCAAATGACCTATGGATCGAAACCTTTTAAAGAGAATAACATTAAATTCTCAAGTGAAGGTTCGTTGGGATATTTACGTGAGTCAAACAAGCCACTATTTTGCCCATTTACATATAGCTGGCCTAACGATCAAAGATGATTGTAAAGTGATTTATCATACGTAACGGGCAATATTTTTGTAAGGAATGACTTATGGATTGGGAGTCAAAAATGAGTTAAAAATCCCTAGCCTCCCACTTTTCCCAACGCTTGCAAAACCAGATATATAAAAACTAAAAAGAGTTTACAATCCCTAAAAATTACTGATACTTTTTGGAATTATCTCACTCTACATTTGTGCATTGTGCATTTCCATTTTGCATGTATACTTTCTTCTTAAATCAAAACTTGATTTTTCACTTTCCCTTCCTCGCGTAAACAAAAAAGGACATAAAGGAAAAATAGATCAAAACAAAATGAAAATTATAGTGTTGATGTATGGAAAGAATTTAAAGCAATAACATATGTAAGTAAATAAAATTTATTCACAAACCACAAATTAAAAAAAAAGTTTTGTTATCCAATTTTGGGAAATTCCACTAGTTCATCTATAATAGCTCGGAATTTTATAAGAAAGAGATTTTTCTACATATGTTTTAAAAAATGGAAACCCATGCTTAAAACATGTTAAACATTCAAATGACCTTTGGATCGAAACCATTTAAAGAGGATAACATTAAATTCTCACGTGAACGTGCGGTGGGATATTTACCCGAGTAAAACTAGCCATTATTTTGCCCATTTACAAAAAGCTAACCTAATGATCAAAGATGATTGTAAAGTGATTTATCATGCATACCGGGCAATATTTTTGTAAGGAATGACTTATGGATTTGGAGTCAGCACTAAGTTAAAAATCCCCCGCGTCCCCCTTTTTCCGACGATTGCAAAACCTGATATATAAAAGCTATAAAGATTTTAAATTCACTAAAAATTACATAATTTTTTTGCAATTATATCTCGCTACATTTTTGCATAGTGCATTTCCATTTTGGATGTATACTTTTTTCTAAAATCAAAACTTGAGCTTTCACTTTCCGTTCATCTCTTAAACGAAAAAAAAGATAAAAGGTAAATAGATCACAACAAAAAGAAAATTGTAGAGCTTTTGTATGGAAAGAATTTAAAGCAATAACAATTGTAAGTAAAGAAAATTTATTCTCACACCACAAATGAACACAAAAGTTTTGTTATCCAAGTTTGGGGAATTCCACTAGTTCGACTCTATTAGCTCGGAATTTTAAGAAAGAGATTTTTCTACACATGTTTTAAAAAATGGATATGCATGCTTGAACATGTTAAAGATGAATATGACCTATGGATCCCAACCTTTTAAAGAGAATAACATTAAATTCTCGAGTGTCGGTGTGGTGGGATATTTACCCTAAGGATCAAAGTTGATCTTAAAGTGATTTATCAGACGTAACGGGCTATATTTTTGTAAGGAATGACTTATGGTTTGGGTGTCAACACTCAGTTAAAAATCCATTGCCTCCCCCTTTCCCCGACGATTGCAAAACCTGATTTCTAAAAACTAAAAAGAGTTTACAATCCCTAAAAATTAAAAAAAAAATTTGGAATTATATCTCTCTACATTTGTTCATTGTGCATTTCCATTTTATATGTATACTTTTTTCTTAAATCAAAACTTGAGTTTTCACTTTATCTTCATCTCGCAGACAAAAAAAGAGATAAAAGGCAAATAGATTACAACAAAATGAAAATTTTAGAGTTTATGTATGGAAAAAATTTAAAGCAATAACAAATGTATGTAAAGAAAATTTATTCACACACCACAATTGAACACAGAAGTTTTATTATCCAAGTTTGGGAAATTTTACTAATTCAACCCTAATAGCTCGTAATTTTATTAGGAAAAGATTTTTCTATACATGTTTTAAAAAACGGATATGCATGCTTGAAATATGTTAAAGATGCAAATGACCTACGAATCCAAACCTTTTAAAGAGAATAACATTAAATTCTCAAGTTAAGGTTCGGTGGGATATTTACCCGAGTCAAACTAGCGATTATTTTGCCCATTTACATAAAGCAAACCTAACGATCTTAGATGATTGAAAAATAATTTTTCAAGCGTAATGGGCTATATTTTTTTTAAGAAAAGACTTAGGGATTGGGAGTCAAAAATCAGTTAAAAATCCCTAGCCTCTCCCTTTTCCCAACGATTGGAAAACCACATATATAAAAACTAAAAAGAGTTTACTATCCTTAAAAATTACATAAAATTTTTGGAATTATCTCACTCTACATTTGTCCATTGTGAATTTCCATTTTAGATGTATACTTTTTTCTTAAATCAAAACTTGTGTTTTCACTTTCTGTTCATCGCGGAGAAAAAAAAAAGATATAAAATGCAAATAGATCACAAAAAAAATGGAAATTTTAGAGTTTATCTATGGAAAGAATTTATAGCAATAACAAATGTAAGTAAAGAAAATTTATTCACACACCACAAATAAAGACAAATGTTTTGTTATCCAAATTTAGGAAATTCCACTAGTTCAACGCTAATAGATCATAATATTTTAAGAAAGAGATTTTTCTACACATGTTTTAAAAAATGGATATGCATGCTTAAAATATGTTAATGATGCAAATGACCTATGGATTTAAACCTTTTAAAGAGAATAACATTAAATTCTCAAGTGAACGTGCGGTGGGAAATTAACCCGAGTCAAATAAGCCATTATTTTGCCCATTAACAAAAAGCTGACCTAACGATCATAGATGATTGTAAAGTGATTTATCATGCTTAACGGGCTACATTTTTGTAAGGAATGACTTATGGATCCAGTGTCAACACTCACTTAAGAATCCCTTGCCTCTCCCATTTCCGACGATTGCAAAACCTGATATAAAAAAAGTAAAAAGAGTTAACAATCCCTCAAAATTGAACACTCTTTTTGGAATTATCTCTCTCTACATTTGTGCATTGTGCATTTCCATTTTGGATGTATACCTTTTTCTTTAATCAAAACTTGTAAACAAAAAAAGAGATAAAAGGCATATAGATGAAAACAAAAGGAAAATTTTAGAGTTTATGTATAGAAAAAATTTAAAGCAATAAAAAATTTAGTATAGAAATTTTATTCACACACCACAAATGAACACAAGTTTTGTTATCCAAGTTTGGGAAATTCCACTAGTTCAACCCTAATAGCTCGGAATTTTATAAGAAAGAGATTTTTCTACACATGTTTTAAAAAAATGGATTTGCATGCTTGAAACATATTAAAGATGCAATTGACCTATGGATCCAAACCTTTTAAAGTGAAAAGCATTAAATTCTCAAGTGAAGGTGCGGTAGGATATTTACCCGAGTCAAACTAGCCATTCTTTTGCCTATTTAAAAAAAGCTGACCTAACGATCAAATATGATTGTAAAGTGATTTATCATGCGTAACGGGCTATATTTTTGTAAGGAATGACTTCTGGATTGGGAGTTAACAGTCAGTTAAAAATCCCTTGCCTCCCCCTTTTCCCGATGATTGCAAAACTTGACATGTAAAAACTAAAAATTGTTTACAATCTCAAAAAATTACATAAAATTTTTGGAATTATCTCTCTCTACATTTGTGCATTGTGAATTTCCATATATATGTTACTTTTCTCTTAAATCAAAACTTGAGTTTAGACTTTCCCTTCATCTCGTAAACAAAAAAAGAGATGAAAGGCAAATAGATCGCAACAAAATTAAAATTTTAGATTTTATGTATGGAAAGAATTTAAAGAAATAACAATTGTAAGTAAAGAAAATTTATTCACACACCACAAATTCACACAAAAGTTTTGTTATCCTGGTTTGGGAAATTCCACTCGTTCAACCCTAATAGCTCGGAATTTTATAAGAAAGAGATTTTTCTACACTTGTTTTAAAAAATGGATATGCATGCTTGAATCATGTTTAAAATGAAAATGACCTATGGATCCAAAAATTTTAAAATGAATGACATTATATTCTCAAGTGAAGGTGCAGTGGGATATTTATCAAGGTCAAACAAGCCTTTATTTTGCCCATTTACAAAAAGTTGTCCTAACGATCATGGATGATTGTAAAGCGATTTATCATGCATAATGGGCTATATTTCTTTCTAAGGAATGACTTATGAATTGGGAGTCAACAGTCAGTTAACACCCCCCCCCCCCCCCCCCCCCCCCCCCCTCCTGCCTCCCCCTTTTCCAGACGATTGCAAAAATTGTTATATAAAAAGTAAAAAGAATTTACAATCCGTAAAAATTACATACACTTTTTTGAATTATCTCTCTCAACATTTGTGCATAGTGCATTTCCATTTTGGATATATACTTTTTTCTTAAATCAAAACTTGAGTTTTCACTTTCCCATCATCTCGTAAACAAAAAAAGAGATAAAAGGAAAATAGATCACAACAAAATGAAAATTTTAGAGTCTATGTATGGAAAGAATTTAAAGAAATAACATATGTAAGTAAATAAAATTTATTCACACACAACAAATGAACACAAAAGTTTTGCTATACAAGATTGGGAAATTCCACTAGTTCAACCCTAATAGCTCGGAATTTTATAAGAAAGAGATTTTCTACACATGTTTTAAAAAATGGATATGCATGCTTGAAACATGTTAAAGATGCAGATGATCAATGGATCGAAACCATTTAAAGAGAATAACATTAAATTCACAAGTGAACGTGCGGTGGTATATTTACCCGAGTCAAACAAGCCATTATTTACAAAAAGCAAATCTAATGATCAAACATAATTGTAAAGTGATTTATCATGTGTAACAGGCTATATTTTTGTAAGGAATGACTTATGGATCTGGAGTCAACACTCAGTTAAAAAGCCCCCGCCTCCCCCTTTTCCCGACAATTGCAAAACCTAATATAAAAAAACTAAAAAAAGTTTACAATCACTAAAAATTACATAATCATTTATGAATTATCTCTCTCTCTATTTGTGCATAGTGCTTTTCAATTTTGGATGTATAGTTTTTTCTTAAATCAAAACTTGAGCTTTCACTTTCTCTTCATCTCGTAAACTAAAAAGAGATAAAAGGCAAATAAATCACAACAAAATGAAAATTTTAGAGTTTATGTATGGAAAGAATTTAAAGAAATAACGTATGTAAGTAAATAAAATTTATTCACACATCACAAATGAACACAAAAGTTTTGTTATCCAAGTTTGGAAAATTCCACTAGTTCAATCCTAATAGCTCGTAATTTTATAAGAAAAGGATTTTTCTACACATGTTTTAAAAAATGGATATGCATGCTATAAACATGTTAAAGATGCAAATGACCTATGGATCGAAACCTTTTAGAAAGAATAACAATAAATTCTGAAGTGAAGGTTCGGTGGGATATTTGACCGAGTAAAACCAGCCATTATTTTGCCCATTTACATAAAGCTGACCTAACGATCATAGATGATTGTAAAGTGATTTATCATGCGCAACAAGCTATATTTTTGTTAGGAATGACTTATTGATTGGCAGTAAACACTCGGTTAAAAATCCCCCGCCTCCCCCTTTTCCCGTTGATTGCAAAACCTGATATATCAAAACAAAAGGAGTTTACAATGCCTAAAAAATACAGAGACTTTTTTGGAATTATCACTATCTACATTTGTGCATTGTGAATTTTCATTTTAGATGTTTACTTTTTTCTTAAATCAAAACTTGAGTTTTCACTTCCATTCATCTCATAAAAAAAAAAAAAAGAGAATAAAGGCATCTAGTCCACATCAAAATAAAAATTGTAGAGTTTATGTATGGAAACAATTTAAAAACCATAACTAATGTAAGTAAAGAAAATTTATTCACACACCACAAATGAACACAAAAGTTTTGTTATCCAAGATTGGGAAATTCCACTAGTTAAACCCTAATAGCTCTTATTTTTATAAGAAAGAGATTTTTCTACACATTTGTTAAAAAATGGATATGCATGCTTGAAACATGTTAAAGATGCGAATGACCTATGGATCGAAACCTTTTAAGGGGAATAACATTAAATTCTCAAGTGAAGGTGCGGTGGGATATTTACCCGAGTCAAACAAGCCATTATTTTGGCCATTTACAAAAAGTTGACCTAACGATCATTGGTGATTGTAAATTGATTTATCATACGTAACGGGCTATATTTTTGTAAGGAATGACTTATGGATTGGGAGTCATCACTCAGTTAAAAATCTCCCGCTTCTCCCCTTTCCCGACGTTTGCACAACCTGATATATAAAAACTAAAAAAGTTCACAATCCCTAAAAATTACAGACAATTTTTGGAATTATCTCTCTCTAAATTTGTGCATTGTGCATTTCCATTTTAGATGTATACTTTTTGCATAAATCAAAACTTGAGTTTTCACTTTCCCTATATCTCGTGGACCAAAAAAGAGATAAAAGGCAAATAGATCACAATAAAATAAAAATTATAGAGTTTATGTATGGAAATAATTTAAAGCAATAACAAATTTAAGTAAAGAAAAAATTTATTCACACACCAGAAATGAACACAAAAGTTTTGATATCTAAGTTTGGAAAATTCCACTAGTTCTACTCTAATAGCTCATAATTTTATAAGAAAGAGATTTTTCTACACATGTTTTAAAAAATGGATATGCATGCTTGAAAAATTTTAAAGATGCAAATGACCTATGGATCCAAACCTTTTAAAGATAATAACATTAAATTCTCAAGTGAAGGTTCGGTGGGATATTTACCTGAGTCAAACAAGCAATTATTTTTCCCATTTAAAAAAAGTTGACCTAACAATCCTAGATGATTGTAAAGTGATTTATCAAGCGTAACGGGCTATATTTTTGTAAGGATATGCATTCTTGAAACATGTTAAAGATGAAAATGACCTATGGATCGAACACTTTTAAAGAGAATAACATTAAATTCTCAAGTGAAGGTGCGGTGGGATATTTACCTGAGTCTAACAAGCCATTATTTTTCCCATTTACAAAAAGGTGACATATCGATCATCAATGATTGTAAAGTGATTTATCATGCGTAACAGGCTATATTTTTATGACAACTGACTAATGGATTGGGAGTCAACACTCAGTTAAAAATCCCCTGTTTGCCCCTTTTTCGGACGATTGCAAAACCTCATATAAAAAAACTAAAGAGATTTTACAATCCCTTAAAATTACAGACACTTTTTGGAATTATCACTCTGTACATTTGGGCATAGTGCATTTTCATTTTATATGTATACTTTTTTCTTAAATCATAACTAGACTTTTAACTTTCCCTTCATCTTGTAAACAAAAAAACAGATAAAAGGCAAAAAGATTAGAAGAAAATGAAAATTTTAGAGTTTATGTATGGAAAGAATTTAAAGAAAAAAAAATGTATGTAAAGAAAATTTATTCACACACCACAAATAAACACAATAGTTTTGTTAGGAAATTCAACTAGTTCAACCCTAACAACTCAAAATTTTGATAAGAAAGAGATTTTTCTACACATGTTTTAAAAAATGGATATGAATGCTTGAAACATGTTAAGATGCAAATGACCTATGCATAAAATCCTTTTAAAGAGAATAACAATAAATTATTAAGTGTATTTGGGTGGGATATTTACCCGAGTCAAACCAGCCATTATTTTGCCCATTTACAAAAAGCTTACCCCACAATCATTGATGATTGTAAAGTGATTTATCATGCGTATTGGGCTATATTTTTAAAGGAATGACTAATGGATTGGAAGTCAACACTCAGTTAAAAATCCCCAGCCTCCCCCTTTTCCTGACGATTGCAAAACCTAATATATACAAACTAAAAAGAGTTTACAATCCCTAAAAATTACATACACTTTTTGGAATTATCTCTCCCTACATTTGTGCACTGTGCATTTCCTTTTTAGATGTATACTTTTTTCTTAAATCAAAACTTGAGTTTACACTTTCCCTTGATCTCGTAAAAAAAAAAGAGACAAAAGGCAAATAGATCTCAACAAAATGAAAATTTTAGAGTTTATGTAGGGTAGGAATTTAAAGCAATAACAAATGTAAGTAAAGAAAATTTATTCACACACCACAAATGAGCACAAAATTTTGTTATCCAAGTTTGGGAAATTCCAATAGTTCAACCCAAATAGCTAGGAATTTTATAAGAAAGAGATTTTTCTACACACGTTTGAAAAAATGGATATGGATGCTTGAAACATGGTAAAGATTCAAATGACCTATGGATCCAAACCTTTTAAAGATAATAACATTATATTCTCAAGTGAAGGTCCAGGGGATATTACCCGAGTCAATCAAGCCATATTTTTGCAAAATTACCAAAAGCTGACCTATCGATTATAGTTGATTGTAAAGTGATTTATCATGCGTAACGGGCTATATTTTTTCCCGACGATTGTTGAACCTAATATATAAAAAATAAAAAGAGTTTGCAATCCTCAAAAATTATAGACACTTTTTGGAATTATCTCTCTCTACATTTTTGCTTTGTGCATTTCCTTTTTAGATGTATACTTTTTTCTTAAATCAAAACTTGAGTTTTCACTTTCCCTTCATCTCGTAAACAAAAAAAGAGATCAAAGGAAAAAAGATCACAACAAAATGAAAATTTTAGAGTTTATGTATGGTAAGAATTTAATGCAATAACAAATGTAAGTAATGAAAATTTATTCACACACCACAAATGAACACAAAAGTTTTGTTATCCAAGTTTAGGAAATTCCACTAGTTCAACCCTTATAGCGCACAATTTTATAAGAAAGAGATTTTTCTACACATGTTTTAAAAAATGGATATGCATCCTTGAAACAAGTTAAAGATGCAAATGACCAATGGATCAAATTCTTTTAAAGAGAATAAAATTAAATTCTCAAGTGAAGGTGCGGTGGGATATTTACCGAGTCAAACCAGCCATTATTTTGCCCATTTACAAAAAGCTGACCCAATGATCATTGATGATTGTATAATGATTTATCATGCGTTTTGGGCCATATTTTTTTATGGAATGACTAATGGATTGGAAGTCAACACACAATTAAAAATCCCCAGCCTCCCCATTTTCCTGACTATTGCAAAACCTGATATATAAAACATAAAAAGAGTTTACAATCCCTAAAAATTACAGACACTTTTTGGAATTATCTCTCTCTACATTTGTGAATTATACATTGCCATTTTATATGTATACTTTTTTCTTAAATCAAAACATGAGTTTTCAATTTCCCTTTATCTCGTAAACAAAAAAAGAGGAGCAAAGGCAAATAGATCAAACCGAAATAAAAATTTTAGAGTAAAAGTATGGCAGGAATTTAAAGCAATAAAAAATTTCAGTAAAAAAAATTTATTCACACACCACAAATGAATAGAAAAGTTTAGTTATCCAAGTTGGGAAATTCAACTAGTTCAACCCTAATAGCTCGGAATTTTATAAGAAAGAGATTTTTCTACACATGTTTTAAAAAATGGATATGGATGCTTGAAACATGTTAAAGATGCAAATGACCTATGGATCCAAACCTTTTAAAGAGAATAACATTAAATTATCACGTGAAGGTGTGGGGGGATATTTACTCGAGTCAATCAAGCCATTATTTTGCAAATTTACAAAAAGCTGACCTATCGATCATAGTTGATTGTAAAGTGATTTACCATGTGTAACGGGCTATATTTTTGTAAGGAACGACTAATGGATTGGGAGTCAACACTCAGTTAAAATTCCACCGCCTCTCCGTTTTCCCGACAATTGCTGAACCTGATATATAAAAACTAAAAAAATTTTACAGTCCCTAAAAATTACATACACTTTTTGGAATTATCTCTCTCTACATTTTTGCATTGTGCATTTCCTTTTTAGATGTGTAATTTTTTATAAATCAAAACTTCAGTTTTCACTTTCCCTTTATCTTGAAATGGAAAAAAGAGATAAATAGGCAAAAAGTTCACAGCAAAATGAAAATTTTAGAGTTTATGTATGGAAATAATTTAAAGCAATAACAAATGTAAGTAAAGAAAATTTATTCACACACCACAAATAAACACAAAAGTATTGTTATCCAAGTTTAGTAAATTCCACTAGTTCAACCCTAATAGCTCGAAATTTTATAAGAAAGAGATTTTTCTAAACATGTTTTAAAAAATGGATATGCATGCTTGAAACATGTTAAAGATGCTAATGACCTATGCATCGAATCCTCCCCCTCTTCCCAACGATTTCAAAACCTGATATTTACAAACTAAAAAGAGTTTACAATCCCTAAAAATTACACACACTTTTTGGAATTATCTCTCGCTACATTTGTGCACAATGGATTTCCTTTTTAGATGTATACTTTTTTTTGAAATCAAAACTTGAGTTTTCACTTTCCGTTTATCTCGTAAACAAAAAGAGAGAGCAAAGGCAAATAGATCAAACCGAAATGAAAATTTTAGAGTTTATGTAGGGTAGGAATTTAAACCAATAACAAATATCAGGAAAGAAAATTTATTCACACACCCCAAATGAATACAAAAGTTTTGTTACCCAAGTTTGGGAAATTCCACTAGTTCAACCATAATAGCTCGGAATTTTATAAGAAAGAGATTTTTCTACACATGTTTTAAAAAATGGATATGGCTGCTTGAGACATGTTAAAGATGCAAATGACCTATGGATCGAAACCTTTTTAAGAAAATAACAATAAATTCTCAAGTGAAGGTGTAGTGGGATATTTACCCGAGTCAAACCAACCATTTTTTTGCCCATTTAAAAAAAGCTAACATAACGATCATGGATGATTGTAAAGTGATTTATCATGCGTAATGGTCTATATTTTATTATGGAATGACTAATGGACTGGAAGTCAACACTCAGTTAAAAATCCCGCGCCTCCCCCTTTTCCCGACGATTGCAAAACCTGATATATAAAAACTAAATAGAGTTTACAATCCCTAAAAATTACAGAAACTTTTTGGAATTATCTCTCTCTACATTTTTTCATTGAGGATTTCCTTTTTAGATGTATACTTTTTTCTTAAATCAAAACTTGAGTTTTCACTTTCCTTTCATTGTGTAAACAAAAAAAGAGATAAAAGGCAAATAGATCACAAAAAAATGAAAATTTTAGAGTTTATGTATGGTAGGAATTTAAAGCAACAACAAATGTAAGTAAAGAAAATTTATTCACACACTACAAATGAACAGAAAAGTTTTTTTTTCCAAATTTGTGAAATTCCTCTAGTTTATTCCTAATAGCTCGGAATTTTATTAGAAAGAGATTTTTCTATACATGTTTTAAAAAAAGGATATGCATGCTTGAAACATGTTAAAGATGCAAATGACCTATGGATCCAAACCTTTTAAAGAGAATAACATTAAGTTCTCAAGTGAAGGCGCGGTGGTATATTTACCCGACTCAAACAAGCCATTATTTTGCCCACTTATAAAATGATTGTAAAATGATTTATCATGAGTAACAGGCTATATTTTTGTAAGGAATGACTTATGGATTGGGAGTCAACACTCAGTTAAAAATCCCCCGCATCCCCCTTTTCCCGACGATTGCAGAACATGATATATAAAACCTAAAAAGAGTTTACAATTCCTAAAAACTTCTAACACTTTTTTGAATTATCTCTCTTTAAATTTGTGAATAATACATTTCCATTTTTAATGTATTCTTTTTTGTTAAGTCAAAACGTGAGTTTTTACTTTCCCTTCATCTCGTAAACAAAAAAAGAGATAAAAGCCAAATTGATCACAACAGATTGAAAATTTTAGAGTTTTTGTATGGAAAGAATTTAAAGAAATAAAAAATATAATTATAGGAAATTTATTAACACACCACAAATGAACACAAAAGTTTTGTTTTCAGAGTTTAGGAAATTCCACTAGTTGAACCCCAATAGCTCGAAATTTTATAAGAACGAGATTTTTCTACACAAGTTTTAAAAAATAGATATGCAAACTTGAAATATGTTAAAGATGCAAATGACCTATGGATCCAAACCATTTGAAGAGTATAAAATTAAATTCTCAAGTAAAGGTGCAGTGGGATAATTACTCGAACCAAACAAGCCATTATTTTGCCCATTTACAAAACGCTGACCTAACAATCATAGATGATTGTAAAGTGATTTATCATGCGTAACAGGCTATATTTTTTGTGAGGAATGACTTTTGGATTGGGAATCAACACTCAGTTAAAAATCCCACGCCTCCCCCTTTTCCCGATGATTGCAGAACCTGATCTATAAAACCTACAAAGAGTTTACAATCCCTAAAAATTACAGACACTTTATCTCTCCCAAATTTGGGAATAGTGCATTTCCATATTAGATGTATACTTTTTTTTTAAAATCAGAACTTGAGTTTTTACTTTCCCTTCATCTCGTGAACCAAGAAAGAGATAAAAGGCAAATAGATGACAACAAAATGAAAATTTTAGAGTTTATGTATGGAAAGAATTTAAAGCAATGACAAATGTAAGTTAAAAAATTTATTCAAACACCACAAATGAACACAAAAGTTTTTTTATCCAAGTTTAGGAAATTCCACTAGTTCAACCCTAATAGCTCGGAATTTTATATGAAAGACATTTTTCTACACAAATTTTAAAAAATGGATATGCAAGCTTGAAAAATGTTAAAGATGCAAATGATCGATGGATCAAAACATTTTATGGAGAATAACATTAAATTCTCAAGTGAGGGTGCGGTGGGATATTTACCCTAGTCAAACCAGCCATTATTTTGCCCATTTTCAAAAAGTTGACCAAACGATCATAGATGATTGTAAAGTTATTTATCATGCATAACGGGCTATAATTTTTTAAGGAATGACTAATGGATAGGGAGTCAACACACAGTTAAAAATCCCCCGCCTTCCCCTTTTCCCAACGATTGCAAAACATGATATATAAAAATTAAAAAGAGTTTACAATCACTAAAAATTTTAGACACTTTTTGGAATTATCTCTCTATAGATTTGTGAATTGTGCATTTCCAATTTAGATGTATACTTGTTTCTTAAATCAAAACTTGAGTTTTCACTTTCCCTTCATCTCGTAAACAAAAAAAAGAGATAAAAGGCAAATAGATAAAAAAAAAATGAAAATTTTAGAGTTTATGTATCGAAAGAATTTAAAGCAATAACAAATGAAAGCAGAGAAAATTTATTCACACTCCACGAATGAACACAAAAGTTTTGTTATGCAATTTTTAAAAATTCCACTAGTTCAACACTAATAACTCGGAATTTTATAAGAAAGAGATTTTTCTACAGATGTTTTAAAAAATGGATACGCATGCTTGAAACATGTTCAAGATGAAAATGATCTATGGATCCAAACCTTTTAAAGACAATGACATTAAATTCTCAGGTGAACGTGGGGTGGGATATTTACCCGAGTCAAACAAGCCATTATTTTGCCCATTTACAAAAAGCTGACCTAACGATCATGGATGATTGTAAAGTGATTTATCATGCGTAACGGGCTATATTTTTGTAAGAAATGGCTTATGGATTGGGAGTCAACACTCAGTTAAAAATCCCCAGCCTCCCCCTTTTCCGACTATTGCAGAACCTGATATATAAAAACTAAAAAGAGTTTACAATCCCTAAAAATAATAGACACTATTTAGAATTATCTCTCTCTCCATTTGTGCATTGTGCATTTCTATTTTATATGTAAGCTCTTTTCATAAATCAAAACTTTAGTTTCCACTTTACCCTCATCTCGTAAACAAAAAACGGGATAAAAGGCAAATAGATCACAACAAAATGAAAATTTTAGAGTTTATGTATGAAAAGAATTTAAAGCAATAAAAAATGTAAGCAAAAAAAAATTATTCAAAAACTACAAATGAACATAAAAGTTTTGTTATCCAAGTTTGGGAAATTCCACTAGTTCAACCCTAATAGAACAGAATTTTATCACAAAGAGATTTTCTACACATGTTTTAAAAAATGGATATGCTTGCTTGAAACCTGTTAAAGATGCAAACCACCTATGGATCCAAACTTTTTAAGGATAACAACATTAAATTATCAAGTGAACGTGTGGTGGGATATTTATCTGAGTCAAACAAGCCATCATTTTACCTATTTACAAAAAGCTGACCTAACGAACATAGATGATTGTAACGTGTTTTATCATGTGTAACGGGCTATAGTTTTGTAAGGAATGACATATGGATTGGGAGTCAACACTCAGTTAAAAATCCCCCCCCCCCCCCCCCCCCCCCCCCCCCCTCCCCCTTTTCCCGACAATTGCAAAACCTGATATATAAAAATTAAAAATAGTTTACAATCCCTAAAAATTACAGACACTTTTTGGAATTATCTCTCTCTACATTTGTGCATTGTGCATTTCCATTTTAGATGTATACTTTTTTCTTAAATCAAAACTTGAGTTTTCACTTTCCCTTCGGATCGTAATAAAAAAAAGAGATAAAAGGAAAAAAGATCACAACAAAATGAAAATTTTAGAGTTTTTGTATGAAAAGAATTCAAAGAAATAACAAATGTAAGTAAAGAAAATTTATTCACACACCACTAATGAACACAAAATTTTTTTATCCAAGTTTGAAAAATTCCAGTTGTTCAACCCC
Organism: Aristolochia californica; assembly: GCF_029961685.1. Lineage (NCBI taxonomy): Eukaryota > Viridiplantae > Streptophyta > Magnoliopsida > Piperales > Aristolochiaceae > Aristolochia > Aristolochia californica. The sequence continues at coordinate 20,825,244 of NW_027182214.1, forward strand.
AATAGCTCGAATTTAATAAGAAAGAGATTTTTGAACTCATATTTTAAAAAATGGATATGCATGCTTGAAACATGAAAAATATGGAAATGCTCTATGGATCCAAACCCTATAAGGAGAATAACATTAAATTCTCAAGTGAACGTGTGGTGGGATATTTACCCGAGTCAAACAAGCCATTATTTTGCCCATTTAAAAAAAGCTGAGTTAATGATCATTGATGATTGTAAAGTGATTTATCATGCGTAATGGGCTATATTTTTTACGGAATGACCTATGGATTGGGAGTCAACACTCGGTTAAAAATCTCCCGCCTCCCCCTTCTCCCGACGATTGCAGAACCTAATATATAAAAACTAAAAGGGGTTTAACCATCCCTACAAATTATAGACACTTTTTGGAATTATCTCTCTCTACATTTTGTGCATAGTGCATTTCCATTTTGGATGTATACTTTTTTCTTAAATCAAAACTTGATTTTTCACTTTCTCTTCATCTCGTAAAAAATTAAAGAGATAAATTGCATATAGATTACAATAAAATGAAAATTTTAGAGTTTATGTAGGAAAATAATTTAAAGAAATTAAAAATGTACGTAAATAAAATTTATTCACACACCACAAATGAACACAAAAGTTTTGTTATGCATGTTTGGAAAATTCCTATAGTTCAACCCTAATAGCTCGGAATTTTATAAGAAAGAGATTATTCTACACATCTTTTAAAAAATGGATAGGCATGCTAGAAACATCTTAAAGACACAAATGACCTATGGATCCAAAACTTTTAAAGAGAATAACATTTAATTCTCAAGTGAACGTGTGAAGGGATATTTACACGAGTCAAACAAGCTTTTATTCTGCCCATTTACAAAAAGCTGACCTAACGATCATAGATGATTGTAAAGTGATTTATCATGTGTAACGGGCTATAGTTTTGTAAGGAATGACTTATGGATTGGGAGTCAACACTCAGTTAAAAATCCCCCGCTTCCCCCTTTTCCCGATGATTCCAGAACCTGATATATAAAAACAGAAAAGAGTTTACAATCCCTAAAAGTTACAGAAATTTTTTGGAATTATCTCTATCTACATTTGTACATTGTGCATTTCAATTTTACATGTATACTTTTTTCTTAAATCAAAACTTGAGTTTTCACTTTCCCTTCATCTCGTAAACCAAAAAAGAGATAAAAGGAAAATAGATCACAACAAAATAAAAATTTTAGAGTTTATGTATCAAAATAATTTAAAGCAATAAAAAATGTTAGAAAAGAAAATATATTCACTCACCACAAATGAACACAAAATTTTTGTTATCTAAGTTTGGGAAATTCCATTAGTTCGACCGTAATAGCCCGAAATTTTATAAGAAAGAGATTTTTATACACATGTTTATAAAATGGATATGCATGCTTGAAACATGTTAAAGATTCAAATGACCTATGGATCCAAACTATTCAAAGACAATAACATCAAATTCTCAAGTGAACGGGCGGTGGGATATTTAACCGAGTCAAACAAGCCATTATTCTGCCCATTTACAAAAAAGATGACCTAACGATCGTAGATGATTGTAAAGTGATTTATCATATGTAACGGGCTATATTTGTGTAATGAAAGACTTATGGATTGGGAGTCAAATCTCAGTTAAAATTCCCCTGCCTCCCGCTTTTCTCGACAATTGCAGAACCTGATATATAAAAACGAAAAAGAGTTTACAATCCCTAAAAATTAAAGACACTTTTTTGAATTATCTCTCTCTTCCTTTGTGCATTGTGCATTTCCATTTTAGATGTATACTTTTTTCTTAAATCAAAACTTGAGTTTTCACTTTCCCTTCATCACGTATAGACAAAAAGAGATAAAAGGTAAATAGATCACAACAAAATCAAAATTTTAGAGTTTATGTATGAAAAGAATTTAGAGCAATAACAAATGTAAGTAAAGAAAATTTATTCACACTCCACAATTGAACAAAAAAGTTTTTTATCCTAGTTTGGGAAATTCCACTTATTCAAGGAATTTTATAACAAAGAGATTTTTCTACACATGTTTTAAAAAATGGATATGCTTGCTCGAAACATGTTGAAGATGTAAATGACCTATGGATCCAAACCTCTTAAAGAGAATAACATTAAATTCTCAAGTGAACATCCGGTGGGATATTTACCCGAGACAAACAAGCCATTATTTTGCTCATTTACAAAAAGTTGACCTAACGATCATAGAAGATTGTAATCTGTTTTATCATGCGTAATGGGCTGTAGTTTTGTAAGGAATGACTTATGGATTGGGAGTAAAGAAAATTTATTCACACACCACTAATGAACACAAAAGTTTTTTTATCCAAGTTTGGGAAATTCCAGTTGTTCAACCCCAATAGCTCGGAATTTTATAAGAAAGATTTTTGTACACATGTTTTAAAAAATGGATATGCATGCTTGAAACATGTCAAAGATGCTAATGACCTATGGATCCAAACCCTATAAGGAGAATAACATTAAATTCTAAGGTGAACGTGCGGTGGGATATTTACCCGAGTCAAACAAGCCAATATTTTGACCATTTACAAAAAGCTGACCTAATGATAAGTGATGATTGTAAAGTGATTTATCATGCGTAATGGGCTATATTTTTTTATGGAATGACTTATGAATTGGGAGTCAACACTCAGTTAAAAATCCCCCGCCTCCCCCTTCTCCCGAAGAGTGCAGAACCTGATATATAAAAACTAAAAGAAGTTTACAATCCCTAAAAATTATCGACACTTTTTGGAATTATCTTTCTCTACATTTGTGCATAGTGCATTTCCATTTTGGATGTATACTTTTTTCTTAAATCAAAGCTTGAGTTTTTACTTTCTTTTCATCTCGTAAAACCAAAAAGAAATAAATTGCATATAGATTACAACAAAAAGAAAAATTTAGAGTTTATGTAGCGAAATAATTTAAAGCAATAACAAATGTATGTAAAGAAAATTTATTCACACACCAAAAATGAACACAAAAGTTTTGTTATCCAAGTTTGAAAAATTCCTCTAGTTCAACCCTAATAGCTCGGAATTTTATAAGAAAGAGATTATTCTACACATGTTTTAAAAAATGGATAGGCAAGCTAGAAACATGTTAAATATGCAAATGACCTATGGATCCAAAACTTTTAAAGAGAATAACATTAAATTCTCAAGTGAACGTGCGAAGGGATAATTACCCGAGTCAAACAAGTTTTTATTATGACCATTTACAAAAAGCTGTCGTAACGATCATAGATGATTGTAAAGTGATTTATCATGCATAACGGGCTATAGTTTTGTAAGGAATGACCTAAGGATTGGGAGTCAACACTCAGTTAAAAATCCACCGCCTCCCCCTTTTCCCGACGATTGCAGAACCTGATATATAAAAACTAAAAAGAGTTTACAATCCCTACATATTACAGAAACTTTTTGGAATTATCTCTCTCTACATTTGTGCATTGTGCATTTCCATTTTACATGTATACTTTTTCCTTAAATCAAAACTTGAGTTTTCACTTTCCCTTCATCTCGTAAACCAAAAAAGAGATAAAAGGCAAATAGATCACAATAAAATCAAAATTTTAGAGTTTATGTACCGAAAGAATTTAAAGCAATAAAAATTTTAGGAAAGAAAATATATTCACTCACCACAAATGAACACAAAAGTTTTGTTATCTATGTTTGGGAAATTCCATTAGTTCAACCGTAAAAGCTCAAAATTTTATAAGAAATAGATTTTTCTACACTTGTTTAAAAAAATGGATATGCATGCTTGAAACATGTTATAGATGCAAATGACCTATGGATCCAAACCTTTTGAAGACAATAACATTAAATTCTCAAGTGAACGGGCGGTGGGATATTTACCCGAGTCAAACACGCCATTATTCTTCCCATTTACAAATAGATGACCTAATGATCATAGATGATTGTAAAGTGATTTATCATGCATAATGGGCTATTTTTGTTTAAGGAAAGACTTATGGATAGGGAATCAACACTCAGTTAAAAATCCCCTACCTCCCTCTTTTCCCGACAACCTGATATATAAAAATGAAAAAGAGTTTACTATCCCTAAAAAGTAAAGACACTTTTTGGAATTATCTCTCTCTACCTTTGTGCATTGTGCATTTCCATTTTAGATCTATACTTTTTTCTTAAAGCAAAACTTGAGTTTTCACTTTCCCTTCATCTCGTAAACTAATAAAGAGATAAAAGGCAAATAGATCACAACAAAATGAAAAGTTTAGAGTTTATGAATCGTAAGAATTTAAAGCAATAACAAATGTAAGCATAGAAAATTTATTCACACACCACAAATGAATACATAAGTTTTGTTATCCAAGTTTGGGAAATTCCACTAGTTCAACCCTTATAGCTCGGAATTTAATAAGAAAGAGATTTTTCTACATATGATTTTAAAAATGAATGTGCATGCTGGAAACATGTTAAGTATGCAAAAGAGCTATTGATCCAAACCTTTTAAAGAGAATAACATTAAATTCTCAAGTGAACGTGCGGTGGGATATTGACCAGAGTCAAATAAGCCATTATTTTGCCCATTTAAAAAAAGCTGACCTAACGAACAAAGATAATTGTAGTGTGACTTATCATGAGAAAGGGGCTATATTTTAGTAAGGAATGACTTATGGATTGGGACTCAACACTCAGTTAAAAATCCCCCGCCTCCCCCTTTTCTCGACGATTGTAGAACCTGATATTTAAAAACTAAAAAGAGTTTACAATCCCTAAAAACTTACAGACACTTTTTGGAATTATTTCTCTCTACATTTGTGCATTATGCATTTCTATTTTAGATGTATACATTTTTCTTAAATCAAGACTTGAGTTTTCACTTTCCCTTCATCTCCAAAACAAAAAAAGAGATAAAAGGCAAATAGATCACAACAAAATGAAAACTTTAGTGTTTATGTATCGTAAGAATTTAAACATATAACAAATGTAAGCAAAGAAAATTTATTCGCACAGCACAAATGAATACAAAAGTTTTGTTATCCAAGTTTGGGAAATTCCACTAGTTCAACCCTAATAGCTCAAAATTTTATAAGAAAGAGATTTTTCTACACATGTTTTAAAAAAGGGATATGCATGCTTAAAACATGTTCAAGATGCAAATGACCTATGGATCAAACCCTTTTAAATATAATAACATTAAATTCTCAAGTGAACGTGCGGTGGGATATTTACCCGAGTCAAACAAGCTATTATTTTTCCCATTTACAAAAAGCTGACCTAACGATCATAGATGATTGTAAAGTGACTTATCATGCGTAACGTGCTATATTTTACTAAGAAATGACTTATGGATTGGGTGTCAACACTCAATTAAAAATCCCCCGCCTCCCCCTTTTCCCTACGATTGCAGAACCTGATATATAAAAACTAAAAAGAGTTTACAATCATTAAAATAAGAGACACTTTTTAGAATTATCTCTCTCTACATTTGTGTATTGTGCATTTCCATTTTAGATGTACACTTTTTTCTTGAATCAAAACTTTAGTTTTCACTTTCCCTTCATGTCATAAACTAAAAAAGAGATAAAAGGCAAATAGATCACAACAAAATGAAAATTTTAGATTTTATGTATCGTAAGAATTTAAAGCAATAACAAATGTAAGCGAAGAAAATTTATTCACACACCCCAAATTTATACAAAAGTTTTGTTAGCCAAGTTTAGGAAATTCCACTAGTTCAACCCTAATAGCTTAGAATTTTATAAGAAAGAGTTTTTTCTACACATGTTTTAAAAAATGGATATGCATGCTTGAAACATGTTAACGATGCAAATGACCTATGGATTGAACCCATTTAAAGAGAATAACATTAAATTCTCAAGTGAACATGCGGTGGCATATTTACCCGAGTCAAACAAGCCATTATATTGCCCATTGACAAAAAGCTGACCTAACGATCATTGATGATTATAAAGTGACTTATCATGCATAACGGGCTATATTTTTGAAAGGAATGACTTATGGATTGGGAGGCAACACTCAGATTAAAATCCCTCAGCTCCCCCTTCTCTCGACGATTGCCGAACCTAATATATAAAAACTAAAATGAGTTTACAATCCCTATAAATTGCAGACACTTTTTAAAATTATCTCTTTCTACATTTGTGCATTGTGCATTTCCATTTTAGATGTATATTTTTTTCTTAAGTCAAAACTTGAGTCTTCACTTTCCCTTCATCTCGTAAACTAAAAAAGAGATAAAAGGCAAAGAGATCACAACAAAATGAAAATTTTAGAGTTTATGAATCGTAAGAATTTAAGGAAATAAAAAATTTAAGCATAGAAAATTTATTCACACACAACAAATGAATGCATAAGTTTTGTTATCCAAGTTTGGGAAATTCCACTAGTTCAACCCTTATAACTCGGAATTTAATAAGAAAGAGATTTTTCTACACATGATTTAAAAAATGAATGTGCATGCCGGAAACATGTTAAATATGCAAAAGACCTATAGATCCAAACCTTTTAAAGAGAATAACATAAAATTCTCATGTGAACGTGCGGTGGGATATTGACCAGAGTCAAACAAACCATTATTTTGCCCATTTACAAAAAGCTGACCTAACGAACATAGATAATTGTAAAGTGACTTATTATGCCAAAGGGGCTACATTTTAGTAAGGAATGACTTATGGATTGGGACTCAACACTCAGTTAAAAATCCCGCGCCTCCCCCTTTTCTCGACGATTGTAGAACCTGATATTTAAAAACTATAAAGAGTTTACAATCCCTAAAAATTACAGACACTTTTTGGAATTATCTCTCTCTATATTTTTGTATTGTGCATTTCCATTTTAGATGTATACATTTTTCTTAAATCAAGACTAGATTTTTCAGTTTCCCTTCATCTCCAAAACAAAAAAAGAGATAAAAGGCAAATAGATCACAACAAAATGAAAACTTTAGAGTTTATGTATCTTAAGAATTTAAAAAAATAACAAATGTAAGCAAAGAAAATTTATTCACACACCACAAATGAACACAAAAGTTTTGTTAGCTAAGTTTAGGAAATTCCACTAGTTCAACCCTAATAGCACATAATTTTATAAGAAAGAGATTTTTCTACACATGTTTTAAAAAATGGATATGCATGCTTGAAACATGTTCAAGATGCAAATAACCTATGGATCCAACACTTTGAAAGAGAATAACATTAAATTCTCAAGTGAACGTGTGGTGGCATATTTACCCGAGTCAAACAAGTCATTATTATGCCCATTTACAAAAAACTGACCTAACCATCATAGATGATTGTAAAGTGACTTATCAGGTGTAATGGGCTATACTTTTTTAAGGAATGACTTATGGAGGAGGAGTCAACACTCAATTTAAAATCCCCCGCCTCCCCCTTTTCCCAACCGTTGCAGAACCTGATATATAAAAACTAAAAAGAGTTTACTATCCCTAAAAATTACAGACACTTTTTGGAATTATCTCCCTCTATATTTATGCATTGTGCATTTCCATTTTAGATGTATACATTTTTCTTAAATCAAAACTTGAGTTTTCGCTTTCCCTTTATCTCGAAAACCAAAAAAACTATAATAGGAAAATAGATCACAACAAAATGAAAATTTAGAGTTTATATATCGAAAGAATTTATAGCAATATCAAATGTAATCAAATAAAATGATTCACACCCCACAAATGAACACAAAAGTTTTGTTAACCAAGTTTCAAAAATTCCACTAGTTCAACCCTAATAGCTCGAAATTTTATAAGAAAGAGATTTTTCGACACTTGTTTGGAAAATAGATATAAATGTTTGAAACATGTTAAAGATGCAAATTACCTATGGATCCAAACCTATTAAAGAGAATAACATTCAATTCTCAAGTGAATTTACAATGGGATATTTACCCGAGTCAAACAAGCCCTTATTTTTCCCATTTACAAAAAGCTGACCTAATGATCATATATGATTGGAAAGTGATTTATTATGTGTAATGGGCTATATTTTTGTAAGGAATGACTTATGCATTGGGAGTCAGCACTCAGTTAAAAATCCCCAGCCTCCCCATTTTCCCAACGATTGTAGAACCTGATATATAAAAACAAAAATAAATTTACAATCCCTTAAAATTACAGGCACTTTTACGAATTATCTCTCTCTACATTTGTACATTGTGCAATTCCATTTTAGATGTATAATTTTTCCTTAAATCAAAACTCGAGTTTTCACTTTCCCTCCATCTCGTAAACATTAAAAGAGATAAAAGACAATTAGATCACATCAAAATGAAAATTTTAGAGTTTATGTATCGAAAGAATTTAAAGCAATAAAAAATGTAAGAAAAGAAAAATTATTCACACACCACAATAAACACAAACGTTTGTTATCCAAGTTTGGGAAATTCCACTAGTTCAACCCCAATAGCTCAGAATTTTATAAGAAAGAGATTTTTCTACACATGTTTTAAAAAATGGATATGCATGCTTGAAACATGTTAAAGATGCAAATGACCTATGGATCCAAACCTTTAAAATAGAATAACATTAAATTTTCAAGTGAACCTGCGGTGGGATATTTACCTGAGTCAAACAAGCTATTACTTTGCCCATTTATAAAAAGCAGACCTAACGATCATAGATGATTGTAAGGTGATTTATAATGTGTAACGGACTATATTTTTGTAAGGAATTACTGATGGAATTGGAGTCAACACTCAGTTGAAAATCCCCCCCTCTCTCCCTTTTCCCGACGATTGCAGAACCTAATATATAAAAACTAAAAAGAGTTTACAATCCCTAAAAATTATAGACACTTTTTTGAATTATCACTCTCTACATTTGTGCATTGTGCATTTCCATTTTAGATATATACTTTTTTCTTAAATCAAAACTTGAGTTTTCACTTTCCCATCATCTCGTAAACAAAAAATGAGATAAAAGGCAATTAGATCACTACAAAATGAAAGTTTTAGAGTTTATGTATTGAAAGAATTTAAATCAATTACAAATGTAAGCAAAGAAAATTTATTCACACACCACAAATGAACACATAAGTTTTTTGTTATCCAAGTTTTGGAAATTCCACTAGTTCAACCCTTATAGCTCGGAATTTTAAAGGAAAGGGATTTTTATACACATGTTTTAAAAAATGAAGATGCATGTTGGAAACGTGTTAAATATGCAAAACACAAAAAATTCTCAAGTGAAAGTGCGGTTGGATATTTACCCACGTCAAACAAGCCATTATTTTGGCCATTTACAAAATGCGGACCTAATGAACATAGATAATTGTAAAGTGACTTATCATGCAAAACGGGCTATATTTTAGTAACGAATGACTTATGGATTGGAAATCAACATAGTTAAAAATCCCCCGCCTCCCCGTTTTCTCGACGATTGTAGAACCTGATATTTAAAAACTAAAAAGAGTTTACAATCCCTAAAAATTACAGACACTTTTTGGAATTATCTCTCTCCACATTTGTGCATTGTGTATTTCCATTTTAGATGTATACATTTTTCTTAAATCAAGACTTGAGTTTTCACTTTCTCTTCATCTCGTAAAAAAAAAAAAAAGAGATAATCAACAAATAGATCATAACAAAATGAAAATTTAGTGTTTATGTATCAAAAAAATTTATAGCAATAACAAATGTAAGCAAAGAAAATTATTCACACACCACAAATGAAACCAAAAGTTTTGTTATCAAGGTTTTGGAAATTCCACTAGTTCAACCCTAATAGCTCGGAATTTTATAAGAAAGAGATTTTTCTACACATGTTTTAAAAATGGATATATATGCTTGAAACATTTTAAAGATGAAAATGACCTATGGATCCAAATATTTTAAAGATAATTACATTAAATTCTCAAGTGAACGTGCGATGGCATATTTACCCGAGTCAAACAAGCCTTTATATTGCCCACTTAAAAAAAGCTGACCTATCGATCATAGATGATCATAAAGTGATTTTTCATGCGTAACGGGCTATATTTTTGTAAGGAATGACTTATGGATTGGGAGGCAACACTCAGTTTAAAATCCCCCGCCTCCCCCTTTTCTCGACGATTGCATAACCTGATATATAAAAACTAAAAGAGTTTACAATCCCTAAAAATTATGGACACTTTTTGGAATTATCTCTCTCTACTTTTGTGCATTGTGAATTTCCATTTTAGATGTATACTTTTTTGTTAAATCAACACTTGAGTTTTCACTTTCCCTTCATCTCGTAAACTAAAAAAGAGATAAAAGGCAAATATATCACAACAAAATGAAAGTTTTAGAGTTTAAGTATCGTAAGTAATTAAAGCAATAAAAAATGAAAGAAAAGAAAATTTATTCACACACCACAAATGAACACAAAAATTTTATTATCCAAGTTAAGGAAATTCCACTAGTTCAACCCTAATATCTCAGAATTTTATAAGAAAGAGATTTTTCAACACATGTTTTAAAAAATGGATATGCATGCTTGAAACATGTTAAAAAGGCAAATGACCTATGGATCCAACCCTTTCATAGAGAATAACATTAAATTCTCTAGTGAACGTGTGGTGAGATATTTAACCGAGTCAAACAAGCCATTATTTTGCCCATTTATGGAAAGTTGACCCAATGATCTTAGATGATTGAAAAGTGACTTATCATACGTAACCAGCTATATTTTTGTAAGGAATGACTTATGGATTGGGTGTCAACACGCAGTTAAAAATCCACCGCCTCCCCCTTTTCCAGACGATTGCAGAACCTGATAGATAAAAACTAAAAAGAGTTTACAATCCCTAAAAATTACAGACACTTTTTGGAATTATCTCTCTCTACATTTGTGCATTGTGCATTTCAATTTTAGATGTAAACTTTTTTCTTAAATCAAAACATGAGTTTTCACTTTCCCTTCATCTCATAAACAAAAAAAGAGATAAAAGGCAAATAGATCACAACAAAATGAAAATTTTATAGTTTATGTATCGACAGAATTTAAAGTAATGACAAATGTAAGCAAAGAAATTTATTAGCATACCACAAATGAACACAAAAAGTTTGTTATCCAAGTTTTGGAATTTCCACTAGTTCAACCCAAATAGCTCGGAATTTTATAAGAAAGAAATTTTTCTACACATGTTTAAAAAATGGATAAGCATGCTTGAAACATGTTAAAGATGCAAATGACCTATGGATCCAAACCTTTTAAAGGGAATAACATTAAATTCTCAAGTGAACGTTCCATAGGATATTTACCCGAGTCAAACAAGCCATTTTTTGAAAGGAATGACTAATGGATAGAGAGGCAACAATAAGATTAAAATCCCACCCCTTCCCCTTTTCTTGACGAATGCAGAACCTGATTTATAAAAACTAAAAAGGGTTTACAATCCGTAAAAATTACAGACACTTTTTTGAATTATCTCTCTCTACATTTGTGAATTGTGCATTTCCATTTTAGATGTATACTTTTTTCTCAAATCAAAACTTGAGTATTCACTTTCCGTTCATCTCGTAAACAAAAAAAGAGATAAAAGGCAAATAGATCACAAAAAAATGAAAAGTTTAGAGTTTATGTATCGTAAGAATTTAAAGCAATTACAAATGTAAGCAAAGAAAATTTATTCACACACCACAAATGAACACAAAAGTTTTGTTATCCAAGTTTGGGAAATTCCACTAGTTCAACCCTAATAGCTTGAATTTTATAAGAAAGAGATTTTTCTACACATGTTTTGAAAAATATTTATGGATGCTTGAAACGGGTTAAAGATGCAAATGACCTATGGATCCAAACCTTTTAAAGAGAATAACATTAAATTCTCAAGTGAACGTGCAGTGGGATATTTACCCGAGTCAAACAAGCCATTATTTTTCCCATTTACAAAAAACTGACGTAACGATCATAAATGATTGTAAAGTGATTTATCATGCGTAACGGGCAATATTTTTGTAAGAAATGACTTATGGATTGGGAGGCAACACAATGTTAAAATCCCTCGCCTCCCCCTTTTCCTGACGATTGCAAAACCTGATATATAAAAAATAAAAAGAGGTTACAATCCCTAAAAATTACAGACACTTTTGGAATGATCTCTCTCTACAATTGTGCTCTATGCATTTCCATTTTAGATGTATACTTTTTTCTTAAAGCGACACTCGTGTTTTCACTTTCCCTTCATCTCGAAAACAAAAAAAGAGATAAAAGGCAAATAGATCACAGCAAAACGAAAATTTTAGAGTTTATGTATGGAAAGAATTTAAAGCAATAATAAATGAAAGAAAATAATCCCAAGCCTCCCTCTTTTCCTGACGATGGCAGAACCTGAAATATAAAAACTAAAAAGAGTTTACAATCCCTAAAAATTATAGACACTTTTTGGAATTATCTCTCTCTACAATTGTGCATTGTGAATTTCCATTTTAGATGTATACTTTCTTCTTAAATCAATACTTGAGTTTTCACTATTCCGTCATCTTGTAAAAAAAAAGAGATAAAAGGCAAATAGATCACAACAAAATGAAAATTTTAGAGTTTGTGTATCCAAAGAATTTAAAAGCAATAACAAATGTAAGCAAAGAAAATTTATTAGCACACCACAAATGAACACAAAAGTTTTGTTATCAAAGTTTGGGAAATTCCACTAGTTCAACCCTAATTGCTAGGAATTTTATAAGAAAGAGATTTTTCTACACATGTTTTAAAAAATGGATATGCATGTTTGAAACATGTTAAAGATGCAACTGACCTATGAATCCAAACCTTTTACGAAAAATAACATTAAATTCTCAAGTTAACATGCCGTGGGATATTTACCCGAGTCAAAAAAGCCATTATTTGGCCCATTTAGAAAAATCTGACCTAACAATCATAGATGATTGGAAAGTGATTTATCATACGTAACGGGCTATATTTTTTTAAGGAATAACTTATGGATTGGGAGTCGACACACTGTTAAAAATCCCACTCATCCCCCTTTTCCGAACAATAGCAGAACCTGATATTTAAAAACTAAAAGAGTTTAGAATCCCTAAAAATTATAGACACTTTTAGGAATTATCTCTCTCTACATTTGTGCATAGTGAATTTACATTTTAGATGTATACCTTTTTCTTAAAACAAACCTGAGTTTTCACTTTCCCTTCATCTCGTAAACAAAACAAGAGATAAAAGGCAAATTTATCACAACAAATTGAAACTTTTAGAGTTTATGTATCGAAAGAATCTAAAGCAATAACAAATATAAGAAAAGAAAATTCATTCACACACCACAAAATAACACACAAAAGTTTTGGTATCCAAGTTTGGGAAATTCCCCTAGTTCAACCCTAATAGCTCGGACTTTTATAAGAAAGAGATTTTTCTACTCATGTTTTAAAAATGGATATGCTTGCTTGAAACATGTTTAAGATTCAAATGACCTATGGATCCAATCCGTTTAAAGAGAATAACTTTAAATTCTAAAGTGAACCGGCGGTGGGATATTTACCCGAGTCAAACAGGCCATTATTTTGCCCATTTAAAAAAAGCTGACCTAATGATCAAAGATGATTTTAAAGTGATTTATCATGTGTAACAAGCTATATTTGTTTTCTATGGAATCACTTATGGATTGAGAGGCAACAATTAGATTAAAATCCCCGCCTCCCCCTTTTCTTAACGAATGCAGAACCTGATATATAAAAACTAAAAAGAGTTTACAATCCCTACAAATTACAGATACTTTTTGGAATTAGCTCTCTCTACATTTGTGCATTATGCATTTCAATTTTAGATGTGTACTTTTTACTTAAATCAAAACTTGAGTTTTCACTTTCCGTTCATCTTGTAAACAAAAAAAGAGATAAAAGGAAAATAGACCACAACAAAACGAAAAGTTTAGATTTTATGTATCATAACAATTTAAAGCAATAAAAAATGTAAGCAAAGAAAATTTATTTTCACACCACAAATGAACACAAAATTTTTGTTATCCAAGTTTGGGAAATTCTACGAGTTCAACCCCAATAGCTTGACTTTTACAAGAAAGAGATTTTTCTACACATGTTTCAAAAAATATATATGCATGCTTGAAACATGTTAAAGATGCAAATGACCCTATGATCCAAACCTTTTAAAGAGAATAATATTAAATTCTCTAGTGAACGTGCAGTGGGATATTTACCCGAGTCAAACAAGCCATTATTTTGCCCATTTACAAAAAACTGACTTAACGATCATAGATATTTGTAAAGTGATTTATCATGCGTAACGGGATATTTTTTTGTAAGGAATGACTTATGGATTGGAAGACAACACTCAGTTAAAAATCCCCCGCCTCCCCCTTTTCCCAACGATTGCAGAACCTGATATATAAACACTAAAAAGAGTTTACATTCCCTAAAAATTACAGACACTTTTTTGAATTATCTCTCTCTACAATTGTGCATTGTGCATTTCAATTTTAGATATATACTTTTTTCTTAAATCAAAACTTGAGTTTTCACTTTCCCTTCAACTCTTAAACAAAAAAAAGAGATAAAAGGCAAATAGATAACAACAAAATGAAAATTTTAGAGTTTATGTATGGAAATAATTTAAAGCAATAACAAATATAAGAAAAGAAAATTTATTCACACACCACAAATGAACTCAAAAGTTTTGTTATCCAAGTTTGGGAAATTCCACTAGTTCAACCCTAATAGCTCGGAATTTTATAAGAAAGAGATTTTTCTACTCATGTTTTAAAAATGGATATGCTTGCTTGAAACATGTTAAAGATGCAATTGACCTATGGATCCAAACCTTTTAAAGAGAATAACATTAAATTCTCAATTGAAAGTGGGTTGGGATATTTACCCGAGTCAAACTAGCCATTATTTTGCCCATTTACAAAAAGAAGACATAACGATCATAGATGATTGTAAATCGATTTATCATGCGTAACGGGCTATAATTTTTTAAGGAATGACTTACGGATTGGGAGTCAACACTCAGTTAAAAATCCCCTGCCTCCCTCTTTTCCCGACGATAGCAGAACCTGATATATAAAAAATAAAAAGAGTTTACAATCCGTAAAAATTACAGACACTTTTAGTAATTATCTCTCTCAACATTTGTGCGTTGTGTATTTCCATTTTAGATGTATACTTTTTTCTTAAATCAAAACTTGAGTTTTCTCTTTCCCTTCATCTCGTAAACAAAAAAAAGAGAAAAAAAGGAAAATTGATCACAACAAAACGAAATTTTAGAGTTTAAGTATCAAAAGATTTGAAAGAAATAGCGAATGTACGCAAAGAAAATTTATTCATACACCATAAACGAACACAAAAGTTTTGTTAGCCAAGTTTAGGAAATTCTACTAGCTCAACCCTAATAACTCAGAATTTTATAGGAAAGAGATTTTTCTACACATGTCTTAAACAATGGAAATACATGCTTGAAACATGTGGAATATTCAAATGACCTATGGATCCAAACTTTTTAAGGAGAATAACTTTAAATTCTCAAGTGAACCTGCGGTGGGATAATTACCCGAATCAACCAAGCTATTGTTTTGCCTATTTACAAAAAGCTGACCTAACAATCGTAGATTATTGTAATGTGATTTATCATGCAAAACGGCCTATATTTTTGTAAGGAATGACTTATGGATTGGGAGGCAACACTCAGTTAAAAATTCAGAGCCTCCCCCTTTTCCTGACGATGGAAGAACCTAAAATATAAAAACTAAAAAGAATTTACAATCCCAAAAAATTACAGACACCTTTTGAAATTATCTCTCTCTTCATTTGTGCATTGTACATTTCCAATTTCGATCAATACTTTATTCTTAAATCAAATCTTGTGTTTTCATTTTCCCTTCATCTCTTGAACATAAAAAAGAGATAAAAGGCAAATTGATCACAACAAAATGAAAATTTTAGATTTTTTGTAGGAAAAGATGTATACTTTTTCCTAAAATCAAAACTTGAGTTTTCACTTTTCCTTCCATCTCGTAAACAAAAAAAGAGATAAAAGGCAAATAGATCACAACAAAATGAAAATTTTACAGTTTTTATATCGAAAGAATATAAAGCAATAACCAATGGAAGCAAAGAAAATTTATTAGCACACCACAAATGAACACAAAAGTTTTGTTATCGAAGTTTGGGAAATTCCACTAGTTCAACCCTTATAGCTCAGAATTTTATAAGAAAGATATTTTTCTTCACATGTTTTAAAAAAGGGATATGCATGTTTGAAACATTTTAAAGATGCAACTGAACTATAGATCCAAACTTTTTAAAGAGAATAACATTAAATTCTCAAGTGAATGTGCCCTGGGATACTTACCCGAGTCAAACAAGCCATTATTATGCCCATTTATAAAAAGTTGACGTAATGATCATAGATGATTGTAAAGTGATTTATCATGCGTAACGGGTTATATTTTTGTAAGGAATAAGTTATGGATTGGGAGTCGACACACAGTTAAAAATCCCACACCTCCCCCTTTTCCCGACGATAGGTGAACCTGATATATAAAAAATAAAAAGAGTTTACAATCCCTAAAAATTACAGACACTTTTAGGAATTATCTCTTTCTACATTTGTGCATTGTGCATTTCCATTTTCGATGTATACTTTTTTCTTAAATCAAAACTTGAGATTTCACTTTCCCTTCGTCTCGTAAATAAAAAAAGATATAAAAGGAAAATTTATCAAAACAAAATGCAAAATTTAGAGTTTATGTATCGAAAGAATTTAAAGCAATAACAAATGTAAGAAAATAAAATTTATTCACACACCACAAAAAAACACAAAAGTTTTGTTATCCAAGTTTGGGAAATTCCCCTAGTTCAACCCTAATAGCTCGGACTTTTATAAGAAATAAATTTTTCTACACATGTTTTAAAAAATGGAAATGTATGCTTGATACATGTTAAGATTCAAATGACCTATTGATCCAAACCTTTGAAAGAGAATAACTTTAAATTCTCAAGTGAACCGGCGGTGGGATATTTACCCGAGTCAAACAGGCCATTATTTTGCCCATTTATAAAAAGCTGACCAAACGATCATAGATGATTGTAAATTGATTTATCATGAGTAACATGCTATATTTTGGTAAGGAATGACTTATGTATTGAGAGGCAATAATCAGATTAAAATCCCCCGCCTCCCCCTTTTGCCGACAAATACAAAACCTAATATATAAAAACTAAAAAGAGTTTACAATCCCTAAAAATGACAGACACTTTTTGAAATTATCTCTCTCTACATTTGTGGATTTTGCATTTCCACTTTAGATGCATACTTTTTTCTTCAATCAAAACTTGAGTTTTCAGTTTCCGTTCATCTCGTAAACCAAAAAATAGATAAAAGGCAAATAGATCACAACAAAATGAAAAGTTTAGAGTTTATGTATCGAAAGAATTTAATGCAATACAAAATGTATGCAAATAAAATTTATTCACACACCACAAATGAACACAAAAGTTTTGTTATCCAAGTTTGGGAAATTCCACTGGTTCATACCTAATACCTCAGAATTTTATAAGAAAGAGATTTCTCAACACTTGTTTTAAAAAATGGATATAAATGCTTGACACATGTTATAGATGCAAATGACCTATGGATCAAACCCATTTAAAGAGAATAACAATAAATTCTCAAGTGAACGTGCGGTGGGAAATTTACCGGAGTCAAACAAGCCATTATTTAACCCATTTACAAAAAGTTGACCAAACGATCATAGATGCTTGTAAAGTGATTTATCATGCGTAATGGGATTTATTTTAGTAATGAATTACTTATGGATTGGGAGTCACCACTCAGTTAAAAATCCCCCGCCTCCTCCTTTTTCTGATGATTGCAGAACCTGATATATAAAAACAAAAAAGAGTTTATAATCCCTAAAAATAATAGACACTTTTTGGAATTGTCGCTCTCTACATTTGTGCATTGTGCATTTCAATTTTAGATGTACACTTTTTTCTTAAATCAAAACTTGAGTTTTCACTTTCCCTTCATCTTGTAAATAAAAAAAGAGATAAAAGGCAAATTGATCACAACAAAATGAAAATTTTAGAGTTTATGTATCGAAAGAATTTAAAGAAATAATAAATGTAAGCAAAGAAAAATTATTCACACACCACAAATGAACACAAAAGTTTTGTAATCCAAATTTGGGAAATTCCACCAGTTCAACCCAAATAGCTCGGAATTTTATAAGCAATATATTTTTCTACACATGTTTTAAAAAATGGATATGAATGCTTGAAACATGTTAAAGATGCAAATGACCTATGGATCCAAACCTTTATAGAGAATAACTTTAAATTCTCATTTGAAACTGCGGTGGGATATTTACCCGAGTCAAACAAGCCATTATTTTGCCCATTTTGAAAAAGTTGTCCTAACGATCATAGATGATTGTAAAGTGACTTATCATGCGTAACGGGCTATATTTTTTTAAGGAATGACTTATGGATTGGGAGTCAACACACAATTAAAAATCCCCGCCTCCCCCTTTTCCCGACGATTGTAGAACCTAATATATTAAAACAAAAAAGAGTGTACAATCCCTAAAAATTACAGATACTTTTTGGAATTATCTCTCTCTACATTTGTGCATTTTGCATTTCCATTTTAGATGTATACTTATTTCACAAATCAAAACTTGAGTTTTTACTTACCCTTCTTGTAAACAAAAAAAGATATAAAAGGCAAATAGATCACAACAAAATGAAAATTTTAGAGTTTACGTATGAAAAGAATTTAAAGCAATAACAAATGTAAGTAAAGAAAATTTATTCACTCACCACAAATGAACTCAAAAGTTTTGTTATCCAAGTTTGGGAAATTCCACTGGTTCAACCCTAATAGCTCAGAATTTTATAAGAAAGTGATTTTCTACATATGTTTTAAAAATTGATATGCATGCTTGAAACATGTTAAAGATGTAAATAACCTATTGATCCAAACATTTTAAAGATAATAACATTAAATTCTCAAGTGAAAGTGCGGTGGGATATTTTCCCGAGTCAAACAAGCCATTATTTTGCCCTTTTACAAAAAGTTGACCTAACGATCATAGATGATTGGAAAGTGATTAATCATGTTTAATGAGCTATATTTTTGTAAGGAATGACTTATTGATTTGGAGTCGACAATCAATTAAAACTCCCCTGCCTCCCCCTTTTCCCAATGATTGGAAAACCTAATATATAAAAACTAAAAGGAGTTTACAATCCCTAAAAATTACAGACATTTTTTGTAATTATATCTTTCTACATTTCTTCATTGTGCTTTTCCATTTTAGTTATATACTTTTTTCATAAATCAAAACTTTGAGTTTTCACTTTCCCTTCATCTCGTAAACAAAAAAAGAGATAAAAGGAAAATAGATCAAAACAAAATGAAAATTTTAGAGTTTATGTATGGAAATAATTTAAAGCAATAAACAAATGTAAGAAATGAAAATTTATTCACACACCACAAATGAACACAAAAGTTTTGTTATCCAAGTTTGGGAAATTCCACTAGTACAACCCAAATAGCATAGAATTTTATAAGAAAGAGATTTTTCAATACATGTTTTGAAAAAAGGATATGCATTCTTGAAACATGTTAAAGATGCAAATGACCTATTGATCTAAACCTATTAAAGGGAATAATGTGAAATTCTAAAGTGATCGTGCGGTGGGATATTTACCCGACTCAAACAAGCCATTATTTTGCCCATTTACAAAAAGCTTGCCTAACAATGATAGATGATTGTAAAGTGATTTATATGCATAACGGGCTATATTTTTGTCAGGAATGACTTATGGATTGGGAGTCAACACTAAGTTAAAAATCCCCTGCCTCCCCCTTTTCTTGACGATTGTAGAACCTGATATATATATTAATTAAAAAGAGTTTACAATCCCTAAAAATTACAGACACTTTTTGTAATTATCTCTTTCTACATTTGTTCATTGTTCTTTTCCATTTTAGATATATATTTTTTTCATAAATCAAAACATGAGTCTTCACTTTCCCTTTATCTCGTAAACAAAAAAAAAGAGATAAAAGGAAAATAGACCAAAAAAAAATAAAAATTTTAGAGTTTATGTATGGAAATAATTTAAAGCAATAAGCAAATGTAAGAAAAGAAAATTTATTCACACACCACAAATGAACACAAGTTTTGTTATCCAAGTTTGGGAAATTCCTCTAGTACAACCCTAATAGCTTAGAATTTTATAAGAAAGAGATTTTTCAACACATGTTTTAAAAAAAGTCTATGCATTCTTGAAACAAGTTAAAGATGCAAATGACCTATTGATCCAAACCTTTTAAAGGGAATAACGTGAAATTCTCAAGTGACGTGCGGTGGGATATTTACCCAAGTCAAACAAACCATTATTTTGCCCATTTACAAAAAGCTTACCTAACGATCATTGATGATTGTAAATTGATTTATTGCACGTAACGGGCTATATTTTTGTAATGAATGACTTACGGATTGGAAGTCAACACTTAGTTTCAAATCCCCCGCCTCCCCTTTTTCCCTACGACAGCAAAACCTGATATATAAAAACTAAGAAGAGTTTACAATCCCTAAAAATTGCTGACACTTTTTTGGAATTATCTCTCTCTACATTTGTGCATTGTGCATTTCCATTTTAGATGTATACTTTATTATTAAATAAAAACATGAGTTTTCACTTTTCTTTGATCTTGAAAAAGAAAAGATAAAAGGCAAATAGATCACTACAAAATGAAAATTTTAGAGTTGACGTATCGTAGGAATTTAAAGCAATAACAAATGTAAGCAAAAAAAATTTATTCACACACCACAAATGAACACAAAAGTTTTGTTATCCAAGTTTTGGAAATTCCACTAGTTCAACCCTAATAGCTCAAAATTTAAAGAAAGAGATTTTTCTACACATGTCATAAAAAATGGATACACATGCTTGAAACATGTTAAAGATGCAAATGAACTATGGATCCAAACCTTTTAAAGAGAATAACATTAAATTCTCGTGTGAAGGTGCGGTGGGATATTTACCCGTGTCAAACAAGCCATTATTTTCCCATTTAAAAAAAGCTAACCTAACCATCATAGATGATTGTAAAGTGACTTAACATGGGTAATGGAGCTATATTTTTGTAAGAAATGACTTATGGAGAGGGAGTCAACTCTCAGTTAAAAATCCCAACCCTCCCCCTTTTCCTGACGATTGCAAAACCTGATATATAAAAACTAAAAAGAGTTTACAATCCCTAAAAATTATAGACACCTTTTAGAATTATCTCTCTCTACATTTGTGCATTGTGCATTTCCATTTTAGATGTCTACATTTTTCTTAAATAAAAACTTGAGTTTTCACTTTCCCTGCATCTCGAAAAAAAATTGAGATGAAAGGAAAGTAGATCAGAAAAAAATAAAAATTTTAGAGTTTGTGTGCAAAGAATTTATAGAAATAACAAATGTAGGTAAAGAAAATTTATTCACACACAAAAAATGAACACAAAAGTTCTGTTATCCAAGTTTGGGAAATTCCACTAGTTCAACCCCAAAAGCTCAGAATTTTAAAAGAAAGAGATTTTTCTACACTTGTTTTAAAAAAATGGGTATGCCTACTTGAAACATATTAAAGAGGCAAATGACCTATGCATCTAAACCTTTTAAACAGAATAACATTAAATTCTCAAGTGAACGTGCGGTGCGATATTTACCCAAGTCAAACAAGCCATTATTTTGCCCATTTACAAAAAGCTCACCTAACGATCATAGATGATAGTAAAGTGACTTATCATGCATAACGGGCTATAGTTTTGTAAGGAATAACTTATGGATTGGGAATCAACACTAAGTTAAAAATCCCCACCACCCCCTTTTCCCAACGATTGCAGAACCTGATATATAAAAACTAAATTGAGTTTAAAATCCCTAAAAATTACAGACACTTTTTGAAATTATCTCTCTCTCCATTTGTGCTTTGTGCATTTCCATTTTAGATATAAACTTTTTTCTTACATCAAAACTTGAGTTTTCACTTTCCCTTCATCTCGTAAACAAAAAAAGAGATAAAAGGCAAATAGATCAAAACAAAGTGAAAACTTTAGAGTTTATGTATGGAAAGAATTTAAAGCAATAAACAAATCTATGTAAATAAAATTTATTCACACACCACAAATGAACACAAAAGTTTTGTTATCCAAGTTTGGGAAATTCCACCAATTCAACCCTAATAGATCAAAATTATAAAAGACAGAGATTTTTTTACACATATTTTTAAAAGTGTATATACATGCTTGAAACATGTTAAAGATGCAAATGACCTATGGATCCAATCCTTTTTAAAGAGAATATCATTAAATTCTCAAGTGAATGTGCGCTGGGATATTTACCCGAGTCAAACAAGCCATTATTTTGCCCATTTACAAAAAGCTAACCTAACGATCATAGATGATTGTAAAGTGATTTATCATGCATAACAAGCTATAGTTTGGTAAGGAATGACTTATGGATTGGGAGTCAACACTCAGTGAAAAATCCCCCACCTCCCCCTTTTCCCGACGATTGCCGAACCTGATATATAAAAACTAAAAAGAGTTTGCAATCCCTTAAAATTATAGAAACTTTTTGGAATTATCTCTCTCTACATTTGTGCATTGTGAATTTCCATTTTAGATGTATACTTTTTTCTTAAATAAAAACTTGAGTTTTCACTTTCCCTTCATCTCGTAAATAAAAAAAGAGATAAAAGGCAAATAGGTCACAACTAAAAGAATTTTTAGAGTTTATGTATGGAAAGAATTTAAAGAAATAAACAAATGTTTGTAAGGAAAATTTATTCACACACCACAAAAGAACACAAAAGTTTTGTTACCCAAATTTGGGAAATTCCACCAATTCAACCCTAATTACTCGGAATTTTATAAGAATATGATTTTTCTGCACATGTTTTTAAAAGTGGATATGTACGCTTGAAACATGTTAAAGATGCAAATGACCAATGGATCCAAACCTTTTAAAGAGAATAACATTAAATTCTCAAGTGAAAGTGCGGTGGGATATTTACCCGAGCCAAACAAGCCATTATTTTGCTCATTTACAAAAAAACTAGCCTAACGATCATAGATGATTGTAAAGTGATTTATCATGCGTAAATGGCTATATTTTTTTGAGGAATGTCTTATGGATTGGGAGTCGACACTTAGTTAAAAATCCCCCGCCTCCTCCTTTTCTCGACGATTGCAGAACCTGATATATAAAAACTAGAAAGAGTTTACTACCTCTAAAAATTACCGACACTTTTTGAAATTATCTCTCTACATTTTTTCATTGTGCATTTCCATTTTAGATGTACACTTTTTTCTTAAATCAAAACTTGATTTTTCACTTTGCCTTCATCACGTAAACAAAAAAAGGGCTAAAAGGCAAATTGATCACAAATAATGAAAAATTTAGAGTTTATGTATTGAAAAAAATTAAACCAATAACAAATGTAAGAAAATAAAATTTATTCACACACCACAAATGAACACAAGTTTTGTTATCCAAGTTTGGGAAATTCCACTAGTTCAACCCTAATAGCTCGGAATTTTATAAGAAAGAGATTTTTCTACAGATGTTTTAAAAAAATGGATATGCATGCTTGAAACATGTTAAAGATGCAAATGACCTATGGATCGAAACTTTTTAAAGAGAAAAACTTTAAATTCTCAAGTGAACATGCGGTGGGATATTTACCCGAGTCAAATAAGCCATTATTTTGCCCATTTACAAAAAGCTGACCTGACTATCATCGACGATTGTAAAGTGATTTATCATGTGTAATGGGCTATATTTTTGTATGGAATAACTGATGGATTGGGAGTCAACACTCAGTTGAAAATCCTCCGCCGATCCCTTTTCCTGACGATTGTAGAACCTGATATATAAAAACTAAAAAGAATTTACAATCCCTAAAAATTATAGACACTTTTTGGAGTTATCACTCTCTGCATTTGTGCATTGTGCATTTCTATTTTAGATGTATACTTTTTTCTTAAATCAAAATTTGAGTTTTCACTTTCCCTTCATCTCGTAAACAAACAAAGAGATAAAAGGCAAATAGATCACAACAAAAAAAAAATTTAGAGTTGTTGTATCGAAAGAATTTAAATCAATAACAAAACTTTTGAGTAACCCATATAGCTCGGAATTTTATAAGAAAGAGATTTTTTGACACAAATTTTAAAAATGGATATACATGTTGGAACCATGTTAAAGATGCAAATGACCTATTGATCAAAACCTTTTAAAGAGAATAACATTAAATTCTCCAGTGAACGAGTGGTGGTATATTTACTCGAGTCAAACAAACCATTATTTTTCCCATTTAAAAAAAGCTAACCTAACCATTATAGATGGTTGTAAGTGACTTAACATGCGTAACAGGGCTATATTTTTGTCAGAAAAGACTTATAGATAGGAAATCAACTCTCAGTTAAAAATTCCCTGCCTCCCCTGTTTCCCGACGGTAGCAAAACCTGATATATAAAAACTAAAAAGAGTTTACAATCCCAAAAAATTACAGACACTTTTTGGAATTATCTCACTCTACATTTGTGCATTGTGCATTTCCATTTTAGATGTATACTTTTTCTTAATTTAAAACTTGAGTTTTCACTTTCCCTTCATCTCGTAAACAAAAAAAGAGATAAAAGGTAATTAGATCACAACAAAATGAAAATTATAGAGTTATTGTATCGAAAAAATTAAAGCGTTAAAAAATTTAAGAAAAGAAAAATTATTCACACACGACAAATGAACACAAAAGTTTGTTATCCGAGTTTGGGAAATTCCACTAGTTCAACTCTAATAGCTCAGAATTTTATAAGAAAGAGATTTTTCTACACATGTTTTAAAAAATGGATATGCATGCTTGAAACATTTTAAAGATGCAAATGACCTATGGATCCAAACCTTTTAAATAGAATAACTTTAAATTTTCAAGTGAACGTGCGGTGGGATATTTACACTAGTCAAACAGGCCATTATTTTGCCCATTTATAAAAAGCAGACCTAACGATCATAGATGATTGTAAAGTGATTTACCATACTTAACGAGCTATATTTTTGTACGGAATAACTGATGGATTTGGAATCAACACTCAGTTGAAAATCCCCCGCCTCTCCCCTTTCCCGACGATTGCAGAACCTGATATATAAAAACTAAAAAGAGTTTACAATCCCTAAAAATTATAGACACTTTTTGGAATTATCACTCTCTACATTTGTGCGTCGTGCATTTCCATTTTAGATGTATACCTTTTTCTTAAATCAAAACTTGAGTTTTCACTTTCCATTCATCTTGTAAACAAAAAAAAAAAGATAAAAGGCAAATAGATCACAACAAAATAAAATTTTTAGAGTTTATGTATCGAAAGAATTTAAATCAATAACAAATGTAAGCAAAAAAAATTTATTCACACACCACAAATGAACACAAAAGTTTTGCTATCCAAGTTTGTAAAATTCCACTAGTTCAACCCTTATAGCTCAGAATTTTATAAGAAAGAGATTTTTCGACACAAGTTTTAAAAAATGGATGTGCATGCTGGAAACATGTTAAAGATGCAAATGATCTAGTAATCAAAACCTTTTAAAGAGAATAAAATTAAATTATCTAGTGAACGTGCGGTGAGATATTTACCCGAGTCCAACAAGCCATTGTTTTGCCCATTCAAAAAAAGCTAACCTAACCATCATAGATGATTGTAAAGTGACTTAACATGCCTAACATGGTTATATTTTTGTAAGAAATGACTTATGGATAGGGAGTCAACTCTCAGTTAAAAATCCCATGCCTCCCCCTTTTCCCGACGATTGCAAAACCTGATATATAAAAACTAAAATGAGTTTACAATACCTCAAATATTAGAGACCATTTTTGGAATTATCTCACTCTACATTTTTGCATTGTGCATTTCAATTTCAGATGTATACGTTTTCTTAAATCAAAACTTGAGTTTTCACTTTCGCTTCATCTCGAAAAAAAAAAACAGATACAAGGCTAATAGATCACAACAAAATAAAAATTTTAGAGTTGATGTATCGAAATAATTTAGAGCATTAAAAATGGAAGAAAATAAAATATTTTCACACACCACAAATGAACACAAAATTTTTGTTATCCAAGTTGGTGAAATTCCACTAGTTCAACCCTAATAGCTCGGAATTTTATAAGAAAGAGATTTTTCTACACATGTTTTAAAAAATGGATATGCATGCTTGAAACATGTTAAAGATGCGAATGACCTATGGATCCAAACCTTTTAAATAGAATAACATTAAATTCTCAAGTGAACGTCCGGTGGGATATTTACACTAGTCAAACAAGCCATTATTTTGCCAATTTATAAAAAGCAGACCTAAAGATCATAAATGATTGTAAAGTGATTTATCACGCGTAACGGGCTATATTTTTGTATGGAATAACGAATGGATTGGGAGTCGACACTCAATAGAAAATCCCCCGCCTCTCCCTTTTCCCGACGATTGCAGAACCTGATATATAAAAACTAAAAAGAGTTTACAATCCCTAAAAATTTTAGACACTTTTTTGAATTATCACTCTCTACATTTGTGCATTGGGTATTTCTATTTTAGATATATACTTTTTTCTTAAATCAAAACTTGATTTTTCACTTTCCTTCATCTCATAAACAAAAAAAAGAGATAAAAGGCAAATAGATCACAACAAAATAAAAATTTTAGAGTTAATATATCGAAAGAATTTAAGTCAATAAAAAAATGTAAGCAAAGAAAATTTATTCACACACAACAAATGAACACAAAAGTTTTGTTATCCAAGTTTGGGAAATTCCATTAGTTCAACCCTTATAGCTCGGAATTTTATAAGAAAGAGATTTTTCAACACAAGTTTTAAAAAATGGATATGCATGCTGGAAACATGTTAAAGATGCAAATGACCTATTGCTCGAAACCTTTTAAAGAGAATAACATTAAATTCTCCAGTGAACGTGCGGTTGGTTATTTACCCGTGTCAAACAAGCCATTATTTTGCCCATTTAAAAAAAGCTAACCTAACCATCATAGATGATTGTAAAGTGACTTAACATGGGTAATGGAGCTATATTTTTGTAAGAAATGACTTATGGAGAGGGAATCAACTCTCAGTTAAAAATCCCCTGCCTCCCCCTTTTCCCGACGATTGCAAAACCTGATATATAAAAACTAAAAAGAGTTTACAATCCCTAAAAATTACAGAAACTTTTTGGAATTATCTCTCTCTACATTTGTGCATTGTGCATTTCCATTTTAGATGTATACATTTTTCTTAAATAAAAACTTGAGTTTTCACTTTCCCTTCATCTCGTAAACAATAAAAGAGATAAAAGACAAAAAGATCGGAACAAAAAAAATTTAGAGTTTATGTATGGAAAGAATTTAAAGTAATAAAAAATGAAAGTAAATAAAATTTATTCACACACCACAAATGAACACAAAAGTTTTGTTATCCAAGTTTGGGAAATTCCACTAGTTCAACCCTAATAGCGCAGAATTTTAAAAGAAAGAGATTTTTCTACACTTGTTTTAAAAAATTGATATGCATGCATGACACTTGTTAACGATGCAAATGACCTATTGATCCAAAACTTTTAAATGGATTAAAATTAAATTCTCAAGGGAACGTCCGATGGGATATTTTCACTAGTCAAAATGGCCATTAATTTCCCCATTTATAAAAAGTAGAACTAACGATCATAGATGATTTGAAATTGATTTATCATGCATAACGGGCTATATTTTAGTAAGGAATGACATATTGATTGGGAGTCAACCTCACTCAAAAATTCCCCGCCTACCCCTTTTTCCTGACGATTGCAAAACCTGATATATATTAAAAAAGAGAGTTTACAATCTCTAAAAATTACATAAAGTTTTAGAATTATCTCTCTCTACATTTGTGCATTGTGCTTTTCATTTTTAGATGTATACTTTTTTCTTAAATCAAACTTGAGTTTTTACTTTCCCTTTATCTCGTAAACAAAACAAGTGATAAAAGGCAAATAGATCACAAAAAAATGAAAATTTTATAATTTATGTATGGAAAGAATTTAAAGCAATAAAAAAGTTAAGGAAAGAAAATTTATTCACACACCACAAATGAACACAAAAGTTTTGTTATCTAAGTTTGGAAAATTCCACTAGTTCAACCCTAATAGCTCGAAATTTTATAAGAAAGAGATTTTTCTACATATGTTTTAAAAAATGGTTATGCATGCTTGTAACATGTTTAAGATTCAAATGACCTATGGATCCAAACATTTTAAAGAGAATAAAATTAAATTCTCGTGTGAACGTGTGGTGGGATATTTACCCGAGTAAGAAAAGCCATTATTTTGCCCATATACAAAAAGCTGACTTAACGATCATAGATGATTGTAAAGTGACTTTTCATGCGTAGCGGGCTATATTTTTGTAAGAAATGGCTTATGGATTGGGAGTCAACACTCAGTTAAAAGTCCTCCGCCTCCCCTTTTTCCCGACGATTGTAAAACCTGATATATAAAAAGTAAAAAGAGTTTACAATCCCTAAAAATTATTGACACTTTTTGGAATTATTTCTTGCTACATTTGTGCGTTGTCCATTTCCATTTTAGATGTTTACTTTTTTCGTAAATCAAAACTTGAGTTTTCACTTTCCCTACATCTCTTTAAAAAAAGAGATAAAAAGTAAATATTAGAGTTTTTGTAAGAAAATAATTTAAAGCAATAACAAACGTAACTAAAGAAAATTTATTTACACACCACAAATGAACACAAAAGTTTTTTTATCCAAAATTGGGAAATTCCACTAGTTCAACCCTTATAGCTCGGAATTTTATAAGAAGGAGATTTTTCTACACTTGTTTTGAAAAATGGATATGCATGCTTGAAACATGTGAAAGATGCAAATGACCTATGGATCCAAACCTTTTTGAAGAGAGTAACATTAAATTCTCAAGTGAACGTGCGCTGGGATATTTACTCGAGTCAAACAAGCCCTAACGATCATAGATGATTTTAAACTGACTTATCATGTGTAACGAGCTATATTTTTTTAAGGAATGACTTATGAATTGGGAGTCAACACTCTGATAAAAATCCTCCGCCACCCACTTTTACCGACGATTGGACACCCTGAAATATAAAAACTAAAAAGAGCATACAATCCCTAAAAATTGTAGACACTTTTTGGAATTATCTCTCTCTACATTTGTGCATTGCGCATTTCCATTTTAGATGTATACTTTTTTCTTAAATCAAAAGTTGAGTTTTCACTTTCCCTTCATCACATAAACAAAAAAAGAGATAAAAGGCAAATAGATCACAACAAAAGTAAAAAGTGTTTACAATCCCTAAAAATTAAAGACACTTTTTGGAATTATCCCTCTCTACATTGGTGCATTGTTCATTTCCATTTGAGAGGTATACTTTTTTCTTTAATCAAAACTTGAGTTTTCACTTTCCCTTCACCTCGTAAACAAAAAAAGAGATAAAAGGTAAATAGATCACAACAAAAAGAAAATTTTAGATTTTATGTATCAAAATAATTTAAAGCTATAACAAATGTGAGCAAATAAAATTATTCACACACGACAAATGAACACAAAAGTTTTGTTATCCAAGTTTCGGAAATTCCACTAGTTTAACCCTAATTGCTCGTAATTATATAAGAAAGAGATTTTTCTACACATGTTTTTAAAACTGGATATGCATGCTTGAAACATGTTAAAGATGCAAATGACCTAAGGATGAAAACCTTTTAAATAGAATGACATTAAATTCTCAAGTGAACGTGCGGTGGGATATTTACCCGAGTCAAACAAGCCATTATTTTGCCCATTTACAAAAAGCTGACCCAACGATCATAGATGATTGTAAAGTGACTTATCATGCGTAACGTGCTGTATTTTTTTAAGGAATGACTTATGGATGTGGAGTCAACACTCAGTTAAAAATCCCATGCCACCTCCTTTTCCTGATGATTGCAGAACCCGATATATAAAAACTAAAAAGAGTTTATAATCTCTAAAAATTACAGACACTTTTTGGAATTATCTCTCTCTACATTTGTGCAATGTGCATTTCCATTTTCGATGTATACTCTTGTCTTAAATCAAAACATTAGCTTTCACTTTCGCTTCATCTCGTAAACCAAAATAGGGATAAAAGGCAAATAGATCACAACAAAATAAAAATTTTAGAGTTTATGTATGCAAAGAATTTAAAGCAATAAACAAATGTAGATAAAGAAAATTTATTCACACACCACAAATGAACACAAAAGTTTTGTTATCCAATTTTGGGAAATTCCACTAGTTCAAACCTAATTGTTTGGAATTTTTATAAGATAGAGATTTTTCTACACATGTTTTAAAAAATGGATATGCAAGCTTGAAAAATGTTAAAGATGCAATTGACCTATGGATCCAAACCTTTTAAAGAGAATAACATTGAATTCTCAAGTGAACGTGCGGTGGGATATTTACCCGTGTCAAACTAGCCATTATTTTGCCCATTTACAAATTGTTGACCTAACGATCACGGATGATTGTAAAGTGACTTATCATGCGTAACGGGCTAGTGCAACAAGGCTGAGCATTTGAGCCCCGTAGGGGTCCTCCAACCCCTCCAGCTTCCCACTCAGGTTTGGTCCGATATCTCAATGGATTTTATTGAAGGTCTTCCGATGTCATATGGCAAGTCTGTTCTTCTGGTGGTAGTGTACAGATTCTCTAAGTATGGGCACTTCCTTCCATTGGAACACCCCTACACCGCAGCTTCCGTAGCAAAAATATTTTTTACTCACATTGTGCGGCTACATGGCATTCCCGAGTCCATTGTAGGTGACAGGGACGTCACTTTCACTAGGCAATTTTGGTGTGATTTATTCCACCTATGCGGCACCAAGTTGAATTTTTCCTCAGCCTATCACCCTCAGTCAGATGGCCAGACAGAGGTCCTCAACCGCACCATTGAAATGTACCTCCGATGTTTAGTGGGCGATCGTCCACATCAGTGGGTGGACTGCATTCCTTGGGCAGAATATGCTTACAATACCTCATTCCACACGGCTTTACATGAGACTCCATTCTGAGTTGTATACGGTAGGGACCCCCCTCAGCTCCTTTCATATGTTCCAGAGTCCACCAGAGTGGACGCAGTTGACGCTGCTCTTATAGCGAGGGATCAGTTGCTCGTGGTTATTCACCTTCGTCTGTGGCAGTCACAGGTAAAAATGGAGTATTTTGATCAAGGCCACCGAGATGTTCAATACCCCATTGGTGACTTGGTTTGGTTGCGACTTTAGCATTATAGACAGTCATCCATGGCAGGCGGCAGGCACAAGTTATCACCCAAATATTTTGGGCCATTCGCCATCTCTCAACAGGTGGGTGAGGTAGCCTACAAACTCAACCTCCCCCCAGAAGCGCGGATCCATGATGTTTTCCATGTGTCCTTTCTCAAGCCTGTCAAGGGCAGTGATCATCCACGCACTCCATCTCTACCACCCATGGAAGAAGGTCAGTTATCCCTAATGCCACACCACATTTTAAATGCTCGTCAGAATGCCCACCACAGGGAGGTGTTAGTTTAGCGGACCCACTCTGACGCCAGCAATGCTACTTGGGAGGACGTTGATGTTTTCCAGTAGGCTTACCCTACGTTCGGGATTGCGGACAACCTCGTTTTTAAGGGGGGGGGGATTGATGTTGTGGACTCGATAGCAGGACGGTTCACCCAGAGGCGACGCGGTGAGTTGACTCAGACATAAGATGCTGGGCAATTAGGGGCCAAAAAGGGACATGGGTGTAATTGTAATTTAAATTAATTTCAGTCACTCATAGGGAAGTCGTAGGGTACATTGTAATAATTTGAATTTTTGGACTTAAGGTCCGTGGAACGAATGAAAGAGGAAGAAGAAATTAATCGGGATCTGAGTTCTCCCTTTCGAACCAGGGTCGGCGTTTCCCTGGAACCCCCAGTGACGGCTCCCGGCGACGAGCCCTAATCTCTCTTCCGGCATCCTCTGGCTGTGTTTTTCTTCTGTAATCACTTTCGACTTTCCGTAAACCCTTCCCGGCCTTCATCTCCCTCAAACCGACACCATAGGTCATCCCGAGAGATCTCAGCAGCAAGATTCGACTCAGAAACGGCAAGGTGATCCCTCCCTCCATCGTGTAACTCATTCTATGGCCCGGGAACATAACAAATAACTTATGGATTGTTAGTCAACACTCAGTTAAAAATCCCATGCCTCCCCCTTTTTCCGACGATTGGAAAACATGATATAGAAAAACTAAAAAGGGTTTATAATCCCGAAAAATTACAGGCACTTTTTGGAATTATCTTTCTCTACATTTGTGCATTGTTCATTTCCATTTGATATGTATATTTTTTTCTTCAATCAAAACTAGAGTTTTCACTTTCCCTTCATCTCGTAAACAAAAAAGAGATAAAAGGCAACTAGATCACAAAAAAATGAAAATTTTAGAGTTTATGTATCGAAAGAATTTAAAGCAATAACAAATGTAAGGAAAAAAATTATTCACACACCATAAATGAACACAAAAGTTTTGTTAACCAAGTTTGAGAAATTCCACTAGTTGAACCCTAATAGCTCAGAATTTTATCAGAGAGAGATTTTTCTACAGATTTTTTAAAAAATGGATATGCATGTTTGAAACATGTTAAACATGCAAATGACCTATTGATCCAAACCTTTTAAAGAGAATAACATTAAATTCTCTAGTGAACATGCGGTGGGATATTTATCCGAGTCAAACAAGCCATTATTTTTCCATTTCCAAAAAGTTGACCTAACGATCATAGATGATTGTAAAGGGATTTATCATGCGTAACGGGCTATATTTTTGTAAGGAATGACTTATGGATTGGGAGTCAACACTCTACTAAAATCCCCTGCCTCTGCCTTTTCCTGACGATTGCAGAACCTGATATATAAAAACTAAAAAGTGTTTATAATCCCTAAAAATTACAGACACTTTTTGGAAATACCTCTCTTTACATTTGTGCATTGTGCATTTCCATTTTAGATGTATACTTTTTTTCATAAATCAAAACATGAGTTCCCACTTTCCCGTCATGTCGTAAACAAAAGAAGAGATAAAAGGCAAATAGATCACAACAAAATGAAAATTTTAGAGTTTATGTATGGAAAGAATTTAAAGGAATCAACAAATGTAGATAAAGAAAATTTATACACACACCACAAATGAACACAAAAGTTTTGTTATCCAAGTTTAGGAAATTCAACTAGTTCAACTCTAATTGCTCGAAATTTTCACAAGAAAGAGATTTTTCAACACATGTTTTAAAAAATGGATATGCATGCTTGCAACATGTTAAAGATGCAAATGACCTATGGACCCAAACCAGTTAAAGAGAATAACATTAAATTCTCAAGTGAACGTGCGGTGGGATATTTACCCGAGTCAAACAAGCCATTATTTTGCCCATTTAAAAAAAATAGACCTAACGATCACAGATGATTGTAAAGTGATTTATCATGCATAATGGGCTATAATTTTGCAAGGAATGACTTACGGATTGGGAGTAAACACTCAATTAAAAATCCCACGCCTCCGCCTTTTCCCGATGTTAAAGATGCGAATGACATATGGATCCAAACCTTTTAAAGAGAATAACATTAAATTCTCAAGTAAACGTGAGGTGGGATATTTACCCGAGTCAAACTAGCCATAATTTTGCCCATTTACAAAATGTTGACCTAACAATCATATATGATTGTAAAGTGACTTATCATGTGTAACGGGCTACATTTTTGTAATAAATGACTTATGGATTGGGTGTCAACACTCAGTTAAAAATCCCCTACCTGTCCCTTTTCTCGACGATTGTTGAACCAACAATATAAAAACTAAAAAGAGTTTACAATCCCTAAAAATTATAGACACTTTTTGGAATTATCTCTCTCTATATTTTTGCATTGTTCATTTCTATTCGAGATGTATACATTTTTCTTAAATCAAAACTAGAGTCTTCACTTTCTCTGCATTTCATAAAAAAAAAAAAAAAAAAAAAAAGGCAAACGGATCACAACAAAATGAAAATTTTAAAGTTTATGTATGGAAGAATTTAAAGAAATAAAAAATGTAAGTAAAAAAAAATTTATTCACACTCCACAAATGAACACAAAAGTTTTGTTATCAGAGTTTGGAAAATTCCACTAGTTCAACCCTAATAGCTCGGAATTTTATAAGAAAGATTTTTCTACTCTTGTTTTTAAAAAAATGGATATGCAAGTTTGAAAAATGTTAAAGAAGCAAATGACCTATGGATCCATACCTTTTAAAGAGAACAAAATTTAATTCTCAAGTGAATGTGCGGTGGGATATTTACCCGAGTAAAACAAGCCATTATTTTGCCCATTAACAAAAAGCTGACCTAACGATCATAGATGATTTTAAAATGACTTATCATGCGTAACGGATTATATTTTTGTAAGGAATGACTTATGGATTGGGAGTCAACACTTAGTTAAAATTCCCCCACCTCCCCCTTTTCCTGACGATTGCAAAACCTGATATATAAAAACTAAAAAGAGTTTACAATCCTTTAAAATAACAGATACATTTTGGAATTATCACTCTCTACATTTGTTCATTGTGCATTTCCATTTTAGATGTACACTTTATTTTTAAATCAAAACATGAGTCTTCACTTTCCCTTCATCTTGTAAACAAAAAAAGAGATAAAAGGCAAATAAATCACAAAAAAATGAAAATTTTAAAGTTTATGTATGGAAAGAATTTAATGAAAAATAAAAATGTAATTAAAAAAAAATTTTAGAGTTTGTGTGTGGAAATAATTAAAAGCAATAAACAAATGTAAGTAAAAAAAAATTATTCACATACCACAATTCAAAAGTTTTGTTAACCAAGTTTTGGAAATTCCACTAGTTCAACCCTGATTGCTTGGAATTTTATAAGAGAGAGATTTTTCTAAACATGTTTTAAAAAATGAATATGCATGCTTGAAACCTGTTAAAGATGCAAATGACCTATGGATGCAAACCTTTTATAGAGAATAACATTAAATTCTCAAGTGAACGTGCGGTGGGATATTTACCCGAGTCAAACAAGACATTATTTTTCCCATTAAAAAAACACTAACCTAATGATTGTAGATGATTGTAAAGTGATTAATCATGTGTTACGGGCTCTTATGGATTTTGGAGTGAACACTCAGTTAAAAATTCCTCCCTCCCCCTTTTCCCAACGATTTCTAAACCGGATATACAAAAACTAAAAAGATTGTACAATCCCTAAAAATTACAGACACTTTTTGGAAATGTCTCTCTCTACATTTGTGCATGGTGCATTTCCATTTTAGATGTATACTTTTTTTTTTTAATCAAAACTTGAGTTTTCGCTTTCCCTTTATCTCGTTAACAAAAAAAAAAAAGATAAAAGGCAAATAGATCACAACAAAATGAAAATTTTATAGTTTATGTAGGGAAAGAATTTAAAGCAATAAACAAATGTAATTAAAGAAAATTTATTCACACACCACAAATGAACACAAATGCTTTGTTATCCAAGTTTGGAAAATTTCACTTGTTCAACCCTAATAGCTCGCAATTTTATAAGAAAGGGATTTTTCTAAACATCTTTTAAAAATTGATATGCAAGCTTGAAACATGTTCAAGATGCAAATGACCTATGGATCCAAACCTTTTAAAGAGAATAACATTAAATTTTTAAGTGAAGGTGCGGTGGGATATTTACCCGAGTCAAACAATACATTATTTTCCTAATTTAAAAAAGCTGACCTAACGATCATAGATGATTGTAAAGTGATTTATCATACGTAACGGGCTATATTTTTGTAGGGAATTTTACTTATGGATTGGGAGTTAACATGCAGTTAAAAATCCCCCGCCTCCCCTTTTTCCCTTCAATTGCTGAACCTGATATACAAAAACTAAAAAGAGTGTACAATCCCTAAAACTGACAGACACTTTTCGGAATTATCTCTCTCTACATTTGTACAATGTGCATTTCCATTTTAGATGCATACTTTTTTCTTAAATCAAAACTTGATTTTTCACTTCCCCTTCATCTCGTTAACAAAAAAAGAGATAAAAGGCAAATTAATCACAACAAAATGAAAATTTTAGAGTTGATGTATGGAAAGAATTTCAAAAAATAAAAAAATGTAAGTATAGAAAATTTAATCACACACCACAAATGAAAACAAAAGTTTTGTTATCCAAGTTTTGGAAATTCCACTAGTTCAACCCCAATTGCTCGGAATTTTATAAGAAAGAGGTTTTTCTACACATGTTTCAAAAAAGGGATATGCATGCTTGAAACATGTTAAAGATGCAAATGACCTATGGATCCAAACCATTTAAAGAGAATAACATTAAATTCTGAAGTGAAGGTGCGGTGGGATAATTACCCGAGTCAAACAAGCCATTATTTTCCCCATTTAAAAAATCTGACCAAACAATCATAGATGATTGTAAAGTGATTTATCATGCATGACGGGCTATATTTTTGTACAGAATGACTTATGGATTGGGAGTCAACACTCAGTGCAAAATCCCCCGTCTCACCTTTTTCCCTTCGAATGTAGAACCTGATATATAAAAACTAAATAGAGTTTACAATCCCTAAAAATTACTGACACTTTTTGGAATTATCTCTCTCTACATTTGTGCATTCTGTATTTCCATTTTAGATGTATACTTTTTTTCTTAAATCAAAACTTGAGTTTTCTCTTTTCCTTTATCTCTTACACAAAAAAAGAGATAAAAGGCAAATAGATAACAACAAAATGAAAGTTTTAGAGGTAATGTATGGAAAACATTTAAAGCAATAAACAAATGTAACTAAGGAAAATTTATTCACACAGCACAAATGAACACAAAAGTTTTGTTATCCATATTTGGGAAATTTCACTAGTTCAACCCTTATAGCTCGGAATTTTATAAGAAACAGATTTTTCTGCACATGTTTGAAAAAATAGATATGTATTATTGAAACATGTTAATGATGCAAAATGACCTAAAGATCCAAATCTTTTAAAGAGAATAACTTTAAATTCTCAAGTGAACATGCGGAGGGAAATTACCCCAGTCAAACAAGACATTATTGTGCCCATTTACAGAAAGCTGACCTAACGATCATAGATAATTGTAAGTGATTTATCATACATTACAGGCTATATTTTTATTAGGAATAACTTATGGATTGGAAGTCAACATTCAGTTAAAAATCCCCCGCCTCCCCCTTTCCCGACGATTGCAGAACTTCATTGATAAAAACTAAAAAGAGTTTACAATCCCTAAAAAATACAGTCACTTTTTGTAATTATCTCTCTCTACATTTGAGCATTGTTCATTTCCATTTGAGATCTATACTTTTTTCTTAAATCAGAACTTGAGTTTCAACTTTCCCTTCATCTCGTAAACAAAAAAAGAGATAAAAGACAAATAGTTTACAACAAAATGAAAATTTTAGAATTTATGCAGGGAAAGAATTTAAATCAATAAGCAAATGTAAGAAAAGAAAATTTATTCACACACCAAGAATGAACACAAAAGTTTTGTACCAAGTCTGGGAAATACCACTAGTTCAACCCTAATAGCTCGGAATTTTATAAGAAAAAGATTTTTCTATACATGTTTTAAAAAATGGATATTCATGCTTGAAACATGTTAAAGATTCATATGACCTATGGATCCCAACCGTTTTAAGAGAATAACATTAAATTCTCAAGTGAACGTGTTGTGGGATATTTACACGAGTCAAACAAGCCATTATTTTTCTCATTTAAAAAAAGCTTACCTAACGATCATGGATGATTGTAAAGTGATTTATCAATCATCACCGGCTGTAGTTTTGTAAGGAATAACTTATGGATTTGGAGTGAACACTCAGTTAAAAATCCCAGCCTCCCCCTAAAAATTACAGAAACTTCTTGGAATTATATCTCTCTACATTTGGGCATTGTGCATTTCCATTTTATATGTATACTTTTTTCTTAAATCAAAACTTGATTTTTCACTTTCCCTTCATCTCGTAAACTAAAAAAGAGAAAAGACAAATAGATCACAACAAAATGAAAATTTTAGAGTTTATATGGAAAGAATTTAAAGCAATAAAAAAATGTAAGTAAAAAAAATTTATTCACACACCACAAACGAACACAAAAGTTTTGTTATCCAAGTTTGGGAAATTCCACTAGTTCAACCCTAATAGCTTGAAATTTTATAATAAAGACATTTTTCTACACATGTTTTAAAAAATGGATATGCATGCTTGAAACATGTTAAACATACAAATGACCTATGGATCCAAACATTTAAAAGAGAATACCATTAAATTCTCACGTGAACGTGCGATGGGATATTTATCTGAGTCAAACAAGTCATTATTTTTCCCATTTACAAAAAGCTTACCTAACGATAATAAATGATTGTAAAGTGATTTATCATGTGTAACGGGCTATACTTTTGCAAGGAATGACTTATTGATATGGAGTCAACACTTAGTTAAAAATCCTCCGCCTCCCCCTTTTCTTGACTATTGCAGAACTTCATATATAAAAACTAAAAAGAGTTTACAATCCCTAAATATTACAGACACTTTT
The DNA here is from genome assembly GCF_029961685.1 of Aristolochia californica. NCBI lineage: Eukaryota > Viridiplantae > Streptophyta > Magnoliopsida > Piperales > Aristolochiaceae > Aristolochia > Aristolochia californica. Next base: position 20,863,901 of record NW_027182214.1, read on the forward strand.
TGGAATTATCTCTCTCTTCATTTCTGCATTATGCATTTCCATTTTAGATGTATAGTTTTTTATTAAATCAAAACTTGAGTTTTCACTTTCCCTTCATCTTGTAAACAAAAAAACAGATAAAAGGCAAATAGATCACAACAAAATGAAAATTTTAGAGTTTATGTATGGAAAGAATTTAAAGCAATAACAAATTTAAATAAAGAAAATTTATTCACACACCACAAATGAACACAAAAATTTTGTTATCTAAATTTGGGAAATTCCTCAAGTTCAACCCTAATAGCTCGGAATTTTATAAGAAAGAGATTTTTCTACACATGTTTTGAAAAATGGATATGCATGTTTGAAACATGTTAAATTTGCAAATGACCAATGGATCCAAACCTTTTAAAGAGAATAACATTAAATTCTCAAGTGAACGTGGGGTGGGATACTTACCCGAGTCAAACAATCTATTATTTTTCCCATTTACCAAAAGCTGACCTAACGATCAAAGATGATTTTAATATGATTTATCATGCATAATGGGCTATATTTTTTTAAGGAATGACTTATGGATTGGGAGTCTATACACAGTTAAAAATCTCCTACCTCCCCCTTTTCCCGACGATTGCAAAACATGATATATAAAAACTAAAAAGAGTTTAGAATCCCTAAAAATTAATGACACTTTTTGAAATTTTCTCTCTCTACAATTTGGCATTGTGCATTTTAATTTTAGATGTATACGTTTTTCTTAAATCAAAACTTGAGTTATCATTTTCCCTTCATCTCGTAAACAAAAAAAATAGATAAAAGGCATTTGAACACAAAAAAATGAAAATTTTAGAATTTATGTTTGGAAAGAATTTAAAGCAATAAAAAAATGTAAGGAATGAAAATTTATTCACACACCACAAATGAACACAAAATTTTTGTTATCCAAGTTTGGGAGATTTCACTAGTTCAACCCTAATAGCTCGGAATTTTATAAGAAATAGATTTTTCTAAAAATGTTTAAAAAAATGATATGAATGCTTGAAACATGTTAAAGATGCAAATGGCCAATGGATCCAAACCTTTTAAAATGAAAAACATGAAATTCTCAGGTGAACGTGCGGTGGGATATTTACCCGAGTCGAACAAGCCATTATTTTGCTCATTTAAAAAAAGCTTACCTAACGAACATAGATGATTGTAAAGTGATTTATCATGCGTCACATGTTGTATACTTGTAAGGAATAACTTATGGATTAGGAGAAAAAACACAATTAAAATTCCCCCGCCTCCCCTTTTTCCCGACGATTGCAGAACCCGATATATAAAAATAAAAAAGAATTTACAATCCCTAAAAATTACAAAAAATTTTTGGAATTATCTCTCTCCACATTTGTGCATTGTGCATTTCCATTTTGGATGTGTACTTTTTTCTTAAATCAAAACTTGAGTTTTCAGTTTCCCTTCATCTCGTAAACAAATAAAGAGATAAAAGGCAAATAGATCACAACGAAATGAAACTTTTAGAGTTTATGTATGGAAAGAATTTAAAGCAATAAAAAAATGGAAGTAAAGAAAATTTATTCACACACCACAAACGAACACAAAAGTTTTGTTATCCAAGTTCGGGAAATTTAACTAGTTCAACACAAATAGCTCGGAATTTTATAAGAAAAAGATTTTTCAACACATGTTTTTAAAAATGGATATGCAAGCCTGAAACATGTTAAAGATTTAAATGACCTATGGATCCAAACCTTTTAAAAATAATAACATTAAATTCTCACGTGAACGTGTAGTGGGATATTTACCCGAGTCAAACAAGCCATTATTTTTCCCATTTACAAAAAGTTGACCTAACGTTCATAGATGATTGTTAAGTGATTTATCATGCGTAACGGGCTTTTTTTTTAAAGAATGACTTATGGATATGGAATCAACACTCAGTTAAAAATCTCCCACCTCCCCCTTTTCTCGACGATTGCAAAACCTAATATTTAAAAACTAAAAAGAGTTTGCAATTCCTAAAAATTACACTCTTCTTGGAATTATCTCTCTCTACAATTATGCATTGTACATTTCCATTTTTGATGTATACTTTTTTATTAAATCAAAACTTGAGTTTTTACTTTCCCTTCATCTTGTCAACAAAAAAAGAGATAAAAGGCAAATAGATCGCAACAGAATGAAAATTTTAGAGTTTATGTATGAAAAGAATTTAAAGCAATAACAATTGTAAATGATTAAAATTTATTCACACACCACAAATGAACACAAAAGTTTGGTTATCCATGTTTGGGAAATTCCTCTAGTTCAACCCTATTAGCTCGGAATTTATAAGAACGAGATTTTTCTACACATGTTTTAAAAAATGGATATGCAAGCTTGAAACATGTTAAAGATGCAAATGACCTATGGATCCAAACCTTTTAAAGAGAATAACATTAAATTATCACGCGAACGTGCGGTGGGATATTTACCCGAGTAAAACAAGCTATTATTTTGCCCATTTAAAAAAGGCTGACCTAACGATAATAGATGATTGTAAGGAATGACATCTGGATTAGGAGTCAACACTCAGTTAAAAATCCCTCGCCTCCCCCTTTTCCCGACAATTGGAGAACCTGATATATAAAAACTAAAAAATGTTTACAATCCTTAAATATTATAGACATTTTTGGAATTATCTCTCTCTCTACATTTTTGCATTGTGCATTTCAATTTTAGATGTGTACTTTTTCCTTAAATCAAAACTTAAGTTTTCACTTTTCCTTCATCTCGTAAACAAAAAAAGAGATAAATGGCAAAGAGATCACAACAAAATGAAACTTTTAGAGTTTATGTATGGAAATAATTTAAAGAAATAAACAAATGTAAGTAAAGAAAATTTATTCACACACCACAAATGAACACAAAAGTTTTGTTATGCAAGTTTGGGAAATTCCACTTGTTCAACCCAAATAGCTCCGAATTTTATAAGAAAGAGATTTTTCTACACATGTTTTAAAAAATGGATATGCATGCTTGAAAAATGTTAAAGATGCAAGTGACCTTTGGATCCAAACCTTTTTAAGAGAACAATATTAAATTCTCAAGTAAACGTGTGATGGGATATTTACTCGAGTGAAACAGGACATTATTTTGCCCTTTTACAAAAAGTTGACCAAACGATCATAGATGATTGTAAATTGATTTATGATGCGTAACGAGCTATATTTTTGTAAGGAATGAATTATGGATTGGGAGTCTACAATCAGTCAAAATCCCTCGCCTCCCCTTTTCCGCGACGATTGCAGAACCTGTTATATAAAAACTTAAAAGAGTTTAGAATCCCTAAAAATTACAGACACTTTTTTAAATTATCTCTCTCTACATTTGTACATTGTGCATTTCCATTTTAGATGTATACTTTTTTCTTAAATCAAAACTTGAGTTTTCACTTTCCCTTCATCTTGTAAACAAAAAAAGAGATAAAAGGCAAATAGATCACAACAAAACGAAAAATTTTAGAGTTTATGTATGGAAAGAATTTAAAACAATAAACAAATGTAAGTTAAGAAATTTTATTCACACACCACAAATCAACACAAAAGTTTTGTTATCCAAGTTTGGGAAATTCTACTAGATCAACCCTAATAGCTAGAAATTTTATATGAAAGATATTTTTCTACACATGTTTTAAAAAATGGATATGCATGCTTGAAACATGTTAAGGATCCAAATGACCTATGGATCCAAACCTTATAAAGAGAATAACATTAAATTCTCAAGTGAAGGTGCGGTGGGATTTTTACCCGAGTGAAACCACCCATTAGTTTTTCCATTAACAAAAAGCTGACCTAATGATCATAGATGATTGTAAAGTGATTTATCATGCGTAACGGGCTGTATTTTTTTAAGGAATGACTTATGGATATGGAGTCAACACTCAGTTCAAAATCCCCCGCCTCCCCCTTTTCCTGATGATTGCAGAACCTTATATATAAAAACTAAAAGTACTTTACAATCCCTAAATATTACAGACACTTTTTGGAATTATCACTCCCTACATTTTTGCATTGTGCATTTCTATTTTAGACGTACACTATTTTCTTAAATCAAAACTTGAGTTTTCATTTTCCCTTCATCACTTAAACAAAAAAAGTGATAAAAGGCAAATAGATCACAACAAAATGAAAATTTTAGAGTTTATGTATGGAAAGAATTTAAAGCAATAAACAAATGTAAGGAAATAATATTTATTCACACACCACAAATGAATACAAAAGTTTTATTATGCAAGTTTAGGAAATTCCACTAGTTCAATCCTAATAGCTCAGAATTTTATAAGAAAGAGATTTTTCTACACATGTTTTAAAAAATGGATAAGCATGCTTGAAACATGTTAAAGATTCAAATGACCTATGGATCCAAACCTTTTAAAGAAAATAACATTAAATTCTCACGTGAACATGCGGTGGGATATTTACCTAAGTCAAACAGGGCATTATTTTACCCATTTACAAAAAGCTGACCTAACGATCCTAGATGATTGTAAAGTGATTTTTCATGCGTAACCAGCTATATTTTTTGTATGGAATGACTTATAGAATGGGAGTTAACACTTAGTTAAACATTGCCCGCCTCCCCCTTTTCTCAATGATTGCAGAACGTGATATATAAAAACTAAAAAGAGTTTACAATCCCTAAAAACTACAGAGACTTTTTACAATTATCTCTCTCTACATTTGTGCATTGTGCATTTCTATTTTAGATGTATACTTTTTTCTTAAATCAAAACTTGAGTTTTCACTTTCCCTTCATCTCGTAAACAAAAAAAGACATAAAAGGCAAATAGATCACAAAAAAATGAAACTTTTAGAGTTTATGTATGGAAAGAATTTAAAGCAATAAACAAATGTAAGTAAAGAAAATTTTTTCACACACCAAAAATGAACACAAAAGTTTTGTTATCCAAGTTTTAGAAATTTCTCTAGTTCAATCCCAATAGCTCGAAATTTTATAAGAAAGAGATTTTTCTACACATGTTTTAAAAAATGGATATGCGTGTTTGAAATATTTTAACGATGCAAGTGACCTATGGATCCCAACCTTTTAAAGGGAATAACATTAAATTCTCAAGTGAAGGTGCGGGGGGATATTTACTCGAGTCAAACATGTCATTATTTTGCCCATTTACAAAAATTTGATTTAACGATCATAGATGATTGTAAAGTGATTTGTGATGCGTAACGGGCTATATTTTTGTAAGGAATGACTTATGGATTGGGAGTCAACACTCAGTTAAAAATCCCCTGCCTCCCCCTTTTCCCGACGATTTCAGAACCTGATATATAAAAACTAAAAGGAGTTTACAATCCTTAAAAATTACTGCACTTTTTGGAATTATCTCTCTCTATATTTGTGCATTGTGCATTTCCATTTTAGACGTACACTATTTTCTTAAATCAAAACTTGAGTTTTCATTTTCCCTTCATCTCTTAAACAAAAAAAGTGATAAAAGCCAAATAGATCACAACAAAATGAAAATTTTAGAGTTTATGTATGGAAAGAATTTAAAGCAATAAACAAATGTAAGGAAATAAAATTTATTCACACACCACAAATGAACACAAAATTTTTGTTATCCAAGTTTGGGAAATTCCACTAGTTCAACCCTAACAGCTCGGAATGTTATAAGAAATAGATTTTTCTATACATGTTTTAAAAAATGGATATGCGTGCTTGAAACTTGTTAAATATGCAAATGACCTATGGATCCAAACCTATTAAAGAGAATAACATTAAATTCTCATGTGAACGTGCGGTGGGTTATTTAGCAGAGAAAAACAAGCCATTATTTTGCCCATTTACAAAAAGCTGACCTAACGATCATAGATGATTGTAAAGTTATTTATCATGCGTAACGGTCTAAATTTTTGTAAGCATTAACTTATGGATTAGGAGTCAACACTCAGTTAAAAATCCCCTACCTCCCCCTTTTCCAGACGATTGCAAAATATGAAATATAAAAACTGAAAAGAGTTTACAATCCCAAAAAATTGCAGACACTTTTTGGTATTATCTCTCTCTACATTTGTGTAGTGTGAATTTCCTTTTTAGATGTATACTTTTTTCTTAAATGAAAACTTGACTTTTCACTTTCCCTTCATCTCGTATACAAAAAAAGAAATAAAAGGCAAATAGATCACAACAAAATAAAAATTTTAGAGTTTATGTATGGAATGAATTTAAAGCAAACAAAAAATGTAAGTAAAGAAAATTTAGACACACACCACAAAGGAACACAAAATTTTTGATATCCAAATATGAGAAATTCCACAAGTTCAACCCTAATAGCTCGGAATTTTATAAGAAATGGATTTTTCTACACATGGTTTAAAAAATGGATATGCTTGCTTGAAACATGTTAAAGATGCAAATGACTTATGGATCCAAAATTTTTAAAGAGACTAACATTAAATTCTCAAGTGAACGTGCGGTGGGATATTTAAGTCAAACAAGCCATTATTTTCCCCATTTACAAAAAGTAGACCTAACGATCATAGATGATTGTAAAGTGATTGATCATGCATAACAGCCTATATTTTTGTCAGAAATGACTTATGGATTGGGAGTCAAGACTCAGATAAAAATCCACCGCCTCCCCCATATCCCGATGATTGTAGAACCTGAAAAATAAAAAATAAAAAGAGTTTAAAATCCCTAAAAATTATAGAAAATTTTTGGAATTATCTCTCTACATTTGTGCATTGTGCAATTCCATATTAGATGTATACTTTTTTCTTAAATCAAAACTTGAGTTTTCACTTTCCCTTCAACTCGAAAACAAAAAAAGAGATAAAAGGCAAATAGATCACAACAAAATGAAAATTTTAGAGTTTTTTAATGGAAAGGATTTAAAGCAATAAACAAATGTAAGTAAAGAAAATTTATTCACACACCACAATTGAACAGAAAGGTTTTGTTATCCAAGTTTGGAAAATTCATCTAGTACAACCCTAATAGCTCGAAATTTTATAAGAAAAAGATTATTCTACACATGTTTTAAAAAATGGATATGCATCCATGAAAATTTTTACAGATGCAAATGACCTATGCATCCAAACCTTTTAAAGAGAGTAACATTAAATTCTTAAGTGAACGTGCGGTGGGATATTTACCTAAGTCAAACAAGACATTATTTTGCCCATTTTAAAAAAGCTATCCTAATGATCATAGATGATTGTAGAGTGATTTATCATGCGTAACGGGCTATATTTTTTTTAGGAATGACTTATGGATTTTGAAGTCAACACTTAGTTAAAAATGCACCGCCTCCCTTTTATCCCGACTATTGTTGAACCCGATATATAAAAACTAAAAAGAGTTTAAAATCCCTAAAAATTATAGACACTTTTTGGAATTATCTCTCTCTACATTTGTGCATTTTGCATTTCCATTTTAGATGTATACTTTTTTCTTAAATCAAAACTTGAGTTTCCACTTTTCCTTCATCGAGTAAAAAAAAAAGAGATAAAAGGCAAATAGATCACAACAAAATGAAAATTTTAGAGTTTATGTATGGAAAGAATCTAAAGCAATAAACAAATGTAAGTAAAGAAAATTTATTCACACACCATAAATAAACACAAAATTTTTGTTATTAAAGTTTGGGAAATTCCACTAGTTCAATCCAAATAGCTCGGAATTTTATAAGAAATAGATTTTTCTACACATGTTTTAAAAAATGGATATGCATGCTTGAAACATGTTAAAAATGAATATAACCTATGGATCAAATTTTTTTAAAGAGAATAACATTAAATTCTCAAGTGAAGGTGTGGTGGGATATTACCCGACTCAAACAAGCCATTATTTTTCCGATTTACAAAAAGCTGATCTAAGGATCATAGATGATTGTAAAATAATTTATCATGCGTAACGGGCTATATTTTTTTAAGGAATGACTTATGGATTGGGAGTCAACACTTACTTAAAAATCCCCCGCCTCCCCCCTTTTCCTTTCGATTGCAGAACGTGATATATAAAAACTAAAAAGAGTTTACAATCCCTAAAAATTACAGATACTTTTATGAATTATGTCTCTATACATTTGTGCATTGTGAGTTTCCATTTCAGATGTATACTTTTTTCTGAAATCAAAACTTGAGTTTTCAATTTCCCTTCATCTCATAAACAAAAAAAGAGATTAAAGGCAAATAGATCACAACAAAATGAAAATTTTACAGTTTGACAATAAAAAGATTTTAAAGCAAAAAATAGATGTAAGTGAAGAAAATTTATTCCAACACCACAAATAAACACAAAAGTTTTGTTAACCAAGTTTGGGAAATTCCTCTAGTTCAACCCTAATAGCTCAGAATTTTATAAGAAAGAGATTTTTCTACACATGTTTTAAAAAATGGATATGCATGCTTGAAACTTGTTAAAGATGCAAATGACCTATGGATCCAAACCTTTTAAAGTGGATAACATTAAATTCTCAAGTGAAGGTGCCGGTGGGATATTTACCCAAGTCAAACAAACCATTATTTTGCCCACTTACAAAAAGCTGACCTAACGATCATAGATGATTGTAAAGTGAAGTATCTAGCGTAACTGGCTATATTTTTGTAAGGAATGACTTATGGATTTAATTGTCAACACTTAGTTAAAAATCCCCCGCCTCCCCCTTTTCCCAACGATTGTTGAACCTGATATACAAAAACTAAAAAATTTGTAGAATCCCTAAAAATTACAAACACTTTTTGGAATTATCTCTCTCTAAATTTGTGCATTGTGCATTTCCATTTTATATGTATACTGTTTTCTTAAATCAAAACTTGAGTTTTCACTTTTCCTTCATCTCGTAAACAAAAAAAGAGATAAAAGGAAACTAGATCACAACAAAGTGAAAATTTTAGAGTTTAAGTATGGAAAGAATTTAAAGCAATAAACAAATGTATGTAAAGAAAATTTATTCACACACCACAAATGAACCCAAAATTTTTGTTATCCAAGTTTGGGAAATTCCACCAATTCAACCCTAATAGTTCGGAATTTTAAAAGACAGATTTTTTTACACATGTTATTAAAAGTGGATATGCATGTTTGAAGCATGTTAAAGATGCAAATGACCTATGGATCCAAACCTTTTAAAGAAAATAACATTATATTCTCAAGTGAAAGTGCGGTGGGATATTTACCCGAGCAAACAAGCCATTATTTTGCCCATTTACAAAAAACTGACCTAACGATCATAGATGATTGGAAAGTTATTTATCATGTGTAATGGGCTATATTTTTGTAAGTAATGACTTATGCATTGGGAGTCAACACTTAGTTAAACATCCCCTACCTCCCCCTTTTTCCCGACGATTGCAGAACCAGATATATAAAAACAAAAATGAGTTTACAATCACTAAAAATTACATACACATTTTTGAATTATCTCACTCTACATTTGTGCATTGTGTATTTCCAATTTAGATGTATACTTTTTCTTGAATCAAAACTTGAGTTTTCACGTTCCCTTCTTGTTGTAAAAAAAAAAAAAGTGATAAAAGGTTAATAGATCACAACAAAATGAAAATTTTAGAGTTTATGTATGGAAAGAATTTAAAGCAATAAAAATGTAAGAAAAGAAAATTTATTCACACACCACAAATGGACACAAAAGTTTTGTTATCCAAGTTTGGGAAATTCCACTAGTGCAACCCTAATAGGTCGGAATTTTATTAGAAAGAGATTTTTCTACACATGTTTTAAAACAAGGGTATGCATGCTTGAAACATGTTCAAGATGCAAATGACCTATGGATCCAAAACTTTTAAATAGAATAACATTAAATTCTCGAGTGAACGTGCAGGGGGATATATACACTAGTCCAATAAGCCATTATTTTGCCCATTTATAAAAAGCAGACCTAACGATCATAGATGATTGTAAAGTGATTTATCATGTGTAACGGGCTATATTTTTGTATGGAATAACTGAAGGATTTGGAGTCAACACTCAGTTGAAAATCCCCCGCCTCTCCCTTTTCCCGACGATTGCAGAACCTGATATATAAAAACTAAAAAAGAGTTTACAATCCCTAAAAACTATAGACACTTTTTGAAATTATCACTCTCTACAGTTGAGCATTGTGCATTTCCGTTTTAGATGTATACTTTTTTCTTGAATCAAAACATGAGATTTCACGTTCCCTTCATCTCGTAAACAAAAAAAGAGATAAAAGGCAAATAGATCACAACAAAATAAAAAATTTAGAGTTTATGTATCGAAAGAATTTAAATCAATATCAAATGTAAGCAAATAAAATTTATTCACACACCACAAATGAACACAAAAGTTTTGTTATCCAAGTTTGGGAAATTCTATTAGTTCAACCCTTATTGCTCGGAATTTTATAAGAACGAGATTTTTCTAGACAAGTTCTAAAAAATGGATATGCATGCTGGAAATATATTAAAGATACAAATGACCTATTGATCAAAACCATTTAAAGAGAATAACATTAAATTCTCCAGTGAACGTGCGGTGGGATATTTACCAGAGTCAAACAAGCCATTATTTTGCCCAATTAAAAAAAGCTAACCTAACCATCATAGATGATTGTAAAGTGACTTAACATGTGTAACGGGGCTATATTTTTTTAAGAAATGACTTATGGATTGGGAGTCAACTCTCAATTAAAAATCCCCTACCTCCCCCTTTTCTCGACGATTGCAAAACCTGATATATAAAAACTAAAAAGAGTGTACAATCCCTAAAAATTATAGACACTTTTTGGAATTATCCCTCTCTACTTTTGTGCATTTCCATTTTATATGTATACATTTTTCTTAAATAAAAACTTGAGTTTTCACTTTCCCATCATCTCGTAAACTAAAAAAGAGATAAAAGCCAAATAGATCACAACAAAACAGAATTTAGAGTTTATGTATCAAAATAATTTAAAGCAATAACAAATGTAAGAAAAGAAAATTTATTCACACACCACAAATGAAGACGAAAGTTTTGTTATCCATGTTTGGGAAATTCCACTAATTCAACCTTTTTAGCTTGGAATTTTATAAGAAAGAGATTTTTCTACACTTGTTTTAAAAAATTGATATGCGTGCTTGAAACATGTTAAAGATGCAAATGACCTATGGATCCAAACCTTTTAAATAAAATAACATTAAATTCTCAAGTGAACGTGCGGTGGGATATTTACCCGAGTCAAACAAGCCATTATTTTGCCCATTTACAAAAAGTTGACCTAATGATCATAGATGATTGTAAAGTGAATTATCATGCATAACGATCTATATTTTTTTAAGGAATGACTTATGGATTGGGAGTCAACACTCAGTTAAAAATCCTCTGCCTCCCACTTTTTCCTACGATTGCAGAGCTTGATATATAAAAACTAAAAAGAGTTTACAATCCCTAAAAATTACAAACTTTTTTTGGAATTATCTCTCTCTAAATTTATGCATTGTGCATTTCTATTTTAGATGTATACTTTTTTCTTAAATCAAAACTTGAGTTTTCACTTTCCCTTCATCTCGTAAACAAAAAAAAAAAAGATAAAAGGCAAATAGATCACAAAAAATTGAAAATTTTAGAATTTATTTATGGAAAGAATTTAAAGCAATAAAAAAATGTAGATAAAAAAAATTTATTCACACACTACAAATGAAGACAAAAGTTTTGTTTTCCAAGTTTTGGAAATTCCACTAGTTCAACCCTGATAGCTCGGAATTTTTATAAGATAGAGATTTTTCTACTCATGTTTTAAAAAATGGATATAATGCTTGAAACATGTTAAATATGCAAATGACCTATGGATTCAAACCTTTTAAAGAGAATGAATTTAAATTCTCAAGTGAACGTGCGGTGGGATATTTACCCCAGTCAAACAAACCATTATTTTTCCCATTTACAAAAAGTTGACATAATGATCATAGATGATTGTAAAGTGACTTATCATGAGAAACAGGCTATATTTTTGTAAGAAATGACTGATGGATTGGGAGTCAACACTCAGTTTAATATCCTCTGCCTTCTCCTTTTCCCGATGATTGCAAAACCTGATATCTAAAAACTAAATAGAGTTTACAATCCCTAAAAATTATAGACACTTTTCGGAATTATCTCTCTCTACTTTAGTGCATTGTGCATTTCCATTTTAAATGTATACATTTTTCTTAAATCAAAACTTGAGTTTTCACTTTCCCTTCATCTCGTTAACAAAAAAAGAGATAAAAGGCAAATAGATCAAAACAAAATGAAAATTTTAGAGTTTATGTATGGAAAGAATTTAAACCAATAACAAATGTAAGTAAAGAAAATTTATTTTCACAACACAAATGAACAGAAAATTTTTGTTATCATAGTTTTGGAAATTCCACTAGTTCAACCCTTATAGCTCGGAATTTAATAAGAAAGAGATTTTTCTGCACATGTTTTAAAAAATGAATATGCATTCTTCAAACATGTAAAATATTCAAATGACCTGTGGATCCAAACCTTTGAAAGAGAATAACATTAAATTCTCAAGTGAATGTGCGGTGGGATATTTACCCGAGTCAAACAAGCCATTATTTTCCCCATTTACAAAAAGCTGACCTAGCGATCATAGATGATTGAAAAGTGTAATAGGCTATATTTATGTAAGGAATGACTTATGGATTGGGAGTCAACACTCAGTTAAAAATCCCCCGCCTCCCACTTTTCCCAACGATTGTAGAACCTGATATATAAAAACAAAAAAGAATTTACAATCCCTAAAAATTACAGACACATTTTGGAATTATCTCCCTCAACATGTTTGGCCATGTGCATTTCCATTTTAAATGTTTACTTTTTTCTTAAATCAAAACTTGAGTTTTCACTTTCCTTTCATCTCGTAAACAAAAAAAGAGATAAAAGGCAAATAGATCACAAAAAATTGAAAATTTTAGAGTGTACATATAGAAAGAATTTAAAGAATTAACAAATGTAAGAAAAGAAAATTTATTCACACACCACAAATGAACACAAAAGTTTTGTTATCCAAGTTTTGGAAATTCCACTAGTTCAACCCTAATAGCTCAAGATTTTAAAGAAAGAGTGTTTTCTTCAAATGTTTTAAAAAATGGATATGCATGCTTGAAACATGTAAAAGATGCAAATGACCTATGTATCCAAACCTTTTAAAGAGAATAACATTAAATTCTCAAGTGAACGTGCTGATGGGATATTTACCCGAGTCAAACAAGCAATTATTTTGCCCATTTCCAAAAAGCTGACCTAACGATAAAAGGTGATTGTAAAGTGATTTATCATGTGTAATGGGTTATATTTATGTAAGGAATGGGAGTCAACACTCAGTTAAAAATCCCCCTCCTCCACTTTTTCCTAGCGATTGCAGAACATGATATATAAAAACTAAAAAGAGTTTACAATCCCTAAAAATTACCGACACTTTTTAGAATTATCTCTCACTAAATTTATGCATTGTGCATTTCTATTTTATATGTTTACTTTTTTCTTAAATCAAAACTTGAGTTTTCACTTTCCCTTTATCTCGTAAACAATAAAAGAGATAAAAGGCAAATAGATCACAACAAAAGGAAAGTTTTAGAGTTTATGTATGGAAAGAATTTAAAGCAATAAAAAATATAAGTAAAGAAAATTTATTAACACACCAAAAATGAACACAACATTTTTGTTATCCAAGTTTGGGAAATTCCAAAAGTCCAACCCTAATAATTCGGAATTTTATAAGAAAAAGATTTTTCTACACATGTTTTAAAAAATTGATATGCGTGCTTGAATCATGTTAAAGATGAATATGACCTATGGATCCAAATATTTTAAATAGAATAACATTAAATTCTCATGTGAACGTGCGGTGGGATATTTACCTGAGTCAAACAAGCCATTATTTATCCCATTTACAAAAAGCTGACCTAACGATTATAGATGATTGTAAAATGACTTATCATGCATAATGGGTTATATTTTGTTAAGAAATGACTTATGGATTGTGAGTCAACACTCAGTTAAAAATCCCATGCCTCCCCCTTTTCCAGACGATTGCAAAACCATATATATAAAAGCTAAAAAGAGTTTACAATCCCTAAAAATTATAGAGACTTTTTGAAATTATCTCTCTCTACATTTGTGCATTGTGCATTTATATTTTAGAAGTATACATTTTTCTTAAATCAAAACTTGATTTTTTACTTTCCCTACATCTCGTAAAAAAATAAAAAATAAAAGATAAAAAGCAAATAGATCAAAACGAAATGAAAATTTTAGAGTTTTTGTATGGAAAGAATTTAAACAATTGAAAAAATTAAGTAAAGAAAATTTATTCACACACCACAATGAACACAAAAGTTTTGTTATCCAAGTTTGGGAATTTCCACTTGTTCAACCGTAAAAGCTCATAATTTTATAAGAAAGAGACTTTTCTACACTTGTTTTAAAAAATGGATATGCATGCTTGAAACAAGTTAAAGATGCAAATGACCTATGGATCAAAACCTATCAAAGATAATAACATTAAATTCTAAAGTGAACGTGTGGAGGGATATTCACTCAGTTAAAAATCCCCCGTCTCCCACTTTTCCCGATGATTACAAAACCGATATATAAAAAATAAAAGAGTTTACAATCACTAAAAATTATATAGAATTTTTGGAATTATCTCTCTCTACAATAGTGCATTGTGCATTTCCATTTTAGATGTATACTTTTTTCTTAAATCAAAACTTTAGTTTTCATTTTCCGTTCACCTCGTAAACAAAAACAGAGATAAAAGGTAAATAGATCACAACAAAATGAAAATTTTAGAGTTTATGTATCGAAATAATTCAAAGATATAACAAATGTAATCAGAGAAAATTTATTCACACACCACAAATGAACACGTTTTCTAATCCAAATTTGGGAAATTCCACTAATTCAACCCTAATTGCTTGGAATTTTATAAGAAAGAGATTTTTCAGCACAAGTTTTTAAAAAAGGATATGCATGCTTGAAACATGTTAAAGTTGCAAATGACCCATGGATCCAAACCATTTAAAAAGAATAACATTAAATTCTCAACTGAACGTGCGGTGGGATATTTACCAGAGTTAATCAAGCCATTATTTTTCCATTAACAAAAAGTTGACCTAACGACCATAGATGACTGTAAAGTGACTTATCATGCATAACGGGCTATATTTTTGTTAGGAATGACTTATGGATTGGGAGTCAACACTTAGTTAAAAATCCCCCGCCTCCCCTTTTCCTGACAATTGTTGAACCTGATATTTAAAAACTAAAAAGGGTTTACAATCCCTAAAAATTACATAAACTTTTTGGAATTATCTCTCTCTACATTTGTGCATTGTGCATTTCCATTTTAGACGTATACTTTTTTCTCAAATCAAAACTTGAGTTTTCACTTTTCCTTCATCTCGTAAGCAAAAATAGATATAAAAGGCAAATAAATCACAAGAAAATGAAAATTTAAGAGTTTATGTATTGAAATAATTTAAAGAAAAAACAAATGTAAGCAAAGAAAATTATTCACACACCACAAATGAACACAAAAATTTTGTTATCCAAGTTTTGGAAATTCAACTTGTTCAACCCTAATAGCTCGGAATTTTATAAGAAAGAGATTTTTCTACACATGTCTTTAAAAAAGGATTTGCATTCTTGAAACATGTTAAAGATGCAAATGAACTATGGATCCGAACCTTTTTAAGAAAATAACATTAAATTCTCTAGTGGACGTTCGGTGGGATATTTACTCGAGTTAAAAAAGCCATTATTTTGCCCATTTAATAAAAGTTGGCCTAACGATCATAGATTATTGTAAAGTAACTTATCACGCGTAAAGGCCTATATTTTTTTAAGGAATGACATATGGATTGGGAATCAACACTCAGTTAAAAATCCCCCATCTCCCCTTTTTCTCGACGATTGCAGAACCTGATATATAAAAACTAAAAAGAGTTTACAGTACCTAAAAATTATAGACACTTTTTGGAATAAGCTCTCTCTTCATTGGTGAATTGTTCATTTATATTTTAGATGTATTCTTTTTTCTTTAATCAAAACTTGAGTTTTCACTTTCCCTTCATCTCGTAAACAAAAAAAGAGATAAAAGGTAAATAGATCACAACAAAATGAAAATTTTAGATTTTATGTATCAAAATAATTTAAAGCAATAAAAAATGTAAGCAAATAAAATTTATTCACACACCACAAATTAACACAAAAGTTTTGTTATCTAAGTTTGGGAAATTCCACTAGTTCAACCCTATTTGCTCAGAATTTTATAAGAAAGAGATTTTTCTACACATGTTTTTAAAACTGGATACGCATGCTTGAAACATGTTGAAGATGCAAATGACCTATGGATCCAAACCTTTTAAAGAGAAAAACATTAAATTCGCATGTGAACGTACGGTGGGATATTTACCCTAGTCAAACAAGCCATTATTTTGCCCATTTACAAAAAGCTGACCTAACGATCATAGATGATTGTAAAGTGACTTATCATGCGTAACGGGCTTTATTTTTGTAAGGAATGACTAATGGATGGGAGTCAACACTCAGTTAAAAATCCCTTGCCTCCCCCTTTTCCAGACGATAACAGAAACTGATATATAAAAAGTAAAAAGAGTTTATAATCCCTAAAAATTACAGAAACTTTTATGGAATTATCTCTCTACATTTGAGCATTGTGCATTTCCATTTTATGTATACTATTGACTTAAATCAAAACTTCAGTTTTCACTTTCCCTTCATCTTGTAAACAAAAAGATAAAATGGCAAATAGATCATAATTAAATGAAAATTTTAGAGTTTTTGTATGGAATGAATTTAAAGCAATAAAAAATGCAATTAAAGAAAATTTATTCACACGCCACAAATGAACACTAAATTTTTGTTATCCAAGTTTGGGTAATACCACTAGTTCAACCCTAATAAATCCGAATTTTATAAGAAATTTTTTTTTCTACAATTGTTCTATAAAATGGATATGCATGCTTGAAACATGTTAAGGATTCAAATGACCTATGGATCCAGACATTTTATAGAGAATAACATAAATTATCAAGTGAACTTGCGGTGGTATATTTTCCCGAGTCAAACAAGCCATTATTTTGCCCATTTACAAAAAGCTGATCTAATTATCATAGATGATTGTAAAGTGACTTGTCATGCGTAACGGGCTATATTTTTTTAAGAAAAGACTTATGGATTGGTAGTCAACACTCAGTTAAAAATCTACCGCCTCCCCCTTTTCCCGACAATTGCAGAACCTGATATATAAAAACTAAAAAGAGTTTACAATCCCTAAAAATTACAGAAACGTTTTGCAATTATCTCTCTCTACATTTGTGAATTGTGCATTTCCATATTAGATATATACTTTTTTCTTTAATCAAAACTTGAGTTCTCACTTTCCTTTCATCTCGTAAACAAAAAAAGAGATAAAAGGCAAATACATTGGAAGAAAATGAAAATTTTAGAGTTAATGTATGGAAAGAATTAAAAGAAATAAAAAATGTATGCAAAGAAAATTTATTCACAAACCACAGATGAACATAAAAGTTTTGTGATCATAGTTTCTGAAATTCCACATTTTCAAACCTAATAGCTCGGGATTTTATAAGAAAGAGATTTTTCTACACATGTTTTAAAAAATGGATATGCCTGCTTGAAACTTGTTAAAGATGCAAATGACCTATGGATCCAATCCTATTAAACAAAATAACATTAAATTCTCATGTGAACGTGCGGTGGGTATTTACCCGAGTCAAACAAGCCATTATTTTACCCATTAACAAAAAGCTGACCTAACGATCATAGAAAATTGTAAAGTGACTTATCATGCATAACGGGCTATATTTTTGTAAGAAATGACTTATGGATTGGGAGTCAACACTCAGTTAAAGATCCCATGCCTCCCCCTTTTCCCGTAGATTGAAAAACAATATATATAAAAACTAAAAAGAGTTTACAATCCTTAAAAATTATTGACACTTTTTGGAATTATGTCTCTCTACATTTCTACATTGTGCATTTTCATTTTAGAAGTATACATTTTTCTTAAATCAGAACTTGAGTTTTCACTTTCCCTGCATCTCGTAAAACAAAAAAACAAAAAAAGATAATAGGCAAATAGATCACATTGAAATGAAAATTTTAGAGTTTTGTATGGAAACAATTTAAAGAAATAAAAAATGTAAATAAAGAAAATTTATTCACACACCACAATGAACACAAAATTTTTGTTATCCAAGTTTGGGAAATTCCACTTGTTCAACCCTAAAATCTCGTAATTTTATAAGAAAGTGATTTTTCTATACTTGTTTTAAAAAATGGATATACATGCTTGAAACATGTTAAAGATGCAAATGACCTATGGATCCAAACCTATTAAAGAGAATAACATTAAATTCTCAAGTAAACGTGTGGTGGGATATTCACTCAGTTAAAAATCCCCCACCTCCCTATTTTCCCGATGATTGCAGAACTGATATATAAAAACTAAAAAGAGTTTACAATCCATAAAAATTACATAGAATTTTAGGAATTATCTCTCTCTACATTTTTTCTTTGTGCATTTTCTTTTTAGATGTACAATTTTTTCTTAAATCAAAACTTGAGTTTTCACTTTCCCTTCATCTCGTAAAAAAAAAAGTGTTAAAAGGTAAAAAGATCACAACAAAATAAAAATTTTAGAGTTTATGAATAAAAATAATTCATAGAAATAACAATTGTAAGCAAATAAAATTTATTCACACACCACAAATGAACACAAGTTTTGTAATCCAAGTTTGGGAAATTCCACTAATTCAACCCTAATTGCTCGAAATTTTATAAGAAACTGATATTTCAACACAGGTTTTTAAAAATGGATATGCATGCTTGAAACATGTTAAAGTTGCAAATGACCTATGGATCCAAACCTTTTAAAAAGAATAACATTAAATTCTCAAGTGAACGTACGGTGGGATATTTACCTGAGTCAATCCAGCCATTATTTTGCCCATTTACAAAAAGTTGACCTAAAGATCATAGATGATTGCAAAGTGACTTATCATGCGTAACGGTCCATATTTGTTTAAGGAATGACTTATGAATTGGGAATCAACACTCAGTTAAAAATCCCACGCCTCCCCTATTCCTAATGATTGCAGAACCTGATATTTTAAAACTAAAAATAGTTTACAATCCCTAAAAATTACAGACACTTTTTGGAATTATCTCTCTCTACATTTGTGCATTATGCATTTCCATTTTAGATATATACTTTTTTCTCAAATCAAAACTTGAGTTTTCAATTTCCCTTCTTCTCGTAAACCATAATAGAGATAAAAGGCTAATAGATCACAACAAAATGAAAATTTTAGAGTTTATGTATGGAAAGAATTTAAAGTAATAAACAAATGTAACTAAAGAAAATCTATTAACACACCACAAATGAGCACAAAAGTTTTGTTATCCAAGTTTGGCAAATTCCACAAGTTCAACCCTAATAGCTCGGAATTTTATAAGAAAGAGATTTTTCTACACTTGTTTTAAAAAAGGGATATGCGTGCTTGAATAATGTTAAAGATGCAAATGACCTATGGACCCAAACCTATTAAAGAGAATGACATTAAATTCTCAAATGAACGTGCGGTGGGATATTTACTCGAGTCAAACAAGTCATTATTTTGCCCATTTAATAAAAATAGACCTAACGATCATAGGTGATTGTAAAGTGATTGATCATACGTAACGGGCTATATTTTTGTAAGAAATGACTTACGGATTGGGAGTCAACACTCAGTTAAAAATCCCCCGCCTCCGCCTTTTCCTGACGATTGCACATAAACAAAAAAAGAGATAAAAGGCATATAGATCACAACGAAATAAAAATTTTAGAGTTTATGTATCGAAAAAATTTTAAGCAAAAAAAATTGTAAGAATATAAAATTTATGCACACACCACAAATGAACACAAAAGTTTTGTTATCCAAGTTTGGGAAATTCCATTAGTTCAACCTGAATAGCTCAGAATTTTATAAGAAAGAGATTTTTCTACACATGTTTTAATAAATGGATATGCTTGCTTGAAACATGTTAAAGATGTGAATGACCTATGGAGCCAAACCTTTTAAAGAGAATAACATTAAATTCTCAAGTGAACGTGCGGTGTGATATTTTTCCAAGTCAAACTAGCCATAATTTTTCCCATTTACAAAATGTTGACCTAACGATCATAGATGATTGTAAAGTGACTTATCATGCGTAACGGGCTATATTTTGGTAAGAAATGACATATGGATTGGGTGTCAACACTCAGTTAAAAATCCCCAGCCTCCCCCTTTTCTCGACTATTGCTGAACCAGAAATATAAAAACTAAAAAGAGTTTACAATCCCTAAAAATTATACACACTTTTGGGAATTATCTCTCTCTACATTTTTGCATTGTGAATTTCCATTTTAGATGTATACATTTTCTTAAATCAAAACTAGAGTTTTCACTTTCTCAGCATTTCGTAAAAAAAAAAAAAAAGAGGGATAAAAGGCAAATAGATAAAAAAAATGAAAAATTTAAAGTTTATGTATGGAAGAAGTTAAATCAATAAGAAATGTAAGTAAAGAAAATTTATTCACACACCACAAATGAACACAAAATGTTTGTTCTCAAAGTTTGGGAAATTCCACTAATTCAACCCTAATAGCTCGGAATTTTATAAGGTAGAAATTTTTCTACTTTTGTTTTAAAAAATGGATATGCAAGCTTGAAATATGTTAAATATGCAAATGACCTTTTAAAGAGAATAAAATTGAATTCTCAAGTGAACGTGCAGTGGGATATTTACCTGAGTCAAACAAGCCATTATTTTGCCCATTTACAAAAAGCTGACCTAACGATCATAGATGATTGTAAAGTGAATTATCATGTGTAACGGGCTTTATTTTTGTAAGGAATGACTTATGGATTGGGTGTCAACACTCACTTACAAATCCCCCACCTCCCCCTTTTCCCGACGATTGCAGAACCTGATATATAAAAACTAAAAAGAGTTTACAATCCCTAAAAAAAACTGACACATTTTGGAATTATCTCTCTCTACATTTTTACATTGTGCATTTCCATTTTAGATATATACGTTTTTCTTAAGCCAAAACTTGAGTTTTCACTTTTCCTTCGTCTTGTAAACCAAAAAAGAGATAAATGGCAAATAGATCATAAAAAAATGACAATAATTTAAAGCAATAACAAATGTAATTAATGAAAATTTATTCACACACTATAAATGAACACAAGTTTTTTTATCCATGTTTGAGAAATTCCACTAGTTCAACCCTAATAACTCAGAATTTTATAAGAAAAATATTTTTCTACACTTGTTTTAAAAAATGGATATGCATGCTTGAAACATGTTAAAGATGCAAAAGACCAATGGATCCAAACCAATTAAAGATATAAACATTAAATTTCCAAGTGAACGTGCGATAGGATAATTACCGGAGTGAAACAAGCCATTATTTTGGCCGTTTAAAAAAAGCTGACCTAACGATCATTCATGATTGTAAAGTGATTTATCATGCGTAACGTGCTATATTTTTTTAATGAATGACTGAAAGTTTTGGAGTCAACACTCAGTTAAAAATCCCCCGCCTCCCTCTTTTCCCGACGATTGCAGAACCTCATATATAAAAGCAAAAAAGAGTTTACAATACCTAAAAATTACTGACACTTTTTGGAATTATCGCCCTCTACATTTGTGCATTGTTCATTTCCATTTTCGTTGTATATTTTTTCTTAAATCAAAACTTGAGTTTTCACTTTCCCTTCATCTCGTAAACAAAAAAAGAGATATAAGGCAAATAGATCACAACAAAATGAAAATTTTAGAGTTCATGTATGGAAAGAATTTAAAGCAATAAACAAATGTAAGTAAAGAAAATTTATTCACGCTCCACAAATGAACACAGACGTTTTGTTATCCAAGTTTTGGAAATTCCACTTGTTCAACCCTAATAGCTCGAAATTTTATAAGAAAGACATTTTTATACACATGTTTTAAAAAATAGATATGCATGCTAGAAACATGTTAAAGATGAAAATGAGCTATGAATCCAAACTTTTTAATGAGAACAACATTAAATTCTCAAGTGAACGTGCAGTGGGATATTTACCCGACTCAAACAAGCCATTATTTTGCCCATTTACAAAAAGTTGAGCTAACGATTATAGATGATTGTAAAGTGATTGATCATGCGTAACAGGCTGTGCTATATTTTTTTAGGGAATGACTTATGGATTAGGAGTCAACACTCAGTTAAAAATCCCCCGCCTCCCTTTTTCTCGACGATTCCAGAACCTGATATATAAAAACTAAAAGGAATTTACAATCCCAAAACATTACATACACTTTTTGGAATTATCTCTCTCTATATTTGTGCATTGCAAATTTCCATTTTAGATTTACACTATTTTCCTAAATCAAAACATGAGTTTTCATTTTTCCTTCATCTCGTAAACAAAAAAAGAGATAAAAGGCAAACAGATCACACCAAAATGAAAAATTTAGAGTTTATGTATGGAATGAATTTAAAGCAATAAAAAAATGTAAGTAAATAAAATTTATTCACACACCACAAATGAACAGAAAAGTGATGTTATCCAAGTTTGGGAAATTCCACTAGTTCAACCCTAATAGCTCGAAATTTTAGGAGAAAGAGATTTTTCAACTCATGTTTTAAAAAATGGATATGCATGCTTGAAACAAGTTAAAGATGAAAATGACCTATGGATCCAAGCCTTTTAAAGAGAATAATATTAAATTCTCAAGTGAACGTGCAGTAGGATATTTACCTGAGTCAAACATGCCATTATTTTGCCCATTTACAAAAAGTTGACCTAACGATAATAGATGATTGTAAAGTGACTTAACATGCGTAACCGGCTATATTTTTGTAAGGAATGGCTTATGGATTGGGAGTCAACATCGAGTTAAAAATCCCTCGCCTCTCGTTTTCCCGACGATTGCAGAACCTGATATATAAAAACTAAAAAGAGTTTACAATCCCTAAAATATACAGATACTTTTTGGAATTATCTCTCTTCAGATTTGTGAGTTGTGCAATTCCATTTTAGATGTATACTTTTTTCTTAAATCAAAACTTGAGTTTTCACTATCCCTTCATCTCGTAAACAAAAAAGAGGTAAAAGGCAAATAGATCACAACAAAATGAAAATTTTAGAGTTTATGCATCGAAAGAATTTAAAGCAAAAACAAATTTAAGCAATGAAATTTTTTTCAAAAACCACAAATGAGTAAAACAAGCCATTATTTTGCCCATTTAAAAAAAGCTGACCTAACGATCTTAGATGATTGTAAAGTGATTTACCATGCGTAATGGGCTGTTTTTTTTAAGGAAGGACTTATGGATTGGGAGTCAACACTCCGTTAAAAATCCCCCGCCACCCCCTTTTCTTGACGATTGCAGAACCTGGTATATAAAAACTAAAAAGCGTTTAAAATCCCCAAAAACTACAAACACTTTTTTGCAATTATCTCTCTCTACATTTGTGCATTGTGCATTTCCATTTTAAATGTATACTTTTTTCTTAAATCAAAACTTGAGTTTTCACTTTCCCTCCATCTCATATACAAAAAAAGAGATAAAAGGCAAATAGCTCACAACAAAATGAAAATTTTAGAGTTAATGTATGGAAAGAATTTAAAGCAATAAAAAAATTTAAGTAAACACAATTTATTCACAAACCACAAATGAACACAAAAGATTTGTTATCCAAGTTTGAGAAATTCCTCTAGTTCAACTGCAATAGCTCGGAATTTTATAAGAAATAGATTTTTCTACGCATGTTTTAAAAAATAGATATGCATGCTTGAAACATCTTAATGATGCAAATGACCTATGGATCCTAACCTTTTAAAGAGAATAACATTAAATTCTCAAGTTAAGGTGTTGTGGGATATTTACCTGAGTCAAACCAGGCATCATTTTGCCCATTTACAAAAAGTTGATCTAATGATCATAAACGATTGTAAAGTGATATATCATGTGTAACGGGCAATATTTTTGTAAGGAATGACTTATGGATTGGGAGTCAACACTCAGTGAAAAATCCCCCGCGTCCCCCTTTTCCCGACGATTGCAGAACTTGATATATAAAAACTAAAAGGAGTTTACAATCCCTAAAAATTATAGCCACTTTTTGGAATTATCTCTCTCTATATTTTTGGATTGTTCATTTCCATTTTAGACGTACACTGTTTTCTTAAATCAAAACATGAGTTTTTATTTTCCCTTCCTCTCGTAAACAAAAAAAGAGATAAAAGGCAAATAGATCATAACAAAATGAAAATTTTAAAGTTTACGTATGGAAAGAATTTAAAGCAATAAAAAAATGTAAGTAAAGAAAATTTATTCACACACCACAAATGAACACAAAAGTTTTGCTATCCAAGTTTGGGAAATTCCACTAGTTCAACCCTAATAGCTCGGAATGTTATAAGAAAAAGAATTTTCTACACATGTTTTAAAAAATGGATATGCGCGCTTGAAACATGTTAAAGATGCAAATGACCTATGGATCAAAACCTTTTATAGAGAATAACATTAAATTCTCATGTGAACGTGTGGTGGGATATTTACCGGAGTAAAACAAGCCATTATTTTTCCCATTTACAAAAAGCTGACCTAACGATCATAGATGATAGTAAAATGATTTACAATGCGTAACGGGCTATATTTTTGTAAGGAATTACTTATGGATTGGGAGTGAACACTAAGTTAAAAATCCCCAGCCTCCCCCTTTTCCCGATGATTCCAAAAACATAAATATAAAAACTAAAATGAGTTTACAATCCCAAAAAATTTTAGAGACATTTTGGAATTATCTCTCTCTACATTTGTGCTTTATGCATTTCTATTTTAGATGTATAGTTTTTTCTTTAATCATACCATGATTTTTCACATTCCCTTCATCTCGTTAACCAAAAAAGAGATAAAAGAAAAATAGATCACAACAAAATGAATATTTTAGAGTTCATGTATGGAAAGAATTTAAAGCAACAAAAAAATGTAAGTAAAGAAAATTTATTCACACACCAGAAATGAACACAAAAGTTTTGTTATCCAAATTTTGGAAATTCCACTATTTCAACCCAAATAACTTGGAATTTTATAAGAAATAGATTTTTCTACACATGGTTTAAAAAATGGAAATGCATGCTTGAAACATGTTGAAGATGCAAATGACCTATGGATTCAAACCTTTTAAAGAGAAGAACATTAAATTCACAAGTGAAGGTGCGGTAGGATATTTACCCGAGTCAAACAAGCAATTATTTTGCCCATTTAAAAAAACCTGACCTAACGATCGTAGATGATTTTAAAGTGCTTTATCTTGCGTAATGGGCTATATTTTTGTAACGAAAGACTTATGGATTCGGAGTTAACACTCAGTTAAAAATCCCCCGCCTCCCCCTTTTCCCTTCGATTGCAAAACGTGATATATGAGAACTAAAAGGAGTTTAAAATACCTAAAAATTATAGACACTTTTTGGAATTATCTCACTCTACATTTGTGCATTGTGCATTTCCATTTTAGATGTATACTTTTTTCTTAAATCAAAACTTGAGTTTTCACGTTCCTTTCATCTCGTAAACAGAAAAAGAGATAAAAGGTAAAAAGAGCACAACAAAATGAAAATTTTAGAGTATAAGTACGAAAATAATTTAAAGCAAAAAAAAACGTAAGTAAAGAAAATTTATTGCAACACCCACAAATGAACACAAAAGTTTTGTTATCCAAGTTCGGGAAATTTTTCTAGTTGAACCCTAATAGATCGGAATTTTATAAGAAAGAGATTTTTCTACCCATGTTTTAAAAAATGGATATGCGCGCTTGAAACATGTTAAAGATGCAAATGACCTATGGATCCAAACCTTTTTTAGATAATAACATTAAATTCTCATGTGAACGTGCGGTGGGATATTGACCCGGGTAAAACAAGCCATTATTTTGCCCATTTACAAAAAGCTGACCTAACGATCATAAATGATTGTAAAGTGATTTATCATGCGTAATGGGCTATATTTTTTTAAGGAATTACTTATGGATTGGGAGTGAACACTCAGTTAAAAATCCCCTGCCTACCCATTTTCCCGACAATTGCAAAAGCATAAATTTTAAAACTCAAACCATTTTATACAAATTTTGGAATTATCTCTCTCTACATTTGTGCATTGTGCATTTCCATTTTAGATGTATACTTTTTTCTTAAATCAAACCATGAGTTTTCACTTTCCCTTCATCTCGTAAAAAAAAAAAAAAAGATATAAAAGACAAATAGATCACAACAAAATGAAAATTTTAGAGTTTATGTATGGAAAGAATTTAAAGCAATAAAAAAATGTAAGTAAAGAAAATTTATTCACACACCAGAAATGAACACAAAAGTTTTGTTATCCAAATTTTGGAAATTCCACTATTTCAACCCAAATAACTTGGAATTTTATAAGAAATAAATTTTTCTACACATGGTTTAAAAAATGGAAATGCATGCTTGAAACATGTTGAAGATGCAAATGACCTACGGATTCAAACCTTTTAAAGAGAAGAACATTAAATTCACAAGTGAAGGTGCGGTAGGATATTTACCCGAGTCAAACAAGCCATTATTTTGCCCATTTAAAAAAACTTGACCTAACGATCGTAAATGATTTTAAAGTGCTTTATCTTGCGTAACGGGCTATATTTTTGTAACGAAAGACTTATGGATTCGGAGTTAACACTCAGTTAAAAATCCCCCGCCTCCCCCTTTTCCCTTCGATTGCAAAACGTGATATATAAGAACTAAAAGGAGTTTAAAATACCTAAAAATTATAGACACTTTTTGGAATTATCTCACTCTACATTTGTGCATTGTGCATTTCCATTTTAGATGTATACTTTTTTCTTAAATCAAAACTTGAGTTTTCACTTTCCTTTCATCTCGTAAACAGAAAAAGAGATAAAAGGTAAATAGATCACAACAAAATGAAAATTTTAGAGTATAAGTACGAAAATAATTTAAAGCAAAAAAAAATGTAAGTAAAGAAAATTTATTGCAACACCACAAATGAACACAAAAGTTTTGCTATCCAAGTTTGGGAAATTTTTCTAGTTGAACCCTAATAGCTCGGAATTTTATAAGAAAGAGCTTTTTCTACCCATGTTTTAAAAAATGGATATGCGCGCTTGAAACATGTTAAAGATGCAAATGACCTATGGATCCAAACCTTTTATATATAATAACATTAAATTCTCATGTGAACGTGCGGTGGGATATTTACCCGGGTAAAACAAGCCATTATTTTGCCCATTTACAAAAAGCTGACCTAACGATCATAAATGATTGTAAAGTGATTTATCATGCGTAACGGGCTATATTTTTTTAGGGAATTACTTATGGATTGGGAGTGAACACTCAGTTAAAAATCCCCTCCCTCCCCATTTTCCCGACGATTGCAAAATCATAAATTTTAAAACTAAAAAGAGTTTACAATCCCAAAAAATTTCAGAAAAATTTTGGAATTATCTCTCTCTACATTTGTGCATTGTGCATTTCAATTTTAGATGCATACTTTTTTCTTAAATCAGACCATGAGTTTTCACTTTCCCATTTTCTCGTAAAAAAAAAAAGATATAAAAGGCAAATAGATCACAACAAAATGAAAATTTTAGAGTTTATGTATGGAAAGAATTTAAAGCAATAAAAAAATTTAAGTAAAGAAAATTTATTCACACACCAGAAATGAACACAAAGGTTTTGTTATCCAAATTTTGGAAATTCCACTATTTCAACCCAAATAACTTGGAATTTTATAAGAAATAGATTTTTCTACACATGGTTTAAAAAATGGAAATGCATGCTTGAAACATGTTGAAGATGCAAATGACCTATGGATTCAAACCTTTTAAAGAGAAGAACATTAAATTCACAAGTGAAGGTGCGGTGGGATATTTACCCTAGTCAAACAAGCCATTATTTTGCCCATTTAAAAAAAACCTGACCTAACGATCATAGATGATTTTAAAGTGCTTTATCATGCGTAACGGGCTATATTTTTGTAACGAAAGACTTATGGATTCGGAGTTAACACTTAGTTAAAAATCCCCCGCCTCCCCCTTTTCCCTTCGATTGCAAAAGGTGATAAATAAGAACTAAAAAGAGTTTAAAATACCTAAAAATTATAGACACTTTTTGGAATTATCTCACTCTACATTTGTGCATTGTGCATTTCCATTTTAGATGTATACTTTTTTCTTAAATCAAAACTTGAGTTTTCACTTTCCTTTCATCTCGTAAACAGAATAAAAGATAAAAGGTAAATAGATCACAACAAAATGAAAATTTTAGAGTATAAGTACGAAAATAATTTAAAGCAAAAAAAAATGTAAGTAAAGAAAATTTATTGCAACACTACAAATGAACACAAAAGTTTTGTTATCCAAGTTTGGGAAATTTTTCTAGTTGAACCCTAATAGCTCGGAATTTTATAAGAAAGAGATTTTTCTACACATGTTTTAAAAAATGGATATGCGCGCTTGAAACATGTTAAAGATGCAAATGACCTATGGATCCAAACCTTTTATAGATAATAACATTAAATTCTCATGTGAACGTGCGGTGGGATATTTACCCGGGTAAAACAAGCCATTATTTTGCTCATTTACAAAAAGCTAACCTAACGATCATAAATGATTGTAAAGTGATTTATCATGCGTAACGGGCTATATTTTTTTAAGGAATTACTTATGGATTGGGAGTGAACACTCAATTAAAAATCCCCTGCCTCCCCATTTTCTAGACGACTGCAAAAGCATAAATTTTAAAACTAAAAAGAGTTTACAATCCCAAAAAATTTTAGACAAATTTTGGAATTATCTCTCTCTACATTTGTGCATTGTGCATTTCCATTTTAGATGAATACTTTTTTCTTAAATCAAACCATGAGTTTTCACTTTCCCTTCATCTCGAAAAAAAAGGATATAAAAGGCAAATAGATCACAACAAAATGAAAATTTTAGAGTTTATGTATGGAAAGAATTTAAAGCAATAAAAAAATGTATGTAAAGAAAATTTATTCACACACCAGAAATGAACACAAAAGTTTTGTTATCCACATTTTGGAAATTGCACTACCTCTACCCTAATAACTTGGAATTTATAAGAAATAGATTTTTCTACACATGGTTTAAAAAATGGAAATGCATGTTTGAAACATGTTGAAGATGCAAATGACCTATGGATCCAAACCTTTTAAAGAGAAGAACATTAAATTCACAAGTGAAGGTGCGGTGGGATATTTACCCGAGTCAAACAAGCCATTATTTTGCCCATTTAAAAAAACCTGACCTAACGATCATAGATGATTTTAAAGTGCTTTATCATGCGTTACGGGCTATATTTTTGTAACGAATGACTTATGGATTCGGAGTTAACACTCAGTTAAAAATCTCCCGCCTCCCCCTTTTCCCTTCGATTGCAAAACGTGATATATAAGAACTAAAAAGAGTTTAAAATACCTAAAAATTATAGACACTTTTTGGAATTATCTCACTCTACATTTGTGCATTGTGCATTTCCATTTTAGATGTATACTTTTTTCTTAAATCAAAACTTGAGTTTTCACTTTCCTTTCATCTCGTAAACAGAAAAAGAGATAAAAGGTAAATAGATCACAACAAAATGAAAATTTTAGAGTATAAGTACGAAAATAATTTAAAGCAAAAAAAAATGTAAGTAAAGAAAATTTATTGCAACACCACAAATGAACCCAAAAGTTTTGTTATCCAAGTTTGGGAAATTTTTCTAGTTGAACCCTAATAGGTCGGAATTTTATAAGAAAGAGATTTTTCTTCACATGTTTTAAAAAATGGATATGCGCGCTTGAAACATGTTAAAGATGCAAATGACCTATGGATCCAAACCTTTTATAGATAATAACATTAAATTCTCATGTGAACGTGCGGTGGGATATTTACTCGGGTAAAACAAGCCATTATTTTGCCCATTTACAAAAAGCTGACCTAACGATCATAAATGATTGTAAAGTGATTTATCATGCGTAACGGGCTATATTTTTTTAAGGAATTACTTATGGATTGGGAGTGAACACTCAGTTAAAAATCCCCTCCCTCCCCATTTTCCCGACGATTGCAAAATCATAAATTTTAAAACTAAAAAGAGTTTACAATCCCAAAAAATTTTAGACAAATTTTGGAATTATCTCTCTCTACATTTGTGCATTTTGCATTTCCATTTTAGATGTATACTTTTTCTTAAATCAAACCATGATTTTTCACTTTCCCTTCATCTCGTAAAAAACAAAAAAGATATAAAAGGCAAATAGATCACAACAAAATGAAAATTTTAGATTTTATGTATGGAAAGAATTTAAAGCAATAAAAAAATGTAAGTAAAGAAAATTTATTCACACACCAGAAATGAACACAAAAGTTTTGTTATCCAAATTTTGGAAATTGCAGTACCTCTACCCTAATAACTTGGAATTTTATAAGAAATAGATTTTTCTACACATGCTTTAAAAAATGGAAATGCATGCTTGAAACATGTTGAAGATGCAAATGACCTATGGATCCAAACCTTTTAAAGAGAAGAACATTAAATTCTCAAGTGAAGGTGCGGTGGGATATTTACCCGAGTCAAACAAGCCATTATTTTGCCCATTTACAAATAGCTGACCTAATGATCATAGATGATTGTAAAGTGCTTTATCATACGTAATGGGCTATTTTTTTTAATGAATGACTTATGGATTGGGAGCCAAAACACAGTTAAAAATCGCCCGCCTCCCCCTTTTCCCTTCGATTGCAAAAGTTGATATATAAAAACTAAAAAGAGTTTAAAATCCCTAAAAATTATAGACACTTTTTGGAATTATCTCTCTCTAAATTTGTGCATTGTGCATTTCCATTTTAGATGTATACTTTTTTTTAAAATAAAAACATGAGTTTTCACTTTTCCTTCATCTCGTAAACAAAAAAAAGAGATAAAAGGCAAATAGATCACAACAAAATGAAAATTTTAGAGTTTAAGTATGAAAATAATTTAAAGAAAAAAACAAATGTAAGTAAAGAAAATTTATTCCAACACAACAAATGAACACAAAAGTTTTGTTATCCACGTTTGGGAAATTTTTCTAGTTCAACCCTAATAGCTCGGAATATTATAAGAAAGAGAGTTTTCTACACATGTTTTAAAATATGGATATGCATACTTGAAAAATGTTAAAGATGCAAATGACCTATGGATCCAAACCATTTAAAGAGAATAACATTAAATTCTCAAGTGAACGTGTGGTGGGATATTTACCCGAGTCAAACAAGACATTATTTTGCCCATTTACAAAAAGCTGACCTAACGCTCATAGATGATTGTAAAGTGATTTATCATGAGTAACGGGCTATATTTTTGTAAGGAATGACATATGGATTGGGAGTCACCATTCAGTTAAAAATCCCCTGCCTCCCCTTTTTCCCTTCGATTGCTGAACATGATATACAAAAAAACTAAAAAGAGTGTACGATCCCTAAAAATGATAGACACTTTTTGGAATTATCTCTCTCTACATTTTTGCAATGTGCATTTCCATTTTAGATGTATACTTTTTTGTTAAATCAAAACTTGACTTTTCACTTTCCCTTCATCTCGTTAACAAAAAAAAAGATAAAAGGCAAATTAATCATAACAAAATGAAAATTTTAGAGTTTATGTATGGAAAGAATTTAAAGCAATAAACAAATGTAAGTATAGAAAATTTATTCACACAACACAAATGAACACAAAAGTTTTGTTATCCAAGTTTGGGAAACTCCATTAGTTCAACCCTAATAGCTCGAAATTTTATAAGAAAGAGATTTTTCTACACATGTTTTAAAAAATGGATATGCATTATTGAAACATGTTAAAGATGCAAATGACCTAAGCATCCAAACCTTTTAAAGAGAATAACTTTAAAATCTCAAGTGAACATGCGGAGGGAAATTTACCCCAGTCAAACCAGACATTATTTTGCCCATTTACAGAAAGCTGACCTAACGATCATAGCTGATTGTAAAGTGATTTATCATACGTTACAGGCTATATTTTTGTAAGGAATAACTTATGGATTGGAAGTCAACACACAGTTAAAAATCCTCTGCCTCCCCATTTTCCCAACGATTGCAGAACTTGATATATAAAAACTAAAAAGAGTTTAAAATCCCTAAAAATTACAGACACTTTTTGGAATTATCTCTCTCTACATTTTTGCATTTTTCATTTCCATTTGAGATCTATACTTTTTTCGTAAATCAAAACTTGAGTTTTAACTTTCCCTTCATCTCGCAAACAAAAAAAAGATATAAAAGGCAAATAGATCACAACAAAAAAAATTTAGAGTTTATGCATGGAAAGAATTTAAATCAATAAACAAATGTAAGTAAAGAAAATTTATTCACACATAAAAAATGAACACAAAAGTTTTGTACCAAGTTTGGGAAATTCCTCTAGTTCAACCCGAATAGCTCGGAATTTTATAAGAAAAAGATTTTTCTACACATGTTTTGAAAAATGGATATGCATGCTTGAAAAATGTTAAAGATGCAAATGACCTATGGATCCAAACCGTTTAAAGAGAATAACATTAAATTCTCAAGTGAACGTGCGGTGGGATATTTACCTGAGTCAAACAAGTCATTATATTTCCCATTTAAAAAAAGCTTACCTAACGATCATAGATGATTTTAAAGTGATTTATCATACGTAATGGGCTATATTTTTGTACGGAATGACTTATTTATATGGAGTCAACACTCAGTTAAAAATCCACCGCCTCCCCCTTTTCCTGACATTTGCATAACCTGATATATAAAAACTACAAAGAGTTTACAATCCCTAAAAGTTACAGAAAGTTTTTGGAATTATCTCTCTCTTCTTTTATGCATTGTGCATTTCCATTTTTGATGTGTACTTTTTTATTAAATCAAAACTTGAGTTTTCATTTTCCCTTCATCTTGTAAACAAAAAAATAGATAAAAGGCAAATAAATCAGAACAAAATGAAAATTTTAGAGTTTATGTATGGAAAGAATTTAAAGCAATAAAAAATTTAAATAAAGAATATTTATTCACACACCACAAATGAACACAAAAATTTTGTTATCCAAGTTTGGGAAATTCCTCTAGCTCAACCCTAATAGCTCGTAATTTTATAAGAAAGAGATTTTTCTGCACATGTTTTAAAAAATGGATATGCGTGCTTGAAACATGTTGAAGATGAAAATGACCAATGGATCAAAATTTTTTAAAGAGAATAACATTAAATTCTCAAGTGAACGTGGGGTGGGATATTTACCCGAGTCAAATAAGCCATTATTTTGCCCATTTACCAAAAGCTGACCTAACGATCATAGATGATTGTAATATGATTTATCATGCATAACGGGCTATATTTTTGTATGGAATGACTTATGTATTGGGAATCAATACATAGTTAAAAATCCCCTGCCTCCCCCCTTTTCCCGACGATTGCAGAACCTGATATCTAAAAACTAAAAAGAGTTTACAATCCCTAAAAATTAATGACACTTTTTGGAATTTTCTCTCTCTACATTTTTTATTGTGCATTTTAATTTTAGATGTATATTTTTTTCTTAAATCAAAACTTAAGTTTTCACTTTCCCTTCATCTCGTAAACTAAAAAAGAGATAAAAGGCAAATAGAACACAAAAAATAAAAAATTTTAGAGTTTAAGTTTTGAAAGAATTTAAAGCAATAAACAAATGTAAGTAAAGAAAATTTATTCACACACCACATATGAACACAAAATTTTTGCTTTCCAAGATTGGGAAATTGCACTAGTTCAACCCTAATAGCTCGAAATTTTATAAGAAAAAGATTTTTCTACACATGTTTTAAAAAATGGATATGCGCGCTTGAAACATGTTAAAGATGCAAATGACCTAAGGATCAAAAGCTTTCATAGAGAATAACATTAAATTCTCATGTGAACGTGAGGTGAGATATTTACCAGAGTAAAATAAGCCATTATTTTTCCCATTTACAAAAAGCTGACCTAACGATCATAGATGATAGTAAAATGATTTATCATGCGTAACGGGCTATATTTTTGTAAGGAATTACATATGGATTGGGAGTGAGCACTCAGTTAAAAATCCCTTGCCTCCCCCTTTTCCCGACAATTGCAAAAACAGAAATATAAAAACTAAAACGAGTTTACAATCCCAAAAAATTTTAGAGACATTTTGGAATTATCTCTCTCTACATTTGTGCATTTTGCATTTCCATTTTGGATGTGTACATTTTGCTTAAATCAAAACTTGAGTTTTCACTTTCCTTTCATCTCGTAAAAAAAAAAAGAGATAAAACGCAAATAGATCACAACGAAATTTAGAGTTTATGTATGGAAAGAATTTAAAGCAATAAAAAAATTTAAGTAAAGAAAATTTATTCACGCACCACAAGCAAACAAAAAAGTTTT
Source organism: Aristolochia californica (assembly GCF_029961685.1). Lineage (NCBI taxonomy): Eukaryota > Viridiplantae > Streptophyta > Magnoliopsida > Piperales > Aristolochiaceae > Aristolochia > Aristolochia californica. The sequence continues at coordinate 20,898,431 of NW_027182214.1, forward strand.
GTTATCCAAGTTTGGGAAATTCCACTAGTTCAACACAAATAGCTCAGAATTTTATAAGAAAGAGATTTTTCAACACATGCTATAAAAAATGGATATGCAATCATGAAACATGTTAATGATGCAAATGACCTATGGATCCAAACCTTTTAAAGAGAATAACATTAAATTTTCAAGTGAACGTGCGGTGGGATATTTACCCGAGTTAAACAAGGCAATATTTTTCCGAATTACAAAAAGCTGACCTAACGTTTATAGATGTTTGTTAAGTGATTTATCATGAGTAACGGGATTTATTTTTGTAAGGAATGACTTATGGATATGGAGTCAACACTCAGTTAAAAATCCCCCGCCTCCCCCTTTTCCCGACGATTGCAGAACCTGATATATAAAAACTAAAAGGAGTCAACAATTCCTAAAAATTTAACTCTTTTTGGATATATAATTTTAAATGTATAATTTTTTATTAAATCAAAACTTGAGTTTTCAATTTCCCTTCATCTTGTAAACACAAAAAGAGATAAAAAACACATAGATCACAACAAAATGAAAAATTTTGAGTTTATGTATGGAAAGAATTTAAAGCCATAAAAATTGTAAATGAATAAAATTTATTCATACACCACAAATGAACACAAAAGTTTTGTTATCCATGTTTGGGAAATTACTCTAGTTCAACCCTATTAGATCGGAATTTTATAAGAAAGAGATTTTTCTACACATGTTTTAAAAAATGGATATGCATGCTTGAAACATGTTAACGATGCAAATGACCTATGGATCCAAACCTTATAAAGAGAATAACATTAAATTCTCACGCGAACGTGAGGTGGGATATTTACCCGAGTAAAACAAGCCATTATTTTGCCCATTTACAAAAACCTGACCTAACGATCATAGATGATTGTAATATGATTTATCATGCGTAACAGGCTATATTTTTTTAAGGAATCACATATGGATTAGGAGTCAACACTCAGTTAAAAATCCCCCCTCCCCTCCCCCTTTTTCCGACGATTGGAGAACCTGATATATAAAAACTAAAAGGATTTCACAATCCCTAAAAATTACTGCCACTTTTTGGAATTATCTCTCTCTACATTTTTGCATTGTGCATTTCAATTTTAGATGTGTATTTTTTTCTTAAATCCAAACATGAGTTTTCACTTTCCCTTCATCTCGTAAACAAAAAAAGAGATAAATGGCAAATAGATCACAACAAAATGAAACTTTTAGAGTTTATGTATGGAAAGAATTTAAAGAAATAAAAAAATGTAAGTAATGAAAATTTATTAACACACTACAAATGAACACAAAAGTTTCGTTATGCAAGTTTGGTAAATTCCACTAGTTCAACCCTAAAAGCTCGGAATTTTATAAGAAAGATATTTTTCTACACATGTTTTAAAAAATGGATATGCATGCTTGAAACATGTTCAAGATTCAAATGATCTTAGGATCCAAATCTTTTAAAGAGAATAACATTAAATTCTCACGTGAACGTGTGGTGGGATATTTACCTGAGTCAAACAAGCAATTATTTTGCCCATTTAAAAAAAGTTCACCAAACGATCCTAGATGATTGTAAACTGATTTATCATGTGTAATGGGGCTATATTTTTGGATTGAATGACTTATAGATTGGGAGTCAACACTCAGTTAAACATCCCCCGCCTCCCCCTTTTCCCGAAGATTGCAGAACCGGATATATAAAAACTAAAAAGAGTTTACAATCCCTAAAATTTACAGACACTTTTTGGAATTATCTCTCTCTAAATTTGTGCATTGTGTATTTCTATTTTAGATGTATACTTTTTTCTTAAATCAAAACTTGAGTTTTCACTTTCCCTTCATCTTGTAAACAAAAAAAAATATAAAAGGCAAATAGATCACAATAAAATGAAACTTTTAGAGTTTGTGTATGGAAATAATTATACGCAATAACCAAATGTAAGTAAAAAAAATTTATTCACACACCACGAATGAAAAGTTTTGCTATCCATGTTTGGGAAATTCTTCTAGCTCAACCATAATAGCTCAAAATTTTATACGATAGAGATTTTTCTACACATGTTTTAAAAAATGGATATGCATGCTTGAAAAATGTTAAAGATGCAAATGACCTATGGATCCAAATCTTTTAAAGAGAAGAACATTAAATTCTCAAGTGAACGTGCGGTGGGATATTTACTCGAGTCAAACAAGACATTATTTTGCCCTTTTACAAAAAGTTGACCTAACGATCATAGATGATTGTAAAGGGATTTATCATGAGGAATGAGCTATATTTTTGTAAGGAATGACTTATGGATTGGGAGTCTACAATTAGTCAAAAATGTCTCACCTCCCCCTTTTCCCGACGATTGCAGAACCTGGTATATAAAAATTTAAAAGAGTTTACAATCCCTAAAAAATACAAACACTTGTTTGAATTATCACTCTCTACATTTTTTTACATTGTGCATTTCCATTTTAGATGTATACTTTTTTTTTAATTCAAAACTTGAATTTTCACTTTCGCTTTATCTTGTAAACAAAAAAAGAGTTGAAAGGCAAATAGATCACAACAAAATGAAAATTTTAGTGTTCATGTATGGATATAATTTAAAGCAATTAACAAAAATAAGTAAAGAAAATTTATTCACACACCACAAATGAACTCAAAAATTTTGTTATCCAAGTTTCGGAAATTCCACTAGTTCAACCTGAATAGATCAGAATTTTATAAGAAGGAGATTTTTCTACACATGTTTTAAAAAATGGATATGCATGCTTTGAAAGAGTTAAAGATGCAAATGACCTATGGATCCAATCTTTTCAAAGAGAATAACATTAAAATCTGACGCGAACGAGCGGTGGGATATTTACCCGAGTGAAACAAGCCATTATTTTGCCCATTTACAAAAAGTCAACCTAACGATCCTAGATGATTGTAAAGTGATTTATCATGTGTAACATAATAAATTTTTTGTAAGGAATGACTTATGGATTGGGAGTCCACAATCAGTCAAAAATCCCTAGCCTCTCCCTTTTCCTGATGATTATAGAACCTGATATATAAAAACTTAAAAGAGTTTACAATCCCTAAAAATGACAGACACTTTTTTGGATTATCACTCTCTACAATTGTACATTGTGCATTTCCATTTTAGATGTATAATTTTTTCTTAAATCAAAAATTTAGTTTTCACTTTCCCTTCATCTCGTAAACAAAAAATGATATAACAGGCAAATAGATCACAACAAAATAAAAATTTTAGAGTTTATGTATGGAAATAATTTAAAGCAATAAACAAATGTAAGTACATAAAATTTATTCACACACCAAAAATGAACACAAAAGTTTTGTTATCCAAGTTTTAGAAATTCCTCTAGTTCAATCCCAATAGCTCAGAATTTTATAAGAAGCGATTTTTCTACACATGTTTTAAAAAATAGATATGCATGCTTGAAACATGTTAAAGATGCAAATGACCTATGGATCCAAACCGTATATAGAGAATAACATTAAATTCTCAAGTGAAGGTGCGGTGGGATTTTTACCCGAGTGAAACAAACCATTATTTTGCCCATTAACAAAAAGCTGACCTAACGATCCTAGGTGATTGTCAAGTGATTTATCATGCGTAATGAGATATTTTTTTTTTTGCAAAGAATGACTTATGGATTCAGAGTCTACAATCAGTCAAAAATCCTTCGCCTCGCCCTTTGCCAACGATTGCAGAACCTCATATATAAAAACTAAAAGGAGTTTACAATCCGTAAATATTACAGACACTTTTTGGAATTATCTCCCTCTACATTTTTGCATTGTGCATTTCAATTTTAGATGTGTACTTTTTTCTTAAACCAAAACTTGAGTTTTCACTTTCCCTTCATCTCGTAAACAAAAAAAGAAATAAATGGCAAATAGATCACAACAAAATGAAACTTTTAGAGTTTATGTATGGAAACAATTTAAATAAATAAATAAAAGTACGTAAAGAAAATTTATTCACACACTACAAATGAACACAAAAGTTTTGATATGCAAGATTCTTCAATCGTCAGGAAAAGGGGGAGGCGGGGGATTTTTAACTGAGTGTTGACTCCCAATCCATAAGTCATTCCTTAAAAAAATATAGCCCGTTACGCATGATAAATCACTTTATAATCATCTATGATCGTTAGGTTAGCTTTTTATAAATGGGAAAAGTAATGGCATGTTTGACTCGGGTAAATATCCCACCAAACGTTCACTTGGGAATTTAATGTTATTCTCTTTAAAAGGTTTGGATCCATCGTCATTTCCATCTTTAACATGTTTCAAGCATGCATATCCATTTTTTAAAACATGGGTAAAAAAATCTCTTTCTTATAAAATTCTGAGCTATTAGGATTAAACTAGTGGAATTTCCCAAACTTGGATAACAAAACTTTTGTGTTCTTTTGTGATGTGTGCATAAATTTTATTTACTTACATTTTTTATTGCTTTAAATTCTTTCCATACATAAACTCTAAAATTTTCATTTTGTTGTGATCTATTTGCCCTTTATTTGTTATTTTGTTTACGAGATGAAGAGAAAGTGAAAACTGAAGTTTTGATTTAAGAAAAAAGTATACATCTAAAATGAAAATTCTCAATGCACTAATGTAGAGAGAGATAATTCAAAAAAGCCTCTTTATTTTTTAGGGATAGTAAACTCTTTTTAGTTTTTACATATTAGGTTCTGCAATCATCGGGAAAAAGCGGAGGTGGGGGATTTTAAACTGAGTTTTGACTCCCAATCCATAAGTCATTCCTTACAAAAATATAGCCCAATACGCATGATAAATCACTTTACTTTAATCTATGACCGTTAGCTCAACTTTTTGTGAAAGGGAAAAATAATGGCTTGTTTGACTCGAGTAAATATCCCACTGCATGTTAACTTGGGAATTTTATGTTTTTCTCTTTAAAAGGTTTCGATCCATAGGTAATTTGCATCTTTAACATGTTTCAAGCATGCATATCCATTTTTTAATATTTGTTTTGAAAAATATCTTTCTTATAAAATTCCGAGCTATTAGGTTTGAACTAGTGGAATTTCCAAAAATTGGATAACAAAACTTTTGTATTCTTTTGTGGTGTGTGAATAAATTTTCTTTACTTACATTTGTTATTTATTTAAATTATTTCCATACATAAACTCTAAAAATTTTATTTTGTTATGAGCTATTTCCCTATTATCTCTTTTTTAGTTTACGAGATGAAGGGAAAGTGAAAACTCAAGTTTTGATTTAAGAATAAAGTATACATCTAAAATGTAAATGCACAATGCAAAAATGTAGAGAGAGATAATTCAAAAAAGTGTCTGTAATTTTTAGGGATTGTAAACTCTTTATAGTTTTTATATATCAGGTTCGACAATCAACAGGAAAAGAGGGAGGCAGGGGATTTTTAACTGAGTGTTGGCTCTCAATCCATAAGTCATTACTTACCAAAATATAGCATGTGATGCATGATAAATCACTTTACAATCATCTATGATCTTTAGGTCAGCTTTTTGTAAATGACAAAATAATGGCTTGCTTGACTTGGGTAAATATCCCTTCGCACGTTCACTTAGGAATTTAATGTTATTCTCTTTAAAAAGTTTGGATCCATAGGTCATTTGAATCTTTAACATGTTTCAAGCATGCATATCCATTTTTTAAAACATGTGTAGAAAAATCTCTTTCTTATAAAATTCTGAGCTATTCGGGTAGAGCTTGTGGGATTTTCCAAACATGGATAACAAAAATTTTGTGTTCATTTGTGGTGTGTGAATAAATTTTATTTACTTAAATTTTTTATTGCCTTAAATTGTTTCCAAACATAAACTCAAAAATTTTCATTTTGTTGTGATCTGTTTGCCTTTTATCTCTTTTTTTTTTTACAAGAAGAAGGAAAAGTGAAAACACTAGTTTTGATTTAAGAAAAAAATATATATCTGAAATGGAAATGCAGAATGCAAAAATGTAGAGAGAGATAATTCCAAAAAGTGTCTATAATTTTTAGGGATTGTAAACTCTTTATAAATTTTATATTTCAGATTCTTCAATCGTCGGGAAAAGGGGGAGGCGGGGGATTTTTAATTGACTGTTGACTCCCAATCCATAAGTCATTCCATACAAAAATATAGCCGATTACGCATGATAAATCACTTTACAATCATCTATGATCGTTAGGTCAGATTTTTATAAATGGGCAAAATAATGGCTTGTTTGACTCAGCTTAATATCCCACTGCACGTTCACCTGGGAATTTAATGTTATTCTCTTTAAAAGGTTTGGATCCATTGGTCATTTGCATCTGTAACATGTTTCAAACACGCATATCCATTTTTTAAAACACGTGTAAGAAAATCTCTTTCATAGAAAATTCTGAGGTATTTGGGTTGAACTAGTGGAATTTCCCAAACTATGATAACAAATCTTTTGAGTTCTTATGTGGTATGTGAATAAATTTTCTTTACTTACATTTGTTATTGCTTTAAATTATTTCCATACATCAACTCTAAAATTTTCATTTTGTTGTGATCTATTTCCCTTTTATCTCTTTTTTTGTTTATGAGATGATGGGAAAGTGAAAACTCAAGTTTTGATTTAAGAAAAAAGTATACATCTAAAATGGAAACGCACAATGCAAAAATGTAGAGAGACATAATTCCACAAAGTCTTTGCAATTTTTAGGGTTTGTAAAATCTTTTCATTTTTTATATATTAGGTTCTGTAATCATCGGGAAAAGGGGAGGCGGGGGATTTTTAACTGAGTGTTGACTCCCAATCCATAAGTCATTCCTTACAAAAATATAGTTTGTTACACATGTTAAATCACTTTACCATCATCTAGGGAAAATATCCCACTGCACATTCACTTGGGAATTTAATTTTATTCTATTTAAAAGGTTTGGATCCATAGGTCATTTGCATCTTTAACATGTTTCAAGCATTCATATCTATTTTTTAAAACATGGGTAGAAAAATCTCTTTCTTATAAAATTTAGATGTATAAAGGGTTGAACTAGTGGGATTTCCCAAACTTGGATAACAAAACTTTTGTGTTCTTTTGTGGTGTGTGAATAAATTGTCTTTACTTACATATGTTATTGCTTTAAATTCTTTCCATACATAAAGTCTAAAATTTTCATTTTGTTGTGATCTAATTGCCTATTATCAATTTTTTTTGTTTAGGAGAAGAAGGGAAAGAGAAAACACAAGTTTTGATTTAAAAAAAAGTATACACCTAAAATGGAAATGCACAATGCACTAATCTAGAAATATAATTCCAAAAAGTGTCTATAATTTTTAGGGATTGTAAACTCTTTTTAGATTTTACATATCAGGTTCTGCAAACATCGGGAAAAGGGGGAGGTGGGGGATTTTTAACTAAGAGTTGACTCCCAATCCATAAGACATTCCTTAAAAAAATATAGCCTGTTACGCTTTATAAATCACTTTACAATCATCTATGATCGTTAGGTCAACCTTTTGTAAATGGGCAAAATAATGGCTTGTTTGACTCGGGTAAATATCCCAGCGGACGTTCACTCGGGAATTTAATGTTATTTACTTTAAATGGTTTGGATCCATAGGTTATTTGCATCTTTAACTTGTTTTAAGCATATATATCAATTTTTAAAATATGGGTAGAAAAATCTCTTTCTGATGAAATTCCAAGCTATTAGGGTTGAACTAGTGGGATTTCCCAAACTTGGATAACAAAAACTTCTGTGTTCATTTGTGGTGTGTGAATAAATTTTATTTACTTACATTTGTTATTACTTTAAATTCTTTCCATACATAAACTCTAAATTTTTCATTTTGTTGTGAGCTATTTAACTTTTATCTCTTTTTTTGTTTATGAAATGAAGGGAAGTGAAAACGGAAGTTTTGATTTAAGAAAAAAGTATACATCTAAAATGGAAATGCACAATGCACAAATGTAGAGAGAGATAATTCCAAAAAGTGTCTGTAATTTTTAGGGATTGTAAATTCTTTTTAGTTTTTATATATCAGGTTCTGCAATTGTCGGGAAGAGGGGGAGGTGGGGGATTTTTAACAGAGGGTTGACTCCCAATGAATTAGTCATTCCTTACAAAAAATATAGCCCGTTACGTATGATAAATCACTTTACAATCATCTATGACCGTTCGGTCAGCTTTTTTTAAGTAGGCAAAATAATGGCATGTTTGACTCTGGTAAATATCCCACTGTATGTTCACTTGGGAATTTAATGCTATTCTCTTTAAAAGGTTTGGTTACATAGGTCATTTGCATCTTTAACATGTTTTAAGCATGCATATCCTTTTTTTAAAACATGTGTAGAAAAATCTCTTTCGTATAAAATTCTGAATTATTAGGGTTGAATTTGTGGAATTTCCAAAACTTGGATAACAAAACTTTTGTGTTCTTTTTTGGTGTGTGAATAAATTTTCTTTACTTACATTTGTTATTGATTTAAATTCTTGCCATACATAAACTCTAAAATTTTTATTTTGTTGTGATCTATTTTCCTTTTATCTCTTTTTTTGTTGTGATCTAAAATTCAAGTGTTGATTTAAGAAAAAAGTATACATCTAAAATGGAAATGCACAATGCACAAATGTATTGAGAGATAATTCCCAAAAGTGTCTGTAATTTTTAGGGATTGTAAACTCTTTTTAGTTTTTATATATCAAGTTCTGCAATCGTCAAGGAAAGGGGGAGGCGGGGCATTTTTACCTATGTGTTGACTCCCAATCCATAAGTCATTCCTTACAAAAATATAGCCCGTTACGCATGATAAATCACTATACAATCATCTATAATCGTTAGGTGAGCTTTTTTTAAATGACAAAATAATGGGTTGTTTGACTCGAGTAAATATCCCACCGCACGTTCATTTGGGAATTTTATGTTATTCTCTTTAAAAGGTTTGGATCCACAGCTCATTTGCATCTTTAACATGTTTCAAGAAAGCATATCCATTTTTTAAAACATGTGTAGAAAAATATCTTTCTAATAAAATTCCGACCTATTAGGGTTGAACCAGTGGAATTTCCCAAACTTGGATGAAAAAAACTTTTTGTGCTCATTTGTGGTGTGTGAATAAATTTTCATTGCTTTAAATTCTTTCCATACATCACCTCTAAAAATTTCATTTTGTTGTGATCTATTTGCCCTTTATCACTTTTTTTGTTTACGAGATGAAGGGAAGTGAAAACTCTTGTTTTGATTTAAGAAAAAAGTATACATCTAAAATGGAAATGTAGAATGCACAAATGTAGAGAATGATAATTCCAAAAATTGTCTGTAATTTTTAGGGAATGTAAAATCTTTTTAGTTTTTATATATTAGGTTCTGCATTCGTCGGGAAAGGGCGGAGGCGGGTGATTTTTAACTGAGTGTTGACTCCCAATCCACAAGTCATTCCTTACAAAATATAGCCCATTACGCATGATAAATCACTTTACAATAATCTATAATCGTTAGGTCAAATTTTTGTAAATGGGCAAAATAATGGCTTGTTTGACTCGGGTAAATATCCTACCGCATGTTCACTTGGGAATTTAATGTTATTCTCTTTAAAACGTTTGGATCCATAGGTCATTTGCATCTTTAACATGTTTCAAGCATGTGGATCTTTTTTTTAAAACATGTGTTCAAAAATTTCTTTCTTATAAATTCCGAGCTTCGAGAGATGAACTAGTGGAATTTCCCAAACTTGGATAACAAAACTTTTGTGTTCTTTTGTGGTGTGTGGATTAATTTACTTTACTTACGATTGTTATTGCTTTAAATTCTTTCCATACATAAACTCTATAATTTTCATTTTATTGTGATGTTTTTCCCTTTTATCTCTTTTTTTGTTTACGAGATGATGGGAAAGTGAAAACTCAAGTTTTGATTTAAGAGAAAAGTATACATCTAAAATGGAAATGCACAATGCACAAATTTAGAGAGTGATAATTCCAAAACGTGACTGTAATTTGTAGGTATTGTAAACTCTTTTTAGTATTTATATATCAGGTTCTGCAATCATCGGGAAAAGGGGGAGGCGGGGGATTTTTAACTGAGTATTGATTCCCAATCCATAAGTCATTCCTGAAAAAAATATTGCCCGTTACGCATGATAAATCACTTTACAATCATCTAGGATCGTTAAGTCAGCTTTTTGTAAATGGACAAAATAATGGCTTGTTTGACTCGGGTAAATATCTCACCGCACGTTTACTTTGGAATTTAATGTTACTCTCTTTAAAAGGTTTGGATCCATAGGTCATTTGCATCTTTAAAATGTTTCAAGCATGCACATCCAAAACATGTGCAGAAAAATTTCTTGCTTAAACAATTCAGATATGTTAGGGTTGAACTAGTGGGATTTACCAAACTTGGTTCACAAAACTTTTGTGTTCATTTGTGGTGTGTGAATAAATTTTCCTTACTTAATTTTTTATTGCTTTAAATTCTTTCCTTACATAAACTCTAAAATTTTCATTTTGTTGTTATTTAATTGCCTTTTATATCTTTTTTTTGTTGACGAGATGATGGGCTAGTGAAAACTCAAGTTTTGATTTCAGAAAAAAGTATACATCTAAAATGGAAATGCACAATGCACAAGTGAAGAGAGAAATAATTTCAAAAAGTGTCTGTAATTTTTAGGGATTGTAAAATCTTTTTAGTTTTTATATATCAGGTTCTGCAATCGTCGGGAAGAGGGGGAGGAAGGGGATTTTTAACTGAGTGTTGACTCCCTGTCCTTAAGTCATTCTTTAAAAAAATATTTCTCATTACGCCTGATAAATCATTTTACATTCATCTATGATCGTTAGGTCAGCTTTTTGTAAATGGGCAAAATAATGGCTTGTTTGACTAGGTAAATATCCCACGACATGTTCACTTGGGAATTTAATATTAGTCTCTTTCAAAGGTAATCCATAGGTGAGTTGCATCTTTAACATGTTTCAAGAATATAAATCTTTTTTTTAAAACATGTGCAGAAAAATTGCTTTCTTATAAAATTCCGAGCAATTAGGTTTTAACTAGTGGGAGTTCCCAAACTTAGATAACAACACTTTTTTGTTCATTTGTTGTGTATGAATAAAATTTCTTTTCTTAAATATTTTATTGCTTTAAATTCTTTCCATTCATGAAATCAAAAATTTTCATTTCATTGTGATCTATTTGCCTTTTATCTCTTTTTTTTTTAACGAGATGAAGGGAAAGTGAAAAATCAAGTTTTGATTTAAAAAAAAAGTATCCATCTAAAATTGAAATGCACAATGCACAAATGTAGAGAGAGATAATTACAAAAAGTTTCTATAATTTTTATGGATTGTAAACTCTTATTAGTTTTTATACGTCAGGTTCTGCAATCGTCGGGAAAAGGGGGAAGCGGGGATTTTTAACTGAGTGTTGACTCCCAATCCATAAGTCATTCCTTACAAAAATATAGGCTGTAACACATGATAAATCACTTTACAATCATCTATAATCGATCGGTCAAATTTTTATAAATGGGCAAAATAATGGCTTGTTTGATTCGGGTAAATATCCCACCGCACGTTCACTTGGGAATTGAATGTTATTCTCTTTAAAAGGTTTGGACCCATAGGTCATTTGCATCTTTAACATGTTTCAAGCATGCATATCAATTTTTTAAAACATGTGTAGAAAAATCTCTTTCTTATTAAATTCTGAGCTATTAGGGTTCAACTAGAAGGATTTCCCAAACATGGATAACAAAACTTTTGTGTTCATTTGTGGTGTGTGAATTAATTTTTTTTACTTACATTTGTTATTGCTTTAAATTCTTTCCTTACATAAACTCTAAAATTTTCATTTTGTTGTAATCTATTTGCATTTTATCTCTTTTTTTGTTTACGAGATGAAGGGAAAGTGAAAACTCATGTTTTTGATTTAAGAAAAAAGTATAGATCTAAAATCCAAATACACAATTCACAAATGTAGAGAGAGATACTTCCAAAAAGTGTCTATCATTTTTAGTGAATGTAAATTCTTTTTAGTTTTATATATCAAGTTTTGCAATCGTTGGGAAAAAGGGGGAGGTGGGGGATTTTTAACTGAGTGTTGACTCCCAATCCATAAGTCATTCCGTACAAAAATATAGCCCATTTCGCATGATAAATCACTTTACATTACTCTATGATCCTTAGGACTGGTTTTTCTGAATGGGCAAAATAATGGCTTGTTTGACTCGGGAAAATATCCCACCGCATGTTCACTTGGGAATTTAATGTTATTCTCTTTAAAAGGTTTGGATCCATAAGTCATTTGCATCTTTAAAATGTTTCAAGCATGCAAATCCTTTTTTTAAAATATGTTTTGAAAAATTTATTTCTTATAAATTCCGAGCTTTAAGGGTTGAACTAGTGGAATTTCCCAAAGTTGGATAACAAAACTTTGGGTTCTTTTGTGGCGTTGTTATTGCTTTAAATTCTTTCCATACACATAAACTCTAAAATTTTCATTTTATTGTGATCTTTTTGCCTTTTATCTCTTTGTTTGTTGACGAGATGATGGGAAAGTGAAAACTCTAAGTGATTTAAGAGAAAAGTATACATCTAAAATGGAAATGCACAATGCACAAATTTAGAGAGAGATATTTCCAAAAAGTTTCTATAATTTTTAGGGATCTTAAACTCTTTTAGTTTTTATTTATCAGGTTCTGCAATCATTGGGAAAAGGGGGAGGCGGGGGATTTTTAACTGAGGATTGACTCCCAATCCATAAGTCATTCCTTAAAAAATTATTGCCCGTTACGCATGGTAAATCACTTTACAATCATCTATGATCGTTAAGTCACCTATTTGTAAATGGGCAAAATAATGGCATGTTTGACTCTGGTAAATATCCCACCGCACGTTCACTTGGGAATTTAATGTTATTCTCTTTAAAGGTTTGGATCCATAGGTCATTTGCATCTTTAACATGTTTCAAGCATGCATATCCATTTTTTAAAACATATGTAGAAAAATCTCTTGCTTATAAAATTCTGAGCTATTAGGGTTGAACTAGTGGGATTTCCCAAACTTAGATAACAAAACTTTTGTGTTCATTTGTGTTGTGAGAATTAATTTTTTTTACTTACATTTGTTATTTCTTTAAATTCTTTCCATACATAAAATGAAAAACTTTCTTTTTCTAGAGATCTATTTGCCTGTTATCTCCTTTTTTTTTAGATGAAAGGAAAGTGAAAACTCAAGTTTTGGTTTAAGAAAAAATTATACATCTCAAATAGAAATGCACAATGCAAAAAAGTAGAAACAGATAAATCCAAAAAGTGTCTGTAATTTTTAGGGATTGTAAACTCTTTTAAGTTTTATATATCAGGTTCTGCAATCATTGGGAAAATGGGGAGGCGAAGGATTTTTAACTAAGTGTTGACTCCCAATCCATATGTCAGTCCTTACAAAAATATAGCCCGTTACACATGATAAATTACTTTACAATCATTTATGATCGTTAGGTCAACTTTTTGTAAATTGGCAAAATAATGGATTTTTTGACTCAAGTAAATATCCCACCGCACGTTCACTTGGGAATTTAATGGTAATCTCTTTAAAAGGTTTGGATCCATAGGTCATTTGCATCTTGAACATGTTTCAAGCATACATATCCATTTTTTAAAACATGTTTAGAAAAATCTCTTTCTTATAAAATTCTGAGCTATAAGGGTTGAACTAGTGGGACTTGACAATCTTGGATAACAAAGCTTTTGTGTTCATTTGTTGTGTGTTAATAAATTTTCTTTACTTAAATTTTTTATTGTTTTAAGTTCTTTCCATACCTAAACTCTAAAATTTTCATTTTGTTGTGATCTATTTGCCTTTTATCTTTTTTTTTTAAGAGATGAAGGGAAAGTGAAAACTCAATTTTTTATTTAATAAATAAGTATACATCTAAAATGAAAATGCACAATGCACAAATGTAGAGAGAGAAAATAAAAAAAACATTTCAGTAATTTTTAGGGTTTGTAAACACTTTTTAGTTTTTATATCGAGAAAAGGGGGAGTCGGGGGATTTTTAACTGTGTGTTGACTCCCAATCCATATGTCATTCCTTACAAAAATATAGTCCATTACACATGATAAATCACTTTACAATCATCTATGATCGTTAGGTCAGCCTTTTGTAAATGGGAAAAATAATGGTTTGTTTGACTCGGGTAAATATCCCACCGGATGTTCACTTAGGAATTTAATGTTATTCATTTTAAAAGGTTTGCATCCATAGGTCATTTGCATCTTTAACATGTTTCAAGCATGCATAACCATTTTTTAAAACATGTGTAGAAAAATCTCTATCTTAAAAAATTCCGAGCTATTAGGGTTAAACTAGTAGAATTTCCCAAACTCGGATAACAAAACTTTTGTGTTCATTTGTGGCGTGTGAATAAATTTTCTTTACTTAAATTTTTTATTGCTTTAAATTCTTTCCACACATAATCTCTAAAATTTTTATTTTGTTTTATGTTTTTCCTTTTATCTCTTTATTTGTTGACGAGATGATGGGAAAGTGAAAACTCAAGTTTTGATTTAAGAAAAAAGTATACATCTAAAATGGAAATGCACAATGCACAAATTTAAAGAGAGATAATTCCAAAAAGTATCTGTAATTTTTAGGGATTGCAAAATCTTTTTAAATTTTATATATCAGGTTCTGCAATCGTCGGGAAAAAGGGGAGGCAAGTGATTTTTAACTGAGTGTTGAATCCCAATCCACAAGTCACTCCTTACCAAAATATAGCCCGTTACGCTCGATAAATCACTTTACAATAATCAGTAATTGTTAGGTCAGTTTTTTGTAAATGGGCACAATAATGGCTTGTTTGAGTCGGGTTAATATCGCACCGCACGTTCACTTGGGAATTCAATGTTATTCTCTTCAAAAGGTTTCCATCAATAGGTCATTTACATCTTTAACGTGTTTCAAGCTTGCATATCAATTTTTTATTACATGTGAAGAAAAATCTCTTCCTTATAAAATTCAGAGCTATTAGGGTTGAACTATTGGGATTTCCCAAAATTGGAAAAAATAAATTTTGTGTTCATTTGTCGTGTGTAAATAAATTTTTTTACATACGTTTTTTATTGCTTTAAATTCTTTTCTTACATAAACTCTAAAATTTTCATTTTGTTGTGATTTATTTGGCTTTTATTTATTTTTTTTGTTCCAGAGATGATGGGAAAGTGAAAACTCAAGTTTTTATTTAAGAAAAAAGTATACATGTAAATTGGAATTTCACAATACACAAATGTAGAGAGAGAATATTCCAAAAAGTCTTTGTAATTTTCAGGGATTGTAAACTCTTTTTAGTTTTTATATATCAGGTTCTGCAATCGTTGAGAAAAAGGGGGAGGCGGGGGATTTTTAACTGAGTGTTGACTACCAATCCAAAAGTCATTCCTTAAAAACATATTTCCATTTAAGCCAGATAAATCACTTTACAATCATCTATGATCGTTAGGTCAGCTTTTTGTAAATGGGCAAAATAATGGCTTGTTTGACTCTGATCAATATGCCACCGCACGTTCACTTGGGAATTTAATGTTAGTCTCTTTAAAAGGTTTTGATCCATAGGTGAGTAGCATATTTAACATGTTTCAAGAATGCATATCCATTTTTTAAAACATCTGTAGAAAAATTTCTTTCTTATAAAATTTCGAGCTATTAAGGTTGAACTAGTGGGATTTCCCAAACATGCATAACAAAACTTTTGTGTTCATTCGAGGTGTGTGAATAAATTTTCTTTACTTACATTTGTTATTGCTTTATAATCTTTCCTTACACAAACTCTAAAATTTTCATTTGGTTGTGATCTATTTGCCTTTTATCACTTTTTTTGTTTGCAAGATGAAGGGAAAGTGAAAATTCATGTTATTGTTTTAAGAAAAAGGAATACATCTAAAACACAAATGCACAATGCACAAATGTAGAGAGATAATTCCAAAAATTTTCTGTCATTTTTAGTGATTGTAAATTCTTTTTAGTTTTTATATATCAGGTTCTGCAATCGTCGGGAAACGGGGGAGGTGGGGGATTTTTAACTGAGTGTTGATTCCCAATCCATAAGTCATTCCGTACAAAAATATAGCCCATTACGCATGATAAATCACTTTACATTAATCTACGATCGTTAGGACAACTTTTTTTGAATGGGCGAAATTATGGCTTGTTTGACTCGGGTAAATATCCCACCACATGTTCACTTAGGAATTTAATGTTATTCTCTTTAAAAGGTTTGGATCCATAGGTCATTTGTATCTTTAACATGTTTCAAGCATGCAAATTCTTTTTTTAAAACATGTTTTGAAAATTTTATTTTCTTATAAATTCCGAGCTTTAAGGGTTGAACTAGTGGAATTTCCCAAACTTGGATAACAAAGTTTTTTCGTCCATTTGTGGTGTGTGAAAAAATTTTCTATACTTAAATTTTTTATTGCTTAAAATTCTTCCCATTCCTAAACTCTAAAATTTTCATTTTGTTGTGATCTATTTGCCTTTTATCTCTTTGTTTTTTCACCAGATGAAGGGAAAATGAAAAATCAAGTTTTGATTTAAGAAAAAAGTATACATCTAACATGGAAATGCACAATGCACAATGTAGAGAGAGATAATTCCAAAAAGTGTCTGTAATTTGTAAGGATTGTAAACGCTTTTTAGTTTTTATATATCATGTTCAACAATCGTCGGAAAAAGGGGGGCGGGGGATTTTTAACTGAGTGTTGACTCCCAATCCATAAGTTATTCCTTACAAAAATATAGCCCATTAGACATGATAAATCACTTTACAATCATCTATGATTGTTAGGTCAGCCTTTTGTAAATGGGAAAAATAATGGTTTGTTTGACTCGGGTAAATATCCCACCGGATGTTCACTTGGGAATTTAATGTTATTCACTTTGAAAGGTTTGCATCCATAGGTCATTTGCATCTTTAACATGTTTCAAGCATGCATAACCATTTTTTAAAACATGTGTAGAAAAATCTCTTTCTTAAAAAATTCCGAGCTATTAGGGTTAAACTAGTAGAATTTCCCAAACTTGGATAACAAAATTTTTGTGTTCATTTGTGGCGTGTGAATAAATTTTCTTTACTTAAATTTTTTATATATTTAAATTCTTTCCACACATAATCTCTAAAATTTTCATTTTGTTGTGATGTATTTGCCTTTTATCTCTTTCTTTGTTCACGAGATGATGGGAAAGTGAAAACTCAAGTTTTGATTTAAGAAAATAGTTTACATCTAAAATAGAAATGCACATTGCACAAATTTAAAGAGAGATAATTCCAAAAAGTATCTGTAATTTTTAGGGATTGCAAACTCTTTTTAAATTTTATATATCAGGTTCTACAATCGTCGGGAAAAGGGGGAGGCAAGTGATTTTTAACTGAGTGTTGAATCCCAATCCACAAGTCATTCCTTACCAAAATATAGCCCGTTACGCTTGATAAATCACTTTACAATAATCTGTAATCATTAGGTCAATTTTTTGTAAATGGGCACAATAATGGCTTGTTTGAGTCGGGTAAATATCGCACCGCACGTTCACTTGGGAATTCAATGTTATTCTCTTCAAAAGGTTTCAATCAATAGGTCATTTCCATCTTTAACGTGTTTCAAGCTTGCATATCAATTTTTTATTACATGTGTAGAAAAATCTCTTCCTTATAAAATTCGGAGCTATTAGGGTTGAACTATTGGGATTTCCCAAACTTGGAAAAAATAAATTTTGTGTTCATTTGTGGTGTGTAAATAAATTTTTTTACATACATTTTTTATGGCTTTAAATTATTTTCTTACATAAACTCTAAAATTTTCATTTTGTTGTGATTTATTTGGCTTTTATTTATTTTTTTTGTTGCCGAGATGCTGGGAAAGTGAAAACTCAAGTTTTGATTTAAGAAAAAAGTATACATGTAAATTGGAATTGCACAATGCACACATGTAGAGAGAGATAATTCCAAATAGTCTCTGTAATTTTTAGGGATTGTAAACTCTTTTTAGTTTTTATATATCAGGTTCTGCAATCGTTGAGAAAAAGGAGGAGGCGGGGGATTTTTAACTGAGTGTTGACTCCCAATCCAAAAGTCATTCCTTAAAAAAATATTTCCCTTTAAGCCAGATAAATCACTTTAAAATCATCTATGATCGTTAGGTCAGCCTTTTGTAAATGGGCAAAATAATGGCTTGTTTGACTTTGATCAATATGCCACCGCACGTTCACTTGGGAATTTAATGTTAGTCTCTTTAAAAGGTTTTGATCCATAGGTGAGTTGCATATTTAACATGTTTCAAGAATGCATATCCATTTTTTAAAACATGTGTAGAAAAATTGCTTTCTTATAAAAATCCGAGCTATTAAGGTTGAACTAGTGGGATTTCCCAAACATGCATAACAAAAATTGTGTTCATTCGACGTGTGTGAATAAATTTTCTTTACTTACATTTGTTATTGCTTTACAATCTCTCCTTACACAAACTCTAAAATTTTCATTTGGTTGTGATCTATTTGCCATTTATCACTTTTTTTGTTTACCAGATGAAGGGAAAGTGAAAATTCATGTTATTGTTTTAAGAAAAATGTATACATCTAAAACACAAATGCACAATGCACAAATGTAGAGAGATAATTCCAAAAAATTTCTGTCATTTTTAGTGATTGTAAATTCTTTTTAGTTTTTATATATCAGGTTCTGCAATCGTCGGGAAATGGGGGAGCTGGGGGATTTTTAACTGAGTGTTGACTCCCAATCCATAAGTCATTCCGTACAAAAATATAGCCCATTACACATGATAAATCACTTTACATTACTCTATGATCGTTAGGACAACATTTTTTGAATGGGTGAAATTATGGCTTGTTTGACTCGGGTAAATATCCCACCACATGTTCACTTAGGAATTTAATGTTATTCTATTTAAAAGGTTTGGATCCATAGGTCATTTGAATCTTTAACATGTTTCAAGCATTCAAATCCTTTTTTTAAAACATGTTTTGAAAATTTTCTTTTCTTTTAAATTCCGAGCTTTAAGGGTTGAACTAGTGGAATTTCCCAAACTTGGATAACAAAGTTTTTTCGTCCATTTGTGGTGTGTGAATAAATTTTCTACACTTAAATTTTTTATTGCTTAAAATTCTTCCCTTTCCTAAACTCTTAAATTTTCATTTTGTTGTGATCTATTTTCCTTTTATCTCTTTGTTTTTTCACCAGATGAAGGGAAAGTGAAAACTCAAGTTTTGATTTAAGAAAAAAATATACCTCTAACATGGAAATGCACAATGCACAAATGTAGAGAGAGATAATTCCAAAAAGTGTTTGTAATTTGTAAGGATTGTAAATGCTTTTTAGTTTTTATATATTATGTTCAACAATCGTCGGGAAAAGGGGGGCGGGGGATTTTTAACTGAGTGTTGACTCCCAATCCAGAAGTTATTCCTTACAAAAATATAGCCTTTTATGCCTAATAAATCATTGTACAATCGTCTATGATCGTTAGGTTAGCTTATTTTAAATGGCAAAATAATGGCTTGTTTGACTCTGGTAAATATCCCACCGCACGTTCACTTGGGAATTTAATATTATTCTGTCTAAAAGGTTTGGATTCATAGGTCATTTGCATCTTTAACATGTTTCAAGTATGCATATTCATTTTTTAAAACATGGGTAGAAAAATCTCTTCCTTATAAAATTCCGTGCTATTTGGGTTGGACTAGTAGGATTTCCCAAACTTGGATAACAAAACTTTTATGTTCATTTGTGGTGCGTGAATAAATTTTCTTTAATTTTATTTGTTGTTTCTTTAAATTATTTCCATCCATAACCTCTAAAATTTTCATTTGGTTGTGATCTATTTACCTTTTATATCATTTTTTGTTTACGGGATGAAGGGAAAGTAAAAGTGCAAGTTTTGTTTTAAGAAAAAAGTATACATCTAAAATGGAAATGCACAATGCACAAATGTATAGAGAGATAATTCCAAAAAGTTTTCGTAATTTTTAGGTATTGAAAACTCTTATTATTTTTTATATATCAGGTTCTACTATCGTCGGGAAAAGGGGGAGGCGGGATATTTTTAACTGAGTGTTGACTCCCAATCCATAAGTCATTCCATACAAAAATATTGCTCGTTACGCATGATAAATCACTTTACAATCATATTTGATCATTAGGTCAGGTTTTTGTAAATGGGAAAAGTAATGGCTTGTTTGACTCCGGTAAATATCCTACCGCACGTTTACTTGGAAATTTAATGTTATTCTCTTTAAAAGGTTTGGATCTATAGGTCATTTGCATCTTCAACATGTTTCATGCATGCATATCAATTTTTAAAAACATGTGTAGAAAAATCTCTTTCTTATATAATTCCAAGCTATTAGGGTTGAACTAGTGGAATTTCTCAAACTTGGACAATAAAACTTTTGTGTTCTTTTGTGGTGTGTGAATAAATTTTCTTTACTTACATTTGTTTTTGCTTTAAATTTTTTCCATACATAAACTCTAAAATTTTCATTTTGTTGTGATCTATTTGCCTATGATCTTTTTTCTTGTTTACGAGATGAAGGAAAAGTGAACACTCAAGTTTTGATTTAAGAAAAAAGTATATAACTCAAATGGAAATGGACAATACACAAATCTAGAGAGAGATAATTCCAAATAGTGTCTGTAATTTTTTGGGATTGTAAAATCTTTTTCGTTTTTATATATCAGGTTTTGCAATCATTGGGAAAAGAGGGTGGGGGTGATTTTTTAACTGAGTGTTGACTCCCAATCCATAAGTCATTCCTTACAAAAAATATAGCCCGTTACTCATGAATAGGAAAATAATGGCTTGTTTGACTCGGGTAAATATTCCTTCGCATGTTCACTTTGGAATTTAATGTTATTCTCTTTAAAGTGTTTGGATCCATAGGTCATTTTTATCTTTAACATGTTTCAAGCATGCATATCCATTTTTTAAAACATGTGTAGAAAAATCTCTGTCTTATTACATTTCGAGCTATTAGGGTTGAACTAGTGGGATTTCCCAAACTTGGATAACAAAACTTTTGTGTTCATTTGTGATGTGTGAATAAATTTTATTTACTTACATTTTTTATTGCTTCAAATTCTTTCCATACATAAACTGAAAAATTTTCATTTTGTTGTGATCTATTTGCCTTTTATCTCTTTTTTTTTACATGATGAAGGGTAAGTGAAAGCTCAAGTTTTGAGTTAAGTATAAAAAATACATCTAAAATGAAAATGCACAATGCACAAATGTCGAGAGAGATAATTCCAAAAAGTGGCTGTAATTTTTAGGGATTGGAAACTATTTTTAGTTTTTATATATTAGGTTCTACAATCATCGGGAAAAGAGGGAGGAGGGGGATTTTTAACTGAGTGTTGACTCCCAATCCATAAGTCATTCGTTACAAAAAAATAGCCCGTTACGCATGATAAATCACTTTACAATCATCTATGTTCGTTAGGTCTACTTTTTGTAAATGGGTAGAATAATGGCTTGTTTGACTTAGCTAAATATCCCACCGCACGTTCACTTGGTAATTTTATGTTATTCTCTTTAAAAGTTTTGGATCTACAACTCATTTGCATCTTCAACATGTTTCAAGCATGCATATCCATTTTTTAAAACTTGTGAAGAAAAATCTCTTTCTAATAAAATTCCGACCTATTAGGGTTGAACCTTTGGAGTTTCCAAAACTTGGGTGAAAACCTTTTGTGTTCATTTGTGGTGTGTGAATAAATTTTCTTTACCTACATAACCTCTAAAATTTTCATTTTGTTGTGATCTATTTGCCCTTTATCACTTTTTTCATTTACGAGATGAAGGGAAAGTGAAAAATCATAGTTTGATTTAAAAAAAAAGTATACATCTAAAATGCAAATGCACAATGCACAAATGTAGAGAAAGATAATTCCAAAAAGTGTCTGTAATTTTTAGGGATTGTAAACTCTTTTTAGTTTTTATATATCAGGTTCTGCATTCGTCGGGAAAAGGCAGAGGCAGGGGATTTTTAACTGAGTGTGGACTACCAATCCACAAGTAATTCCTTAAATTAATATAGCCCGTTACGCATGATAAATCACTTTACAATAATCTATGATAATTTTGTTGTAATAAATTTTCCTTTTATTTCTTTTTATGTTTACGATATGAAGGGAAAGTGAAAACTCAAGTTTTGATTTAAGAAAAAATAATACATCTAAAATGGAAATGCACAATGCACAAAGAGAGATAATTCCAAAAAGTGTCTGTAATTTGTAAGGATTGTAAACGCTTTTTAATTTTTATTTATCAGGTTAAGCAATCTTCGGGAAAAGGGGGAGGCGGGGGATTTTTAACTGAGTGTTGACTCCCAATCCATAAGTTATTCCTTACAAAAATATAGCCTTTTACGCCTGATAAATCACTGTACAATCATCTATGATCGTTAGGTTAGCTTTTTGTAAATAATGGCTTGTTTGACTTGAGTAAATATCCCACCGCACGTTCACTTTGGAATTTAATATTATTCTGTTTAAAAGGTTTCGATCCATAGATCATTTGCATCTTTAACATGTTTCAAGCATGCATATTCATTTTTTAAAACATGGGTAGAAAAATCTCTTTCTTATAAAATTCCGTGCTATTTGGGTTGAACTAATAGGATTTCCCAAACTTGGATAACAAAACTTTTATGTTCATTTGTGGTGTGTGAATAAATTTTCATTACTTTCATTTGTTGTTTCTTTAAATTCTTTCCATACATAACCTCTAAAATTTTCATTTGGTTGTGATCTATTTACCTTTTATATCTTTTTTTTTTATGAGATGAAGGGAAAGTGAAAGTGCAAGTTTTGATTTAAGAAAAAAGTATACATCTAAAATGGAAATGCACAATGCACAAATGTATAGAGAGATAATTCCAAAAAGTTTTCATAATTTTTAGGTATTGTAAACTCTTATTATTTTTTATATATCAGGTTCTACAATCATCGGGAAAAGGGGGAGGCGGGGGATTTTTAACTGAGTGTTGACTCCCAATCCATAAGTCATTCCATACAAAAATATTGCTCGTTACGCATGAGAAATCACTTTACAATCATCTTTGATCGTTAGGTCAGGTTTTTGTAAATGGGAAAAGTAATGGCTTGTTTGACACGGGTAAATATCCTACCGCACGTTTACTTGGAAATTTAATGTTATTCTCTTTAAAAGGTTTGGATCGTTAGGTCATTTTCATCTTCAACATGTTTCATGCATGCATATCAATTTTTTAAAACATGTGTAGAAAAATCTCTTTCTTATAAAACTCCGAGCAATTAGGGTTTAACTAGTGGAATTTCTCAAACTTGGACAATAAAACTTTTGTGTTCTTTTGAGGTGTGTGAATAAATTTTCATTACTTACATTTATTTTTTCTTTAAATTCTTTCCACACATAAACTCTAAAATTTTCATTTTGGTGTGATCTATTTGCCTATGATCTATTTTCCTGTTTATGAGATGAAGGGAAAGTGAACACTCAAGTTTTGATTTAAGAAAAAAGTATATAACTAAAATGGAAATGGACAATGCACAAATCTAGAGAGAGATAATTCCAAAAAGTGTCTGTAATTTTTTGGGATTGTAAACTCTTTTTCGTTTTTATATATCAGGTTTTGCAATCGTCGGGAAAAAGGGGTGGGGGTGATTTTTAACTGAGTGTTGACTCCCAATCCATCAGTCATTCCTTACAAAAATATAGCCCGTTATGCATGAATGGGAAAATAATGGCTTGTTTGACTCGGGTAAATATCCCACCGCATGTTCACTTGGGAATTTAATGTTATTCTTTTTAAAATGTTTGGATCCATAGGTCATTTTCATCTTTAACATGTTTCAAGCATGCATATCCATTTTTTAAAACATGTGTAGAAAAATCTTTGTCTTATTACATTCCGAGCTATTAGGGTTGAACTAGTGGGATTTCCCAAACTTGGATAACAAAACTTTTGCATTCATTTGTGGTGTGTGAATAAATTTTTTTTACTTACATTTTTTATTGCTTTAAATTCTTTCCATACATTAACTAAAAAATTTCATTTTGTTGTGATCTATTTGCCTTTTATCTCTTTTTCTTTACCAGATGAAGGGAAAGTGAAAACTCAAGTTTTGAGTTAAGTAATAAGAATACATCTAAAATGAAAATGCACAATGCACAAATGTCTAGAGAGATAATTCCAAAAAGCTTCTGTAATTTTTAGGGATTGGAAACTATTTTTAGTTTTTATATATTAGGTTTTGCAATCATCGGGAAAAGAGGGAGGCGGGGGATTTTTAACTGAGTGTTGACTCCCAATCCATAAGATATTCCTTACAAAAATGTAGCCCATTATGCATGATAAATCACTTTACAATCATCTATGTTCGTTAGGTCTGCCTTTTGTAAACGGGCAGAATAATGGCTTGTTTGACTCATCTAAATATCCCACCGCACGTTCACTTGGTAATTTTATGTTATTCTCTTTAAAAGGTTTGGATCCACAGCTCATTTGCATCTTTAACACGTTTCAAGCATGCATATCCATTTTTTAAAACATGTGTAGAAAAATCTTTTCTAATAAAATTCCGACCTATTCGGGTTGAACCTGTGGAATTTCCAAAACTTGGATAAAAAACTTTTGTGTTCATTTGTGGTGTGTGATTAAATTTTTTGTACCTACATTTGTCCTTGCTTTAAATTTTTTCCATACATATCCTCTAAAATTTTCATTTTGTTGTGATCTATTTGCCCTTTATCACTTTTTTTTTTACGAGATGAAGGGAAAGTGAAAAATCATAGTTTGATTTTAAAAAAAGTATATATCTAAAATCGAAATGCACAATGCACAAATGTAGAGAAAGATAATTGTAAAAAGTGTATATAATTTTTAGGGATTGTAAACTCTTTTTAGTTTTTGTATATCAAGTCCTGCATTCGTCGGGAAAAGGCGGAGGCAGGGGATTTTTAACTGAGTGTTGACTCCCAATCCACAAGTCATTTGTCACAAAAGTATAGCCAGTTATGCATGATAAATCATTTTACAATCATCTATGATCGTTAGGTCAACTTTTTGTAAATGGGCAAAATAATGGCTGGTTTGTTTTGGGTAAATATCCCACCGCACATTCACTTGGGAAATGAATGTTATTCTCTTTAAAAGGTTTGGATCCATAGGACATTTGCATCTCTAACATGTTTCAAGCATGCATATCCATTTTATAAACATGTGTAGAAAAATCTATTTCTTATATAATTCCGAGCTATTAGGTTGAACTAGAAAGATTTCCCAAACTTGGATAACAAAACTTTTGTGTTCATTTGTGGTGTGTGAATAAATTTTATTTACTTACGTTTGATATTTCCTTAAATTGTTTCCATACATAAACTAAAAAAAATTCATTTTGTTGTGATCTATTTTCCTTTTATCTCTTTTTTTTTTTACGAGATGAAGGGAAAGTGAAAAATCAAGTTTTGATTTAAGAAAAAATTATACATCTAAAATGGAAATGCACAATGCCCAAATGTACAGAGAGATAATTCTTAAAAGTGTCTGTAATTTTTAGGGATTATAAACTCTTTTTAGTTTTCATATAACAGGTTCTGCAATCGTTGGGAAAAGGGGGAGGCGGGGGATTTTTAATTGTGTGTTGACTTCCAACCCACAAGTCATTCCATACAAAAATATAGCCCGTTACGTATGATAAATCACTTTACAATCATTTATGATCGTAAAGTCAGCTTTTTGTAAATGGGCAAAATAATGGCTTGTTTGACTCGGGTAAATATCGCACCGCACGTTCACTTGGGAATTCAATGTTATTCTCTTTTAAAGGTTTGGATACATAGGGTATTTGCATCTTTAACGTGTTTCAAGCATGCATATCCATTTTTTAAAAGATGTGTAGAAAAATCTCTTTCTTATAAAATTCCAAGCTTTAAGGGTTGAACTCGTAGAATTTCCCAAACTTGGATAACAAAACTTTTGTGTTCTTTTGTGTTGTGTAGATAAATTAACTTTACTTACATTTGTTATTGCTTTAAATTCTTTCCATACATAAACTCTAAAATTTTCATTTTGTTGTGATCTTTTTGCATTTTATCTCTTTTTTTGTTTACGAGATGATGGGAAAGTGAAAACTCAAGTTTTGATTTAAGAGAAAAGTAAACATCTAAAATGGAAATGCACAATGAAGAAATTTAGAGAGAGATAATTCCAAAAAGTGTCTGTAATTTTTAGGGATTGTAAACTCTTTTTAGTTTTTATATATCAGGTTCTGCAATTGTTGGGAAAATGGGGAGGCGTGGGAGTTTTTAATGTGTTGACTCCCAATCCATAAGTCATTCCTTAAAAAAATATTGCCCGTTACATATGAGAAATCATTTTACAATCAACTATGATCGTTTAGTCAGCTTTTTGTAAATGGGTAAAATAATGGCTTGTTTGACTCTGCTAAATATCCCTCCGCACGTTCACTTCGGAATTTAATGTTAATCTTTTTAAAAGGTTTGGGTCCACAGGTCATTTGCATCTTTAACATGTTTCAAGCATGCATATCTATTTTTTAAAACATGTGTAGAAAAATCTCTAGCTTATAAAATTCTGAGCTATTAGATTTGAACTAGTGGGATATCCCAAACTTGGATAACAAAACTTTTGTGTTCATTTGTGTTGTGAGAATTAATTTTCTTTACTTACATTTGTTATTGCTTTAAATTCTTTCAATACATAAAATGAAAAATTTTCTTTTTGTAGTGATCTATTTGCCTTTTATCTCTTTTTTTTTCGAGATGAAGGAAAAGTGAAAACTCACGTCTTGATTTAAGAAAAAAGTATACATATACAATGGAAATGCACAATGCAAAAAAGTAGAGAGAGATAATTGAAAAAAGTGTCTGTAATTTTTAGGGATTGCAAACTCTTTTATGTTTTTATATATCAGGTTCTGCAATCGTTAAAAAAATGGGGAGGCAGGGGGGTTTTAACCGAGTGTTGACTCCGTATCCATAAGTCATTCCTTACAAAAATACAGCCTATTACACATGATAAATCACTTTACAATCATCTATGATCATTAGGTCAGCTTTTTGTAAATTGGCAAAATAATGGCTTGTTTGACTTGGGTAAATATCCCACCGCACGTTTACTTGGGAATTTAATGTTAATCTCTTTAAAAGGTTTGGATCAATAGGTCATTTGAATCTTTAACATGTTTCAAGCATGCATATGCATTTTCTAAAACTTGTTTATAAAAATGTCTTTCTTATAAAATTCTGAGCTATTAGGGTTGAACTAGTGGGACTTCCCAAACTTGGATAACAAAGCTTTTGTGTTCATTTGTGGTGTGTGAATAAATTTTCTTTACTTAAATTACCTAAACTCTAAAATTTTCATTTTGTTGTGATCTATTTCCCTTTTATCTTTTTTTTTAAGAGATGAAGGGAAAGTGAAAATTCAAGTTTTGATTTAAGAAAAGACTATACATCTGAAATGGAAATGCACAATGTACAAATGTAGAGAGAGATAATTCATAATGTGTCTGTAATTTTTAGGGATTGTAAATTTTTTTTAGTTTTTATATATCCGGTTATGCAATCATCTAGAAAAGGAGAAGGTGGGGGATTTTCAACTGAGTGTTAACTCCCAATCCATAAGTCATTCCTTACAAAAATATATCCCGTTACGCATGATAAACCACTTTACATTAGTCTATGATCATTAGGTCAGCTTTTTGTGAATGGAGAAAATAATGGTTTGTTTGACTCGGGTACATATCCCACCGTATGTTCACTTGGGAATTTAATGTTTTTCTCTTTAAAAGGTTTGGATCCACAGGTCATTTGCATTTTTAACATGTTTCAAGCATGCATATCCATTTTTTAAAACATGTGTAGAAAAATCTCTTTCTTATAAAATTCCAAGCTATTAGGGTTGAACAAGTGGGATGTCCCAAACTTGGATAACAAAACTTTTGTGTTCATTTGTGGTGTGTGAATAAATTTATTTACTTACATTTTTATTGCTTTAAATTCTTTCCATACAAAAACTCTAAAATTTTCATTTTGTTGTGAGCTATTTGCCTTTTATTTCTTTTTTTTTGTTTACGAGTTGAAGGGAAAGTGAAAACTCAAGTTTTGATTTAAGAAAAAAAATATACATCTAAAATGGAAATGCACAATGCACAAATGTAGAGAGATAATTCCAAAATGTGGCTGTAATTTTTAGGGATTGTAAAATATTTTTAGTTTTAATATTTCAGGTTCTACAATCATCGGGAAAAGGGGGAGGCGGGGAATTTTTAACTGAGTACTGACCCCCAATCCATAAGTCATTCCTTAAAACAATATCTCCCGTTACGCATGATAAATCCCTTTACCATCATCTATGATCGTGAACAGCTTTTTGTAAATATGCAAAATAATGGTTTTTTTGACTCGGGTAAATATCCCACCGCACATTCACTTGGGAATTTAATGTTATTCTCTTTAAAAGGTTTGGATGCATAGGTCATTTGCATCTTTGACATGTTTCAAGCATGCCTATCCATTTTTTAAAACATGTGTAGAAAAATCTCTTGCTTTTAAAATTCTGAGCTATTAGGGTTGAACTAGTGGAATTTCCCAAACTTAGATAACAAAACTTTTATGTTCAGTTGTGGTGTGTGAATAAATTTTCTTTACTTACATTTTTTGTTTCTTTAAGTTCTTTCCATACATAACCTCTAAAATTTTCATTTGGTTGTGATCTATTTACCTTTTATCTCTTTTTTTGTTTATGAGATGAAGGGAAAGTGAAGACGCAAGTTTTGCTTTAAGAAAAAAGTATACATGTAAAATGGAAATGCACAATGCACAAATGTAGAGAGAGATAATCTAAAAAAGTGTCCGTAATTTTTAGGGATTGAAAACTCTTTATAGTTTTTATATATCAGGTTCTCCCATCGTCAGGAAAAGGGGGAGGCTGGGAATTTTTAAGTGAGTGTTGAATCTCAATCCATAAGTCACTCCTTACAAAAATATTGCCCGTTACGCATGCATGGGCAAAATAATAGCTTGTTTGACTCAGGTAAATATCCCACCGCATGTTCACATGGGAATTTAATGTTATTCTCTTTAAAAGGTTTGGATCCCTAGGCCATTTTCATCTTTAACATGTTTCAAGCATGCATATCCATTTTTTAAAACATGTGTAGAAAAATCACCGTCTTATTAAATTCCGAGTTATTAGGGCTGAACTAGTGGGATTTCCCAAACTTGGATAACAAAACTTTTGTGTTCATTTGTGGTGTGTGACTAAATTTTCTTTACTTACATTTTTTATTGCTTTAAATTCTTTTCATACATAAACTCAAAAATTTTCATTTTGTTGGGATCTATTTGCCTTTTATATCTTTTTTTTTACCAGATGAAGGGAAAGTGAAAACTCAAGTTTTGAGTTGAGAAAAAAGAATACATCTAAAATGGAAATGCACAGTGCACTATTGTGGAGAGAGATAATTCCAAAAATGTCTGTAATTTTTAGGGATTGTAAACTCTTTTTAGTTTTTATATATCAGGTTCTGCAATCGTCAGGAAAACGGGGAGGCGAGGGATTTTTAACAGTGTGTTGAATCCCATTCCATAAGTCATTCCTTACAAAAATATAGGCCGTTGCGCATGATAAATCACTTTTTAATCATCTATGATTGTTAGGTCAGCTTTTTGTAAATAGGCAAAATAATGGCCTTTTTGAGTCAGGCAAAATATCCCACCGCACGTTCACTTGGGAATGTTATGTTATTTTCTTTAAAAGGTTTGGATCCACAAATCATTTGCATCTTTAACATGTTTGAATCATGCATATCCATTTTTAAAAAATGTGAAGAAAAATCTCTTTTTGATAAAATGTCGACCTATTAGGGTTGAATCTGGGGAATTTAAAAGACTTGGATAAAAAAACTTTTGTGTTCATTTGTGGTGTGTGAATAAATTTTCTTTACCTACATTTTTCATTGCTTTAAATTCTTTCCATACATAACCCCTAATATTTTCATTTTGTTGTGATCTATTTGCCCTTTATCACTTTTTTTCTTTACGAGATGAAGGGAAAGTGAAAACTCGTAGTTTGATTTAAGAAAAAAGTATACATCTAAAATGGAATTTCACAATTCACAAATGTAGAGAAGGATAATTCCAAAAAGTTTCTGTAATTTTTAGGGTTTTTAAACTCTTTTTAGTTTTTATAAATCAGGTTCTGCATTCGTCGGGAAAAGGTGGAGGCAGGTAATTTTTAACTGAGTGTTGACTCCCAATCCAGACGTCATTCATTACAAAAATATAGCCCATTATGCTTGATAAATCACTATACAATAATCTATGATCGTTAGGTCAGCTTTTTGTAAATGGCCACAATAATGTCTTGTTTGAATCGGGTAAATATCGCACCTCACGTTCACTTGGGAATTCAATGTTAATCTCTTTAAATGGTTTGGATCCATATGTCATTTGCATCTTCAACGTGTTTCAAGCATGCATATAAATTTTTTAAAACATGTGTAGAAAAATCTCTTTCTTATAAATTCCGAGGTATTAGGGTTGAACTAGTGGGATTTCCCAAACTTGGATTACAAAACTTCTATGTTCATTTCTGGTGTGTGAATAAATTTTATTTACTTACATTTTTTTTTGCTATAAATTCTTTCCATACATGAACTCTAAAATTTTCATTTTGTTGTGATTTATTTGCCTTTTATTTCTTTTTTTGTTGACGAGATGATGGAAAAGTGGAAACTCAAGTTTTGATTTAAGAAAAAAGTATACATCTAAAATGGAAATGCACAATGAACAAATGTAGAGAGAGATAATTCTAAAAAGTGTCTGTAATTTTTAGGGATTGTAAACTCTTTTTAGTTTTTATATTTCATGTTCTGCAATCGTCGGGAAAAGCGAAAGGCGGGGGATTTTTAACTGAGTGTTGACTCCCAATCCATAAGTTATTCCTTACAAAAATATTGTCTGTTACACCTGATAAATCACTTTACAATCATCTATGATCGTTAGGTTAGCTTTTTGTTAATGGACAAAATAATGGCATGTTTGTCTCGGGTAAATACCCCACCGCACGTTCACTTGGGAATTTAATGTTAGTCTCTTTAAAAGGTTTGGATCCATAGGTGAGTTGCATCTTTAACATGTTTCAAGAGTGCATATCCATTTTTTAAAACATGTGTAGAAAAATTGCTTTCTTATAAAATTCTGAGCTATTAGGTTTGAACTAGTGGGAGTTCCCAAACTTCGATAACAAAACTTTTTTGTTCATTTGTTGTGTGTGAATAAATTTTATTTTCTTACATTTGTTATTGCTTTAAATTCTTTCTATACATAAACTCAAAAATTTTCATTTTATTGTGATCTATTTGCCTTTTGTCTCTTTTTTTGTTTACGAGGTGAAGGTAAAGTAAAAACTCAAGTTTTGACTTAAGAAAAAATTATACATCTAAAATTAAAATGCACAATGCACAAATGTAGAGAGAGATAATTAAAAAAAGTGTCTGTAATTTTTAGGGATTGTAAACTCTTTATAGTTTTTATATATCAGGTTCTCCAATCGACGGGAAAAGGGGGAGGTGGGGGATTTTTAACTGAGTGTTGACTCCCCATCCATAAGTCATTCGTTACAAAAATATAGCCTGTTACGCATGATAAATTACTTTACAATCATCTATGATCGTTAGGTCAACTTTTTGTAAATGGTCAAAATAATGGCTTGTTTGATTCGGGTAAATATCCCACCGCACGTTCACTTGGGAATTGAATGTTATTCTCTTTAAAAGGTTTGGATCCATAGGTCATTTGCATCTTTGACATGTTTCAAGCGTGCATATCTATTTTTTAAAACATGTGTAGAAAAATCTCTTTCTTATAAAATTTTGAGCTATTAGGGTGGAAATAGAAAGATTTCCCAAAGTTGGATAACAAAACTTTTGTTTTCATTTGTGGTGTGTGAATAAAGTTTCTTTACTTACATTTGTTATTGCTTCAAATTCTTTCCATACATAAACTAAAACATTTTCATTTTGTATGATCTATTTGCCATTTATCTCTTTTGTTTTACTAGATGAAGGGAAAGGAAAACTCATGTTTTGATTTAAGAAAAAACTATAAATCTAAAATGGAAATGCACAATGTTCAAATGTACATAGAGATAATTCTGAAAAGTGTATGTAATTTTTAAGCATTATAAACTCTTTTTAGTTTTTATGTATCAGGTTCTGCTATCATCAGGAAAAGGGGGAGGTGGGGGATTTTTAACTGAGTATTGACTCCCAATCCATAAGTCATTCCTTAAAAAAATATTGCCCATTACGCCTGATCAATCACTTTACAATCTTCTATGATTGTTAAGGTAGCTTTTTGTAAATGGGCACAATAATGGCTTGTTTGACTCGGGTAAATATCCCACCGCACGTTCACTTGGGAATTTAATTTTATTCTCTTTAAAAGGTTTGGATCCATAGGCCATTTGCATCTTTAACATGTTTCAAGCATGCATATCCATTTTTTAAACATGTGTAGAAAAATCTTTTGCTTTTAAAATTCTGAGCTATTAGAGTTGAAATAGTGGGATTTCCCAAACTTGGATAACAAAACTTTTGTGTTCATTTGTGGTGTTAGAATTAATTTTATTTACTTAAATTTCTTATTGATTTAAATT
The DNA here is from genome assembly GCF_029961685.1 of Aristolochia californica. Classification (NCBI taxonomy): domain Eukaryota; kingdom Viridiplantae; phylum Streptophyta; class Magnoliopsida; order Piperales; family Aristolochiaceae; genus Aristolochia; species Aristolochia californica. The sequence goes on from NW_027182214.1 coordinate 20,931,135, forward strand.
CTTTCCATACATAAAATGAAAAATTTTCTTTTTGTAGTGATCTATTTGCCTTTTATCTCTTTTTTTTGTTGTTTTCGAGATGAAGGGAAAGTGAAAACTCAAGTTTTGATTTAAGAAAAAAGTATACGTCTAAAATGGAAATGCACATTGCAAAAAATTAGAGAGAGATAATTCCAAAAAGTGTGTGTAATTTTTAGGGGTTGTAAACTCTTTTAAGTTTTAATTTATCAGGTTCTGCAATTGTTGGGAAAATGGGGAGGCGGGGGATTTTTAACTGAGTGTTGATTCCCAATCCATTAGTTATTCCTTACAAAAATATAGCCCGTTACACATGATAAATCAGTTTCCAATCATCTATGATCGTTAGGTAAGCTTTTTGTAAATGGCAAAATAATGGCTTGTTTGACTCGGGTAAATATCCCGCCGCACGTTCACTTGGGAATTTAATTTTAATCTCTTTAAAAAGTTTGGATCCATAGGTCATTTGCGTCTTTAACATGTTTCAAGCATGCATATCCATTTTTTTAAACATGTTTAGAAAAATGTCTTTCTTATAAAATTCCGAGCTATTAGGGTTGAACTAGTGGGATTTCCCAAACTTGGATAACAAAGTTTTTGTGTTCATTTGTTGTGTGTGAATAAATTTACTTTACTTAAATTTGTTATTGCTTTAAATTCTTTCCATACCTAAACTCTAAAATTTTCATTTTGTTGTGATCTATTTCCCTTTTATCTTTTTTTTTTAAGAGATGAAGGGAAAATGAAAACTCAAGTTTTGATTTAAGAAAAAAGTATACATCTAAAATGGAAATGCACAATGCACAAATGTAGAGAGAGATAATCCCAAAAAGTGTTTTTAATTTTAGGGATTGTAAATTCTTTTTAGTTTTTATATATTAGGTTCTGCAACAGTCGGGAAAAGGGGGAGGCGGGGGATTTTTAAATGAGTGTTGACTCCCAATACATAAGTCATTCTTTACAAAAATATAGCCCTTTATGCATGATAAATCACTTTACATTAATCTATGATCGTTAGGTCAGCTTTTTGTGAATGGGCAAAAGAATGGCTTGTTTGACTCGAGTACATATCCCACCGCACGTTCACTTGGGAATTTAATGTTTTTCTCTTTAAAAGGTTTGGATCCATAGGTCATATGCATATTTAACATGTTTCATGCATGCATATCCATTTTTTAAAACATGAGTAGAAAAATCTCTTTCTTATAAAATTCCGAGCTATTAGGTTTGAACAAGTGGGATTTCCCAAACTTGGATAACAAAACTATTGTGTTCATTTTTGGTGTGTGAATAAATTTTCTTTCCTTACATTTGTTATTGCTTTAAATTCTTTTGATACAAAAACTCTAAAATATTGATTTTGTTGTGATATTTGCCTTTTATTTCTTTTTTGTTTACGAGATGAAGGGAAAGTGAAAACTCAAGTTTTGATTTAAGAAAAAAGTGTACATCTAAAATGGAAATGCACAATGCACAAATGTAGAGAGAGATAATTCCAAAAAGTGTCTGTAATTTTTAAGGATTGTAAACTCTTTCTAGTTTTTATATATCAGGTTCTGCAATCGTAGGGAAAAGGGGGACGCGGGGGATTTTTAACTGAGTGTTGACTCCCAATCCATAAATCATTCCTTCAAAAAATATTTCCCATTATGCATGATAAATCACTTTAGATTAATCAATGATAGTAAGGTCAACTTTTTCTGAATCGGCAAAATAATGGCTTATTTGATTCGGGTGAATATCCCTCCGCATGTTCCCTTGGGAATTTAATGTTATTCTCTTTAAAAGGTTTGGATCCATAGGTCATTTGCATCTTTAACATGTTTCAATCTTGCATATCCATTTTTTAAAACATGTGTTGAAAAATATCTTTCTTATAAAATTCCGAGCTATTAGAGTTGAACTAGTCGAATTTCCCAAACTCTGATAATGAAACTTTTCTGTTCTTTTGTGGTGTGTGAATAAATTTTATTTACTTATATTGTTATTGCTTTAAATTCTTTCCATACATAAACTCTAAATTTTTTATTTTTTTGTGATTTGTTTCCCTTTTATCTCTTTTTTTTAAGAGATGAAGGGTAAGTTAAAGTTCAAGTTTCGATTTAAGAAAAAAATATACATCTAAAACGGAACTGTAAAATTCACAAATGTAGAGAGTGTTAATTCCAAAAAGTGTCTGTAATTTTTAGGGATTGTTTACTCTTTTTATTTTTTATATATCAGGTTCTGCAATCGTCAGGAAAAGGAGGAAGCGGGGGATTTTTAACTGAGTGTTGACTCCATATCCATAAGTCATTCCTTACAAAAATATAGCCTGTTACGCATGTTAAATCACTTTACTATCATCTATGATCGTTAGGTGAGCTTTTTGTAAATGGCAAAATAATGGCTTATTTGACTCGGGTAAATATCCCACTGCACGTTCAATTGGGAATTTAATGTTATTCTCTTTAAAAGGTTTGGATCCATAGGTCATTTGCATCTTTAACATGTATCAAGCATGCATATCCATATTTTAAAACATGTGTAGAAAAATCTCTATCTTATAAAATTCTGAGCTATTAGAGTAGAACTAGTGGGATTTCCCAAACTTGGATAACAGAACTTTTGTGTTCATTTGTGGTGTGTGTATAAATTGTCTATACTTACATTTGTTATTGCTTTAAATTCTTTCCATACTTAAACTCTAAAATTTTTATTTTGTTGTGATCTATTTGCCTTTTATCTCTTTTTTTGTTTATGAGATGTGGGGAAAGTGAAAACTTGAGTTTTGATTTAAGAAAAAGGTATACTTCTAAAATGGAACAAAGCACAAATGTAAAGAAAGATAATTCCAAAAAGGGTCTATAAGTTTTACGGATTGTAAACTCTTTTTAGTTTTTATGTATCAGGTTCTTTAATCGTCGGGAATAGAGCGAGGCGGGGGATTTTTACTTGAGTGTTGCCTCCCAATCCATAAGTCATTCCATACAAAAATATAGCCCGTTACACATGATAAATCACTTTACAATCATTTATGATCGTTAGGTCAGTTTTTTGTAAATGGGCAAAATAATGGCTTGTTTGACTCGGGTAAATATCCCACCACACTTTCACTTGGGAATTTAATGTTATTCTCTTTAAAAGGTTTGGATCCATAGGTCTTTTGCATCTCTAACATGTTTCAGGCATGCATATCCATTTTTTTAAAACATGTGTAGAAAAAAAAATTTCTTATAAAATTCCGAGCTATTAGGGTTGAACTAGAGGGATTTCCCAAACTTGGATAAAAAAACATTTGTGTTCATTTGTGGTGTGTGAATAAATGTTATTTACTTAAATTTGTTATTTCTTTAAATTCTTTCCATACATAAACTCTAAAATTTTTATTTTGTTGTTATCTATTTGCCTTTTATCTCCTTTTTTGTTTATAAGATAAAGGGAAAGTGAAAACTCAAATTTTTATTCAAAAAAAAAGTATACATCTAAAACAGAAATGCACAATCCACAACTGAAGAGAGAGATAATACCGAAAAGTATCTGTAATTTTTATGGTTTATAAACACTTTTTAGTATTTATATATCAGGTTCGGCAACAATCGGGAAAAGGGGGAGGCTAGGGATTTTTAACTGTGTGTTGACTCCCAATCCATAAGTCATTCCTTACAAAAATATAGCCCTTTACGCATGATAAATCACTTTACAATCATCTATGATCGTTTGGTCAGCTTTTTGTAAATGGGCTAAATAATGACTTGTTTGACTTGGGTAAATTTCCCACCGCACTTTCACTTCGGAATTTAATGTTAATCTCTTTAAAAGGTTTGGATCCATAGGTCATTTGCATCTTTATCATGTTTCAAGCATGCATATCCATTTTTTAAAACATGTGTTGAAAAATCTCTTTCATATAAAATTCCCAGCTATTAGGGTTGAAATAGTGGGATTTCCCAAACTTGGATAAGAAAACTTTTGTGTTCTTTTGTGGTGTGTGAATAAATTTTCTTTACATACATTTTTTAATTCTTTAAATTCTTTCCACACATAAACTCTAAAATTTTCATTTTGTTATGATCTATTTGCCTATGATCTCTTTTTTTGTTTACGAGATGAAGGAAAAGTGAAACCTCATGTTTTTATTTAAGAAAAAAAGTACATAAATAAAATGGAAATGCACAATGCACAAATTTAGAGAGAGATAATTCCAAAAAGTTTTTGTAATTTTTTGGGATTGTAAACTGTTTATAGTTTTTATATATCAGGTTTTTCAATCGTCGGGAAACTGGGGAGGTGGGGGATTTTTAACTGATTGTTGACTCCCAATCCATAAGTCATTCCTTACAAAAATATATCCTGTTACGTATGATAAATCACTTTACAATCATCTATGATCGTTAGGTCAGCATTCTGTAAATGAGCAAAATAATGGCTTGTTTGACTTGGGTAAATATCCTACCGCATGTTCACTTAGGAATTTAATGTTATTCTCTTTAAAAGGTTTGGTTCCATAGGTCATTTTCATCTTTAACATTTTTCAGGCATGCATATCCATTTTTTAAAACATGTGTGGAAAAATCTGTTTCTTATTAAATTCTGAGCTATTGGGGTTGAACTAGTGGGATTTCCCAAACTTAGATAACAAAACTTTTGTGTTCATTTGTGGTGTGTGAATAAATTTTCTTTATTTACATTTTTAATTTCTTTAAATTCTTTCCATACATAAACTCAAAATATTTCATTTTGTTGTGATCTAATTGCCTTTTATCTCTTTTTTTTTTTTTTAGATGAAGGAAAAGTGAATACTCAAGTTTTGATTTAAGAAAAAAGTATACATCTAAAAAGAAAATGCACAATGCAAAAATGTAGAGAGAGATAATTCCAAAAAGTGTATGTAATTTTTAGGGATTGTAGACTCTTTTTAGTATTTATATATCAGGTTCTGCAATCGTAGGGAAAAGGGGGAGGTAGGGGATTTTTAACTGATTGTTGACTCCCAATCCATAAGTCATTCCGTACAAAAATATAGCCCGTTACGCAAGATAAATTACTTTACATTCATCTATGATCCTTAGGTCAGTTTTTATAAATGGGAAAAATAGTGGCTTGTTTGACTCAGGTAAATATCCCACTGCACATTCACTTGGGAATTTAATTTTATTCTCTTGAAATGGTTTAGATCCATAGGTCATTTACATCTACAACATGTTTCAAGCAGGCATATCCATTTTTTAAAACATGTGGTGAAAAATCACTATCTTATAAAACTCCGAGTTATTAGGGTTGCACTAGTAGAATGACCCAAACTTGGATAACAAAAATTTTGTGTTCATTTGTGGTGCGTGAATAAATTTTCTATACTTAAATTTTTTATTGCTTTAAATTCTTTCCATACATAAACTCTAAAATTTTCATTTTGTAGTGATCTATTTGCTTTTTAGCACTTTTTTTGTTTACGAGATGAACAAAAAGTGAAAACTCATGTTTTGATTTAAGAAAAAAGTATACATCTAAAATGGAAATGCATAATGCACAAATGTAGTGAGAGATAATTCCAATAAGTGTCTGTAGTTTTTAGTGATTGTAAATTCTTTTTAGTTTTTATAAATCAGGTTCTGGAATTGTCAGGAAAAGGGGGAGGCGGAGGATTTTTAACTGAGTGTTGACTCTCAATCCATAAGTCATTCCTTAAAAAAATATAGCTCGTGACTCATGATAAATCACTTTACATTAATCTATGATCGTTAGGACAACTTTTTGTGAATGGGCAAAATAATTACTTGTTTGACTCGGGTAAATATCCCACCGCATGTTCACTTGGGAATTTAGTGTTATTCTCTTTAAAAGGTTTGGATCCATAGGTCATTTGCATCTTTAACATGTTTCAAACATGCAAATCCTTTTTTTAAAACATGTGTTGAAAAATTATTTCTTATTAAATTCCGAGCTTTAAGGGTAGAACAAGTGGAATTTCCAAAATTTGGATAACAAAACTTTTGTGTTCTTTTGTGTTCTGTAGATAAATTTACTTTACTTCCATTGGTTATTGCTACAAGTTCTTTCCATAAAAAAACTCTAAAATTTTCATTTTGTTGTGATCAATTTTCCTTTTATCTCTTTTTTTGTTTACGAGATGAAGGGAAAGTGAAAACTGAAGTTTTGATTTAAGAGAAAAGTATACATATAAAATGGCAATACACAATGCCAAAAATTTGGAGAGAGATAATTCCAAAAAGTGTCTGTAATTTTTAGGGATTGTAAACTCTTTTTAGTTTTTATATATTCGGTTCTGCAATCGTCGGGAAAAGGGGTAGGCGGGGATTTTTAACTGAGTGTTGACTCCAAATCCATAAGTCATTCCTTGCAAAAATATTGCCCATTACTCCTGATAAATCACTTTGCAATTGTTTATGATTGTTAGGTCAGCTTTTTGTAAATGGGCAAAATAATGGCTTGTTTGACTCGGGTAAATATCCCACCGCACGTTCACTTGGAAATTTAAAGTTATTCTCTTTAAAAGGTTTGGATCCATAGGTCATTTGCATCTTTAACACGTTTCAAGAATGCATATCTATTTTTTAAAACATGTTTAGAAAAATCTTTTTCTTATAAAATTATGAGCTATTAGGGTTGAACTTTGTGGTGTGTGAATAAATTTTCTTTACTTAAATTTATTATTGCTTTAAATTATTTCCATACCTAAACTCTAAAATTTTCATTTTCTTATGAAATATTTGCCTTTTATCTTTTTATTTTTACGAGATGAAGAGAAAGTGAAAAATCAAGTTTTTATTTAACAAAAAATTATACATCTAAAATGGAAATGCACAATGCATAAATGTAGAGAGAGATAATTCCAAAAAGTGACTGTAATCTTTAGGGATTGTGAACTCATTTTAGTTTTTATATATCAGGTTCTGCGATCGTCAGGAAAAAGGGGAGGCAGTGGATTTTTAACTGAGTGTTGATTCCCAATCCATAAGTCATTCCTTAGAAAAATATAGCCCATTATGCAAGATAAATTAATTTACATTCATCTATGATCGTTAGGTCAGTTTTTGTAAATGGGAAAAATAATGTCTTGTTTGACTCAGGTAATTATTCCACCGCACGCTCACTTGGGAATTTAATTTTATTCTCTTGAAAAGGTTTGGATCCTTAGGTCATTTACATCTATAACATGTTTCAAGCATGCATATCCATTTTTTAAAACATGTGTTGAAAAATCTCTTTCTTATAAAACTCCGAGTTATTAGGGTTGCACTAGTAGAATTACCCAAACTCGGATAAAAAACCTTTTGTGTTCATTTGTAGTGTGTGAATAAATTTTCTTTTATTAAATTTTTTATTGTTTTTAATTTTTTCCATACATAAACTCTAAAATTTTCATCCAGTAGTGATCAATTTCCCATTTATCTCTTTTGTTGTTTACGAGATGAAGGGTAAGAGAAAACTCAAGTTTTGATTTAAGAAAAAAGTATACATCTAAAATGGAAATGCACAATGCACAAATGTAGAGAGAGATAATTCAAAAAAGTGTCTGTAATTTTTAGGGATTGTAAACTCTTTTTAGTTTTTATATATCAGGTTCTATAATAGTCAGGAAAAGGGGGAGGAGGGGGATTTTTAACTGATTATTGACTCCCAATGCATAAGTCATTTCTTACAAAAATATAGCCCGTTACGCATGATATATCACTTTACAATCATCTATGAACGTTAGGTCAGATTATTAACTGAGTGTTGAGAAAATGGGGAGGCAGGGGATTTTTAACTGAGTGTTGACTACGAATCCATAAGTCATTCCTTAATAAAATATAGCCAGTTACACATAATAAATCACTTTACAATCATCTATGATCGTTAGGTCAGGTTTTTGTAAATGGGCAAAATAATGACTTGTTTGACTTGGGTAAATATCCCACCGCATGTTCACTTCGGAATTAAAGTTAATCTCTTTAAATGGTTTGGATCCATAGGTCATTTGCATCTTTATCATGTTTCAAGCATGCATATCCATTTTTTAAAACATGTGTAGAAAAATCTCTTTGTTATAAAATTCCAAGCAATTAGGGTTGAAATAGTGGTATTTCCCAAACTTGGATAACAAAACTTTTGTGTTCATTTGTGGTGAGTGAATAAATTTACTTTACTTAAATTTGTCATTGCTTTAAATTCTTTCCATACATAAATTCTAAAATTTTCATTTTGTTGTGATCTATTTTCTTTTTATCTCGTTTTTTTGTTTACAAAATGAAGGGAAAGTGAAAAAACAAGTTTTGATTGAAGAAAAAAGTATACATCTAAAATGGAATGCACAATGCACAAATGTAGAAAGAGACAATTCCAAAAAGTGTCTGTAATTTTTATACATCAGGTTCTGCAATAGTCGGGAAAAGGGGGAGGCGGGGGATTTTTTACAGTGTGTTGACTCCCAATCAATAAGTCATTCCTTACTAAAATATACCCCGTTACACATGAGAAATCACATTACAATCATCTATGGTCGTTAGGTCAGCTTTTTGTAAATGGGCAAAATAATGGCTTGTTTGATTCCGGTAAATATCCCACCGCATGTTCACTTGGGAATTTAATGTTATTCTCTTTAAAAGGTTTGGATCCATAGGTCATTTGCATATTTGACATGTTGCAAGCATGCATATCCATTTTTTAAAACATGTGTAGAAAAATGTCTTTCTTATAAAATTCTGAGCTATTAGGGTTTAACTAGTAGAATTTCCGAAACTCGGATAACAAAACTTTTGTGTTCATTTTTGGTGTGTGAATAAAATTTCTTTACTTACATTTTTTATTGCTATAAATTCATTCCATACATAAACTGTAAAATTTTCTTTTTGTAGTGATCTATTTCCCTTTTATCTATTTTTTTTGTTAACGAGATGAAGGGTAAGTGTAAACTCAAGTTTTGATTTAAGAAAAAAGTATACATCTAAAATGGAAATGCACAATGCAAAAATGTATAGAGAGATAATTCCAAAAAGTGTTTGTAATTTTTAGGGTTTGTAAACAATTTTTAGTATTTATACATCAGGTTCAACAATCGTCAGGAAAAGGGGGAGGCGGGGGATTTTTAACTCAGTGATGACTCCCAATCCATAAGTCATTCCTAACAAAGATATAGCCCAGTACACATGATAAATCACTTTACATTCATCTGTGATCGTTAGGTCAGCTTTTTGTAAATGTGCAAAATAATGGCTTGTTTGACTCGGTAATATCCCACCGCACGTTCACTTGGAAATTTCATTTTATTCTCTTTAAAAGGTTTGGATCCATAGGTCCTTTGCATCTTTAACATGTTTCAAACATGCATATCCATTTTTTAAAACATGTGAAGAAAAATCACTTTCATATAAAATTCTTAGCTACTATGGTTGAACAAGTGGGAATTCCCAAACTTGGATAACAAAACTTTTGTTTTCATTTGTGGTGTGTGAAAATTTTTTCTTTACTTACATTTGTTATTGCTTTAAATTATTTCCATACAAAAACTCTAAAATTTTCATTTTGATGTGATCTATTTGCCTTTTTTTTTTTTTTGTATACGAGATGAGGGGAAAGTGAAAACTCAAGTTTTGATTTAAGAAAAAAGTATATATGTAAAATCGAAATGCACAATGCACAAAAATAGAGAATGACAATTCCTAAAAGGGGGAGGCGGGGGATTTTTAAATGAGTATTGACTCCTAATCCATAAGTCTTTCGTTACAAAATATAGCCTATTATGCATGATAAATCACTTTAAAATCATCTATGATCATTAGGTCTGACTCGGGTAAAAATCCCACCACACGTCCACTTGGGAATTTAATGTTATTCTATCTAAATGGTTTAGATCCATAGGCCATTTGCATATTTAACATGTTTCAAGCATGCGTATCCATTTTTTAAAACATGGGTAGAAAAATCTCTTTCTTATAAAATTCCGAGCTATTAGGGTTGAACTAGTTGGATTTCCCAAAGTTGGATAACAAAATTTTGGTGTTCATTTGTGGTGTGTGAATAAATTTTCTTTACTTACATTTGTTATTTCTTTAAATTCTTTCCATACATAAACTATAAAATTTTCATTTTGTTGTGAGCTATTTACCTTTTATCTCTTTTTTTGTGTACGACATGAAGGGGAAGTGAACACGCAAGTTTTGATTTAAGAAAAAAGTATTCATCTAAATAGGACATGCACAATGCACAAATGTCGAGAGATATAATTCAAAAAAGTGTCTGTAATTTTTAGGGACTGTAAACTATTTTTAGTTTTTATATATCAGGTTGTGCAATCGTCGGGAAAAGGGGGAGGTGGGGGATTTTTAATTGAGTGTTGACTCCCAATCCATAAGTCATTTCTTACAAAAATATAGCCCGTTACGCATGATAAATCACTTTACAATCATCTATGATCATTAGGTCAGCTTTATGTAAATAGTCAAAATAATGGCTTGTTTGACTCGAGTATATATCCCACCGCACATTCACTTCGGAATTTAATGCTATTCTGTTTAAAAGGTTTGGATCCATAGTTCATTTGTATCTTAAACATGTTTCAAGTATGCACATCCATTTTTTAAAACATGTGTAGAAAAATATCTTGCTTATAAAATTCTGAGCTATTAGGGTTGAACTAGTGGAATTTCCCAAACTTGGATAACAAAACTTTTGTGTTCTTTTATGGTGTGTGAATAAATTTTCTATACTTACATTAGTTATTTCTTTAAATTCTTTCCATACATAAACTCTAAAATTTTCATTTTGTTGTGATCTATTTTCCTTAGATCTCTTTTTATGTTTACGAGATGAAGGGAAAGTGAAAAGTCAAGTTTTGATTCAAGAAAAAAGTATACATCTAAAATGGAAATGCACAATGCACAAATGTATAGAGAGATAATTCCAAAAAGTGTCTATAATTTTTAGGGATTGTAAACTCTTTTTAGTTTTATATATTAGGTTATGCAATCGTGACGAAAAGGTGGAGGCGGGGAATTTTAACTGAGTGTTGACTCCCAATCCATAAGTAATTCCTTTAAAAAGTATAGCCCGTTACGCATGATAAAAAAATTTACAATCATCTATGATCGTTAGGTCAGCTTTTTGTAAATGGTAAAATAATGGCTTGTTTGACTCGGGTAAATATCCCACCGCACGTTTACTTGGGTATTTAATGTTATTCTCTTTAAAAGGTTTGGATCCAGAGGTCATTTGCATATTTAACATGTTTCAAGCATGCATATCCATTTTTTAAAACATGTGTACAAAAATCTCTATCTTATAAAATTCTGACTTATTAAGGTTGAATTAGAAGGATTTCCCAAACTAGGATAACAAAAATTTTGTGTTCATTTGTTGTGTGAATAAATTTTCTATACTTAGATTTGTTATTGCTTTAAATTCTTTCCGTACATGAACTCTAACGTTTTCATTTTGTTGTGATCTATTTGCCTTTTATCTCTTTTTTTGTTTACGATATGAAGGGAAAGTGAAAACTAAATTTTTGATTTAAGAAAAAAGTATACATCTAAAAAGGAAATGCACAATGCACATATTTAGAGAGAGATAATTCCAAAAACAGTCTATAATTTTTAGGGATTGTAAACTCTTTTTAGTTTTTATATATCAGGTTCTACAATTGTCAGGAAAAGGGGGAGGTGGGGATTTTTTACAATCATCTATGATCGTTAGGTCAGCTTTTTGTAAATGGGTCAAATAGTGACTTGCTTGACTCGGGTAAATATCCCACCGCATGTTCACTTGGGAATTTAATGTTATTCTCTTGAAAAGGTTTGAATCCATAGCACATTTGCATATTGATCATATGTCAAACATTTATATCCTTTTTTAAAAACATGTGTAGAAAAATCTCTTTCTTATAAAATTTTGAGCTATTAGGGTTGAAATAGTGGGATTTCCCAAACTTGGATAACAAAATTTTTTTGTTCAATTGTGGTGAGTGAATAAATTTACATTACTTACATTTGTCATTACTTTAAATCCTTGTCATACATAAACTCTAAAATTTTTATTTTGTTGTGATCTATATTCCTTTGATCTCTTTTTTTGTTTACGAGATGAAGGGATATTGAAAACTCAAGTTTTGTATTAAGAAAAAAGTATAGATCTAAAATGGAAATGTAGAATGCACAAATGTGGAGAGAGATAATTCCAAAGTGTCTGTAATTTTTAGGGATTATAAACTCTTTTTAGTTTTTATGTAATAGGTTCTGCAATCGTCGGGAAAAGGGGGAGGCGACGGATTTTTAACTAAATGTTGACTCCCAATCCATAAGTCCTTCCTTAAAAAAATATAGCCAGTTACGCATGATAAATCACTTTACAATCATCTATGATCATTTGGTTAGCTTTTTGTTCATGGGCAAAATAAAGGCTTGTTTCACTCGAATAAATATCCCACCACACGTTCACTTGAAAATTTAAAGTTGTTCTCTTTAAAAGGTTTGGATCCATAGGTCATTTGCATCTTTAACAAGTTCAAAGCATGCATATGCATTTTTTAAATCATGTGTAGAAAAATCTTTCTTATAAAATTCCGAGCTATTAGGGGTTAAATAGTGGGATTTCCAAAACTTGGATAACAAAAGTTGTGTGTTCATTTGTGGTGTGTGAATAAATTTTGTTTATTTATATTTTTTATTTGTTTAAATTCTTTCCATACATAAACTCTAAAATTTTCATTTTTTTGTGATCTATTTGCCTTTTATCTCTTTTTTTGTTTACAAGATAAGGGGAAAGTGAAAACTCGAGTTTTTATTTAAGAAAAAATTATACATCTAAAATGGAAATGCACAATGCAAAAATGAATAGAGAGATAATCCAAAAAAGTGTTGTTCATTTTTAGAGTTTTAAACTCTTTTCAGTTTTTATATATCAGGTTCTGCAATAGTCGGGAAAAAGGAGAGACGGGGGATTTTTAACTGAATGTTGACTCCCAATCCATAAGTCATTCCTTACAAAAATATACCCCGTTACGCATGATAAATCACTTTACAATCATCTAAGATCGTTAGGTCAGCCTTTTTGTAAATGGGAGAAATAATGGCTTGGGTAAATATCCCACTGCATGTTCACTTGGGAATTTAATGTTATTCTCTTGAAAGTGTTTGAATCCATAGGTCATTTTCATCTTGAACATGTTGCAAGTATGCATATCCATTTTTTAAAACATGTGTAGAAAAATCTCTTTCTAATAAAATCCATAGCTATCAGGGTTGAACTAGTGGAAATTCCCAAACTTGGATAACAAAAACTTTTGTGTTCATTTGTGTTTAGTGAATGAATTTTCTTTTCTTAAATTTGTTATTGCTTTAAATTCTTTCCATATATAAACTCTAAAATTTTCATTTTGTGGTGATCTATTTGCCTTTTATCTCTTTTTTAGTTTATGACATGAAGAGAAAGAACTCAAGTTTTTATTTAAGAAAAAATTATACATCTAAAGTGGAAATGCACAATGCACAAATGTAAAGAGAGATAATACCAAAAAGTGTCTGTAATTTTTAGGGTTTTTAAACACTTTTGAGTTTTTAGGTTCTGCAATAGTCGGGAAAAGGGGGAGGCGGGGGATTTTTAACTGAGTGTTGACTCCCAATCCATAAGTCATTTCTTACAAAAATATTGTCAGTTACGCATGATAAATCACTTTACAATCATCTATAAACGTTAGGTCAGCTTTTTGTAAATGGGCAAAATAATGGCTTGTTTGACTCATGTAAATATCCCAACGCACGTTCACTTGGGAATTTAATTTTAATCTCTTGAAAAGGTTTTGATCCATAGGTCATTTACATCTTTAACATGTTGCAAGCATGCATATCCATTTTTTAATACATGTGTAGAAAAATCTTTTTCATATAAAATCCCTAGCTATTAGGGTTGAACTAGTAGAATTTCCCAAACTCGCATAACAAAACTTTTTTGTTCATTTGTGGTGTGTGAATAAATTTTCTTTACTTAAATTTGTTAGTGCTTTAAATTCTTTCCATATATAAACTCTAAAATTTTCATTTTGTAGTGATCTATTTGCATTTTCTCTCTTTTTTATTTTATGAGATGATAGGAAAGTTAAAACTCAAGTTTTGATTTAAGAAAAATGTATACATCTAAAATGGAAATACACAATGCACAAATATAGAGAGAGATAATTTCATAAAGTGTATGTAATTTTAAAGGACTGTAAACTCATTTTACATTTTATATATCAGGTTCTGCAATCGTTGGGAAAAGGGGGAGGCGGAGGATTTTTAACTAAGTGTCGACTCTATATCGATAAGTCATTCCTTACAAAAATATAGCCTTTTATGCATGATAAATCACTTTACAATCATCTATGATCGTTAGGTTAGCTTTTTGTAAATGGCAAAATAATGGATTGTTTGACTCGGGTTAATATCCCACTGGACATTCACTTGGGAATTTAATGTTATTCTCTTTAAAAGGTTTGGATCCATAGGTCATTTACATCTTTAACATCTTTCAAGCATGCATATCCATTTTTTAAAAAAAAGGGTACAAAAATCTCTTTCTTATAAAATTTCGTGCTATTAGTGTTGAACTAGAGGGATTTCCGATACTTGGATAACAAAACTTTTGTGTTCATTTGTGGTGGGTGAATAAATTTTCTTTACTTACATTTGTTGTTTTGGTTGTGATCTATTTACCTTTTTTCTCTTTTTTTATTTACGAGATGAAGGTAAAGTGAAAACGCAAGTTTTTATTTAAGAAAAAAGTATACGTCTAAAATATAAATGTACAACGCACAAATGAAAAGAGAGATAATTCCAAAAAGTGTCTATAAATTTTAGGGATTGTAAACTCTTTTTATTTTTTATATATCAGGTTCGTCTACCGTCGGGAAAAGGGGGAGGTGGGGGATTTTTGATTGAGTGTTCACTCCCAATCTATAAATCTTTCCTAACAAAAATATAGCTAGTTACGCATGATACATCACTTTACAATCATCTATGATCGTTAAGTCAACTTTTTGTAAATGGGCAATATAATGGCTTGTTTGACTCGGGTAAATATCCTACCACACTTCACTTGGGAATTTAATGCTATTCTATTTAAAAGGTTTGGATCCTTAGGTCATTTGCATCTTTAACATGTTTCAAGCATGCATATCATTTTTTTAAAACAAGTGTAGAAAAATCTCTTTCTTATAAAATTCCAAGCTATTATGGTTGAACTAGAGGAATTTCCAAAACTAGGACAACAAAACTTTTGTGTTCTTTTGTGCTGTGTGAATAAATTTTCTTTACTTACATATTTTATTGCTTTAAATTCTTTCCGTACATAAACTCTAAAATTTTATTTTTGTAGTGATCTATTTGCCTATGATCTCTTGTTTTGTTTATGTGGTGAAGCGAAAGTGAAAACTCAAGTTTTTATTTAACAAAATAGTATACAACTAAAATAGAAACACACAATGCACAAATCTAGATAGAGATAATTCCAAAAAGTGTCTCTAAATTTTAGGGATTGTAAACTCCTTTTAGTTTTTATATATCAGGTTCTGCAATCGTTGGGAAAAGGGGGAGGCGGGGGATTTTTAACTGAGTGTTGAATCCCAATCCATAAGTCATTGCTTACAAAAATATAGCCCGTTACGCATGATAAATGACTTTTCAATCATCTATGATCATTAGGTCAGCTTTTTGTAAATAGTCAAAATAATGGTTTGTTTGACTTGGGTAAATATCCCACCTCACGTTCACTTGGGAATTTAAATTTGTTCTCTTTAAAATGTTTGGATCCATAAGTCATTTGCATCTTTAACATGTTTCAAGCATGGATATCAATTTTTAAAAACTTGTGTAGAAAAATCTCTTTCTTATTAAATTCCGAGCTATTAGGGTTGAACTAGTGAGATTTCCCAAACTCGGATAACAAAACTTTTGTGTTCATTTATGGTGTGCGAATAAATTTTCTTTACTTATATTTTTTATTGCTTTAAATTCTTTCCATACATAAACTCAAAAATTTTCTTTTTGTAGTGTTCTAGTTAACTTTAATATCTTTTTTTTTGCGAGATGAAGCGAAAGTGAAATTCAAGTTTTGATTTAAGAAAAAAGTATATATCTAAAATGGAAATGTACAATGCACAAATGTAGGGAGAGATAATTCGAAAATGTGTCTGTAATTTTTAGGGATTCTAAACTCTTTTTAGTTTTTATAAATTAGGTTCTGCAATCGTCCGAAAAAGGGGGAGGCGGGGGATTTTTAACTGAATGTTGACTCCCAATCCATAAGTCATTCCTTACAAAAATATAGCCCGTTACGCATGATAAATCACTTTACAATAATCTTTGATCGTTAGGTCAGATTTTTGTAAATTGGCAAAATAATGGCTTGTTTGACTCGATAAATATCCTACTAGATGTTCACTTGAAAATTTAATGTTATTCGCTTTGAAAGGTTTGGATCCATAGCTCATTTGCATCTTTAACATGTTTCAAGCATACATATCCATTTTTTAAAACATTGGTAGAAAAATCTCTTTATTATAAAATTCTGAGCTATTTGGGTTGAACTAGTGGGATTTCCCAAACTTGGATAAAACATTTTGTATTCATTTGTGGTGTGTGAATAAATTTTCTTTACTTACATTTGTGATTGCATTAAATTCTTTCCATACATAAACTCAATAATTTTCTTTTTGTTGTGATCTATTTGCCTTTTATCTCTTTTTTTTAAGAGATGATGGGAAAGTGAAAATTCAAGTTTTGATTTAAGAAAAAAGTATAGATCTAAAATGGAAATGCACAATGCACAAATGTAGAGAGAGATAATTCCAAAAAGTGTCTCTAATTTTTAGGGATTGTAAACTCTTTTTAGTTTTTATATATCAGGTTATGCAATCGTCGGGAAAAGGGGGAGGCGTGGGATTTTTAACAGAGTTTTGACTCCCAATCCATAAGTCATTCCTTACAAAAATATATCCCGTTATGGCTTGTTTCACTCGGGTAAATATCCCCCCATACATTCACTTGGGAATTTCATGTTATTCTCTTTAAATGGTTTGGATCCATAGGTCATTTGCATCTTTAACATGTTTCAACATTACGTATCCATTTTTTAAAACGTGTGTAGAAAAATCTTTTTCTTATAAAATTCCAACCTATTAGGGTTGAAATAGTGGGATTTCCCAAACTTGGATAATAAAACTTTTTTTTTCATTTGTGGTGTGTGAATAAATTTTATTTACTTAAATTTGTTATTTCTTTAAATTCTTTCCATACATAAACTCTAAAATTTTCATTATGTTGTGATCTATTTGCCTTTTATCTCTCTTTTTTTTTTTTTACGATATAAAGCGAAAGTGAAAACTCAAGTTTTTATTTAAGAAAAAAGTATACATATAAAATGGAAATGCACAATGCAAAAAATAATGGAGAGATAATACCAAAAAGTGTTTGTTATTTTTAGGGTTTGTAAAATCTTTTTAGTTTTTATATATCAGGTTCTACAATCGTCAGGAAAAGAGGGAGGCAGGGGATTTTTAACTGAGTGTTGACTCCCAATACATAAGTCATTCCATACAAAAATATAGCCCGTTATGGATGATAAATCACTTTACAGTCAGCTATGATCGTAAGGTCAGCTTTTTGTAAATGGGCAAAATAATGTCTTGTTTGACTCGGGTAAATATCCAACCGCACGTTCACTTACGAATTTAAAGTAATTCTCTTTAATAGGTTTGGATCCATAGGTCATTTGTATCTTTAATATGTTTCAAGCATGTGAATCCATTTTTTAAAACATGTGTAGAAAAAGCTCTTTCATATAAAATTCCTAGCTATTAGGGTTGAACTAGTGGAATTTCCCAAACATGGATAATGAAACTTTTGTGTTCATTTCTGGTGTGTGAATGAATCTAATTTACTTAAAATTTTTATTGCTTTAAATTCTTTTCATACATAAACCCAAAAATTTTTATTTTGTTGTGATCTATTTGCCTTTTATCTCTATTTTTGTTTTCGAGATGAAGGGAAAGTGAAAAATCAAGTTTTTATTTAAGAAAAAAGTATATATCTAATATGGAAATGCACAATGTACAAATGTAGTGAGATAATACCAAAAAGTGTTTGTAATTTTTAGGGTTTCTAAACACTTTTTAGTTTTTCTATATCAGGTTCTGCAATAGTCGGGAAAAGGGGGAGGTAGGGAATTTTTAACTAAGTGTTGACTCCCAATCCATATGTAATTCCTTACAAAAATATAGCCCGTTATGCATGATAAATCACTTTACAATCATCTAGGATCGTTAGGTCAGCTTTATGTAAAAGGGTAAAATATTGGCTAGTTTGACTCAGGTAAATAACCCACCACACGTTCACTGGGGAATCTAAATTTATTCTCTTGAAAAGGTTTGGATCCATAGGTCATTTGGATCTTTTACATGCTTCAAGCATGCATATCCATTTTTTAAAACTTGTGTTGAAAAATCTCTTTCTTATAAAATTCCGAGCTATTAGGGTTGAACTAGTCAAATTTCCCAAACTCGGATAACACAACTTTTGTGTTCACTTTTGTGTGTGAATAAATTTTCTTTGCTTAAATTTTTTATTTCTTTAAATTCTTTCCATGCAGAAACTCTAAATTTTTCATTTTGTAGTGATCCATTTACCTTTTATCTCTTTTTTTGTCTACAAGATGATGGGAAAGTGAAAACTCAAGTTTTGATTTAAGAAAAAAGTATACATTAAATGGAAATGCACAATGCACAAATATAGAGAGAGATAATTCCAAAAAGCATCTGTAATTTTTAGGTATTGTAAACTCTTTTTAGTTTTTATATATCAAGTTCTACAATCGTCGGGAAAAGGGGGAGGCATGGGATTTTTAACTAAATTTTGACTCCAAATCCATAAGTCATTCCATAAAAAAATATAGCGTGTTACGCATGATAAATCACTTTACAATCATATATGATCGTTAGGTTAGCTTTTTTTAAATAGCAAAATAATGGCTTGTTTAACTCTGGTAAATATCCCACCGGACGTTCACTTTGGAATTTAATGTTATTCTCTTTAAAAGGTTTCGATCCATAGGTCATTTGAATCTTTAAGATGTTTCAAGCATGCATATCCATTTTTTAAAACATGGGTAGAAAAATCTCTTTCTTATAAAATTTTGTGTTATTAGGGTTGAACTAGAGGGATTTCCCAAACTTGGATATCAAAACTTTTGTGTTCATTTGTGGTGTGTGAATGAATTTTCTTTACTTATGTTTGTTGTTTCTTTAAATTCTTTCTATACATAAACTCTAAAATTTTCATTTGGTTGAGATCTATTTTCCTTTTATCTATTTTTTTGTGTACAAGTTGAAGGGAAAGTGACAATGCAAGTTTTGATTTAAGAAAAAAGTATATATCTAAAATGGAAATACACAATGCAAAAATATAGAGAGAGATAATTCCAAAAAGTGTTTGTAATTTTTAGGGATTGTAAACTCTTTTTATTATTTGTATATCAGGTTCTGCTATCGTCGGGAAAAGGGGGAGGTGCGGGATTTTTAACTGAGTGGTGACACCCAATCCATAAGTCATTCCTTACATAAATATAGCCCGTTACTTATGATAAATCACTTTATAATCATCTATGATAGTTAGGTTTGCTTTTTGTAAATGGGTAAAATAATGGCTTGTTTCACTTGGGTAAATATCCTACCGCACGTTCACTTGGGAATTTAATGCTATTCTATTTAAAAGGTTTGGATCCATAGGTCATTTGGATCTTTCACATGTTTCAAGCATGCATATCAATTTTTTAAGACAAGTGTAGAAAAATCTCTTTCTTATAAAATTCCGAGCTAATAGGGTTGAACTAGTGGAATTTCCCAAACTAGAACAACAAAACTTTTGTGTTCTTTTGTGGTGTGTGAATGAATCTTCTTTACCCTAAAACTTTCATTTTGTTGTGATCTATTTCCATTTTATCTCTTTTTTTGTTTACGAGATGAAGGAAAAGTGAAAACTCTAGTTTGGATTTAATAAAAAAGTATACATCTAAAATGGAAATGCACAATGCACAAATGTAGAGAGAGGTAATTCATAAAAGTGTCTGTCATTTTTTTGGATTGTATACTCTTTTTAGTTTTTATTTATCAGGTTTTGCAATCGTCGGGAAAAGGGGGAGGCGGGGGATTTTAACTGAGTGTTGGCTCCCAATCCAATAATAATTCCTGAAAAAATATAGCTCATTACGCATGATAAATCACATTACAATAATCTATGATCATTAGGTAAGCTTTTTGTAAATGGGAAAAATAATGGCTTGTTTGACTCAGGAAAATATCCCACCACACTTTCACTTGAGAATTTACTGTTATTCCCTTTAAAAGGTTTGGATACATAGGTCATTTGCATCTTTAACTTGTTTCGAGCATGCATATCCATATTTAAAAACATGTGAAGAAAAATCTTTCTTATAAAATTCCGTGCTACTAGGGTTGAACTAGTGGAATTTCCAAAACTTGTATAACAAAACTTTTGTGTTCATTTGTGGTGTGTGAATAACTTTTCTTTACTTAAATTTGCTTTAAATTCTTTCCATACATAAACTCTAAAGTTTTCATTCTGTTGTGATCTATATGCCTTTTATCTCTTTTTTGTTGACGAGATAAAGGGAAAGTGATAACTCAAGTTTTGATTTAAGAAAAATTTATGCATCTAAAATGGAAATGAAAAATGCACAAATGTAGAGAGATAATTCCTAAAAGTGTCTATAATTTTTAGGGATTGTAAACTCTTTTTTGTTTTTATATATCAGGTTTTGCAATCGTCGTGAAAAGGGGGTGAGGCGGGGGATTTTTAACTGAGTGTTGACTCCCAATCCATAAGTTATACCTTACAAAAATATAGCCTATTACGCATAATAAATCACTTTACCATCATCTATAATCGTTAGGTCAGTTTTTTGTAAATGGGCAAAATAATGGCATGTTTGACTTTGGTAAATATCCCACCGCACGTTCACTTGAGAATTTAACGTTATTCTCTTTAAAAGGTTTTGATCCATAGGTCATTTGAATCTTTAACATGTTTAAAGAATGCATATACATTTTTTAAAACATTTGTAGAACAATTTCTTTCTTATAAAATTCTAAGCTATTAGCATTGAACTAGTCGAATTTCCTAAACATTGATAACAAAAATTTTGTGTTCATTTTTGGTGTGTGAATAAATTTCCTTTACTTAAATTATGTATTGCTTTAAATTCTTTCCATACATAAAATCTAAAATTTTCATTTTGTTGTGATCTATTTGCCTTTTATCTCTTTTTTTGTTTACGAGATGAAGGGAAAGTGAAAACTCAAGTTTTGATTTAAGAAAAAAATATACATCTAAAATGGAAATGTACAATGCATAAATGTAGAGAGAGATAATTCCAAAAAGTTTTTTTAATATTTAGGGATAGTAAACTCTTTAAAGTTTTTATATATCAGGTTCTGCAAACGTCGGGTAAAGTAGAGGCGGGGGATTTTTAACTGAGTGTTGACTCCCAATCCACAAGTCATTCTTTACAAAAATATAGCCCGTTACACATGAAAATCACTTTACAATCATTTATGATCGTTAGGTCAGCTTTTTGTAAATGGGCATAATAATGGCTTGTTTGACTCGAGTAAATATCCCACCGCTTGTTCACTTGAGAATTTAATGTTATTTTATTTAAAAGATTTGGATACATAGGTCATTTGCATCTTTAACATGTTTCAACCATGAATATTCATTTTTTAAAACATGTGCAGAAAAATCTCTTTCTTATAAAATTCCATGCCATGAGGATTGAACTAGTGGGATTTCCCAAACTTGGATAACAAAAATTGTGTTTATTTGTGGTGTGTGAATAAATTTTCTTTACTTACATTTGCTTTAAATTGTTTCCATACATAAACTCTAAAGTTTTGATTTTGTTGTGATCTATATCCCTTTTATCTCTTTTTTTGTTTACGAGATAAAGGGAAAGTGATAACTCAAGTTTTGATTTAAGAAAAAAGTATACATATTAAATAGAAATGAAAAATGCACAAATGAGAAATTCCTAAAAGTGTCTATAATTTTTAGGGATTGTAAACTCTTTTTAGTTTTTATATATCAGGTTCTGGAATCATCGGGAAAAGGGAGGGAGGCGGGGGATTTTTAACCGAGTGTTGACTCCCAATCCATAAGTCATTCCTTACAAAAATATAGCCCGTTACGCATAATAGATCACTTTTCAATCATCTATGATCGTTAGGTCAGCTTTTTGTAAATGGGCAAAATAATGGCTTGTTTGACTTGGGTAAATATCCCACCGCACGTTCACTTGAGAATATAATTTTATTCTTTTTAAAAGGTTTAGATCCATA
This sequence comes from Aristolochia californica, assembly GCF_029961685.1. Lineage (NCBI taxonomy): Eukaryota > Viridiplantae > Streptophyta > Magnoliopsida > Piperales > Aristolochiaceae > Aristolochia > Aristolochia californica. The sequence continues at coordinate 20,953,510 of NW_027182214.1, forward strand.
GGTCATTTTCTTCTTTAACAAGTTTAAAGCATGCATATCCTTTTTTAAAAACATCTGTAGAACAATCTCTTTCTTATAAAATTCCGATCTATTAGCATTGAACTAGTCGAATTTCCAAAACTTTGATAACAAAAATTTTGTGTTCATTTTTGGTGAGTGAATAAATTTTATTTAATTACATTTGTTATTTCTTTAAATTATTTCATACATAAACTCTAAAATTTTCATTTTGGTATGATCTATTTGCCTTTTATCTCTTTTTTTGTTTACGAGATGAAGGGAAAGTGAAAACTCAAGTTTTTATTTAACAAAAAAGTATACAACTAAATTGGAAATGCACAATGCACAAATGTAGAGAGAGATAATTCCAAAAAGTATTTATAATATTTAGAGATTGTAAACTCTTTTTAGTTTTTATATATCAATTTCTGAAATCGTCAAGAAAAGGCGGAGGCGGGTGATTTTTAACTGAGTGTTGACTCCCAATCCATAAGTCATTCTTTAAACAAATATAGCCCGTTGCACATAATAATTCACTTTACAATTGTCTATGATCGTTAGGTAAGCTTTTTGTAAATGGGCAAAAAAAGGGCTTGTTTGACTAGGGTAAATATCCCACCGCACGTTCACTTGAGAATTTAATGTTATTCTCTTTAAAAGGTTTGGATCCATAGTTCATTTGCATCTTTAACATGTTTCAAGCTTGAATTTTCATTTTTTAAAACATGTGTAGAAAAATGTCTTTCTTATAAAATTCCGAGCTATTAGGGTTGAACTAGTGGGATTTCCCAAACTTGGATAACAAAACTTTTGTGTTCATTTTTGGTGTGTGAATAAATTTTCTTTACTTACATTTATTATTGCTTTAAAATGTTTCCGTACATAAAATCTAAAATTTTCATTTTGTTGTGATGAATTTGCCTTTCAACTCTTTTTTTGTTTATGAGATGCAGGGAAAGTGAAAACTCAAGTTTTGAATTAAGAAAAAAGTATACATAAAAAATGTAAATGCACAATGCACAAATGTAGAGAGCGATAATTCCAAAAAAAATTTGTAATATGAAGGGATTGTAAACTTTTTTTAGTTTTTAAATATCTAGTTCGGCAATCGTCGGGAAAAGGCGGAGGTAGGGGATTTTTAACTGAGTGTTGACTCCCAATCCATAAGTCATTCTTTACAAAAATATAGCCCGTTACACATGATAAATAACTTTACAATCGTCTATGATCGTTAGGTCAGCTTTTTGTAAATGGCCAAAATAATGGTTTGTTGACTCGGGTAAGTATCCCATGACACATTCACTTGAGAATTTAATGTTATTCTCTTTAAAAAGTTTGGATCCATAGGTCATTTGCATCTTTAACATATTTCAAGCATGCATATCCATTTGTTAAAGCATGTGTAGAAAAATCTCTTTCTTCGAAATTCTGAGCTATTAGTGTTTAACTAGTGTGATTTTCCAAACTCGGATAACAAAACTTTTGTGTTCATTTGTGGTGTGTGAATAAATTTTCTTTACTTACATTTGTTATTGCTTTAAGTTCTTTCAATACATGAACTCTAAGATTTTTATTTTGTTGTGATCTATATGCCTTTTATCTCTTTTTTTGTTTACAAGATGAAGGAAAAGTGAAAACTAAAGTTTTGACTTAAAAAAAATAATATACATCTAAAATGGAAATGCACAATGCAAAAATGTAGAGAGAGATAATTCCAAAAAGTGTATGTAATTTTTAGGGAATGTAAACTCTTTTTAGTTTTTATATATCAGATTTTGCAAATGTCGGGAAAAGGGGGAGGCGGGGGATTTTTAACTGAGTGTTGACTCCCAATCCCTAAGTCATTCGTTACAAAAATATGGCCCGTTGTGCATGATAAATGACTTTACAATCATCTACTCAACTTTTTGTAAATGGAAAATGATGGCTTCTTTGAGTCGGGTAAATATTCCACCGCACATTCACTTGAGAATTTAATGTTATTCTCTTTAAATGGTTTGGATCCATGGGTCATTTGCATCTTTAACATGTTTAAAGCTTGCATATCCATTTTTTAAAAACATTTGTAGAACAATCTCATTCTTATAAAATTTTCAGCTATTAAGTTTGAACTAGTCTAATTTCCCAAATTTTGATAACACAAATTTTGTGTTCATTTTTGTTGTCTGAATAAATTTTCTTTTATTACTTTTGTTATTGCTTTAAATTCTTACCATACATAAACTCTAAAATTTTTATTTTCTTGTGATCTATTTGCCCTTTATCTCTTTTTTTGTTTACGAGATGAAAGGAAAGTAAAAACTCAAGTTGTTATTTAAGAAAAAAGTATACATCTAAAATGGAAATGCACAATGCACAAATGTGCAGAGAGATAATTCCATAATGTGTTTGTAATATTTAGGGATTGTAAACTCTCTTTAGTTTTTATATATAAGGTTCTGCAATCGTCGGGAAAAGGCAGAGGTGGGGGATTTTTAACTGTGTGTTGACTCCCAAACCATAAGTCATTCTTAACAAAAATATTGTCTGTTACACATGATAAATCACTTTACAATTGTCTATGATTGTTAGGTCAGCTTTTTGTAAATGGGCAAAATAAAGGCTTGTTTGACTCGGGTAAATATCGCACCACACGTTCACTTGGGAATTTAATGTCGTACTTTTAAAAGGTTTGGATCCATAGGTCATTTGCATATTTAACATGTTTCAAGAACGCACATCCATTTTTTAAACCATGTGTAAAAAAATCTCTTTCTTATAAAATTCTAAGCTATTAGGGTAGAAGTAATGGAATTTCCCAAACTTGGATAACAAAACTTTTGTGTTGTTTTGTCGTGTGTGAATAAATTTTCTTTACTTATATTTTTTATTTCTATAAATCTTTCCATACTTAAATTGTAAAGTTTTCATTTTGTTGTGATCTATATGCCTATTATCTCTTTTTTTATTTAAGAGATGAAAGGAAAGTGAAAACTCAAGTTTTGATTTTATAAAAAAGTAAACATCTAAACTGGAAATGCACAATGCACAAATCTTGAGAGAGATAGTTCCAAAAAGACTATACACTCTTTAGGGACTGTACACTCTTTTTAGTTTTTATATATCAGGTTCAGCAATAGTCGGGAAAAGGGGGATGATAGATGCCATATTCTGACATGAGAACTAAGTTAATTATAATAGAATAACCTTTATAATTGTGTTATAGGTGGTTATTTATCGGTTTTCAAATGAAATGAGCATTTATTGAATTTGGCATTAATCACTGTCAATATTGCATATTTTTCTCTCTTGAATTATATTTCATTGTTTTTAAGGTTTATTTCTTCCTGAAATGCTTTTTATAGATTTAATTATGGAATTTCAGGAGAATTTTGGTGGAGAAGGAGATATTTACCAAAATGCCCTTAGTGAAATGGAGGTGATTTTTAGGTCAAATCGTTTTAAAATAAATAGGATGGTATTAAAGGAAAGAGGGTGTTGAACGAGGAGGGCGAGACCCGAGAGGGGAGACCCGGGAGGGGAGACCCGAGAGGTCGAACCACGAGGGGGAGCGTGAACAGAAAATAGAGTATCGACCAAAACAGAGGAGCACCGTCGACCGAAACAGGGGAAGACCTGAGAGGAGTTTCCCACTGTTGGTCGCCGCGCCACCATTGTCCACCGTCTTCCCCCACCGTCCAGCAACCGAGAACAAACCCGAGGAGAGCTCGAGAGAGTCTCCATCGAGGTGAGTTCGATAGTCGTCGCTCACCAGGCTGAGAAGTGATCCGAGAGGGCTTCTCCGGTGCCAACTCCGCTTTTCGACCATCCTCCGGCGTCGGTTACATATTTTCGACCATTCCCGGAGCGATTCCGACTCCGACCGAGACTCGAGAGAGCCGGTTAGAGAACTTCATCTCTGCTTCGTTCTTCGCCGGATGTAACCTCCGTCCGTCGGCTTCTATTCGTTGTCGTCGGCATCGTCTCTACCTCCGGCCACTCACTATTGCTACTCGACGCCACCAATTTCGGGAAGTTGCAGCACCCGTGAGAACGAGTTGCTGCCCGAGCGAGAGGAAGGAGAAGGGGAGTAATCCGTCATTTTTGAATTTAATTTTTCTATAGTTTGAACTTAGGTTTTGAATGTTTATTAAATGTGATTTGATAATTAATGTTTATTGAATATTTGTTTTCCCGATATTGATTAAATTAAATAGTTAGGGTAGGATTATAATTTAGGTTGGATTTTGGTATTTTAATCCGATTTCTGTCTTTCACTCTATGCGCCTGAGAGGGGCTAGACGCAAGGATTGAGAAATCTGATCCGTGGTTACGTGGCGCTCGAGAGGCACGAATCACAGTAAAATCCAGAATTGATAATTTTACTATCATCACAATAGGAAATTGATTATCTGCATTCTATTGTAATCTGATCTCTATCTTTCACTCTAGGGGCCCGAGAGGGGCTAGACGCAAGGATTGAGAATCCGGATTCGTGGTTACGTGGCGCTCGAGAGAGGCATGTGTCACGGTAAAATCCAGAGTTGATGTTTCCTGTTGTGGAAGTAGTTAACCAGATGATGGCTTGATAATTTATAATATAATTAGTGTATAGTTTAGATTAATTCATCATATTTGGTTAGGCTAGTTGACTGAAGAATACACAAAAATTTAGTCCTCCCTATGGATATGACCCTCGCTTCCCGCTAGATTACATGAACGATTCGTACGCTTGCGAGGTATTAAAGCCGATGTAACTAAATTTTGCATCAAGTTTTTGGCATCGTTGCCGCGGAGGCACGTATTAAGTGTATTTCTTTGTTCTCCATGGTCATAGGTTAGGATAAAAAAAATAAATAAAAAATAAAATAATTAAATAAATAAATAAAAATAAAAAAAACTTGCTTAAGACTCCTATTGGGATGTCTCCATTTCGCCTAGTGTTCGGCAAAGCATGTCATCTACCTGTTGAGCTTGAGCATAGAGCTTATTGGGCCATTAAGGCTTTGAATATTGATTTGGCTCAAACGGGTGAGGAGAGGAAATTGCAATTGAATGAGTTGGAGAAGATACGTCATGATGCTTATGAGAATGCCAAATTATACAAGGAGCAAACAAAGCTTTTACATGATAAATCTATTTTTCGCAAGTCTTTTACTGTTGGGTAGAATGTTTTACTTTATAACTCACGATTGCATTTGTTTACAGGGAAGCTGAGATCTAGGTGGTCTGGTCCATTTGAGGTTACACAGGTGTTTCCTCATGGCGCTGTTGAGATCCTCAATTACGGAGACGGGTCGGCCTTCAAAGTTAACGGTCAGAGGCTCAAACCGTATCTTGAGAATGTTCCCACACCGAAGGAGGTGATGGTGATTTTCTTGGAGGAACCTGTCCATTCATCTTGACTGCGTCAGTGTCTTGCTTACGACTATAAACTTAGCACATTGTGGGCAATCCCCACGTTTCTATCCTTTTGTACATTACAATTTTTATTTTTTGTTTATTCATTCTTATTGGGATAACCTTTGGTGTACTCTGGTCTTGATTGATTGGAGGTCCCCCGATGATGCCGGCCTCATCATGGACTTGGGGTACTCTCTTGCCGGCTGAGAGCATAAATGGTTCCGGTAGTCGATGACCAGACTTTTGGTCCCTAGTTTGAGAGGTCTGTACTCAAACATCCGTTCTGGGATTGACCAGTTCGATCTTGAAGTATTGAATGAAAACCTTATGGTGAGTAACTTAAGGACTTGTGTTCAGCGCGTGATTCCTGCTGCCTTCAGTGGCCAGTCCAACGGAGATTTCTTCAAAGTGTGCTAGCGGTTTCATCTACGGATGATTACCTACGGGTACTGCTAATACGAGTAAACCTTCTTCGAGGGAGACTATGTATCATTCCTGGGGTCTTTATTGACTCTTCGGTATTATTGTTGATGACCAAACACATATGGTCCCACCTATGGATTTAGGAGCCCTGAGGGAGCTTAACCCTTTCTTTTTGTAGTCGTTCTAGTGTTTTAACTTTTCCCCATTGAGGACAATGTCAGGTTTAGGTTTAGGGGGGAGAAACAACTCTTTTATATCTTAACAATGATTTTCTTTTGATTTTTTTTTCGTGGTTTTCAAATTACTCCTCTTAGTATGTGGTTAATGTTAGTAGAGTTAAAATAAGTTGCTCAAATGTGTTTCAAAACTTTTCGTAAAATTGTGCAGAATATGCCTATTAGAAATCTGATATCATTTGTTGTGATTCATGAGAATTCAGTGGGATAGCTTACTATTGCATTAGACTTGGAACTTAGTTGCAAAAGAGAACATGTAAATCGAGTATTGATCTATGTTAGTCTGAATAGTCTTGTATGCCTGTTTGAACTCAATATTTTTTATACCTTAGTGAAATTCCTTGTTGTAACGTATGAATGCAAATGGAAATGCTCTTGCTTGCAAAAGAAAGATAACTTCAGAAATAGCCTGGGCAAACCCAGGGACATGCACCGGAACAGTCGGTTACTTAAAAATAAGTGCATGTGCAGTGAAGACAAATACAAAATGGTGGTAATACCAAAAGTATTCAGTGAAACAAAAATTACGCTGGTAATTGCAAAAGTGCGCTGGTAATAGCGTAAAATGGTTTTAAATCTAGAAGCAATGAGTTTCTTAACTTTGATGATGAATTGTAATTTGAAAGAAGTTGCAAGTCAAGATTGAAATTGGTATATTTTTTGTGAGATTGTCAGACAACAGGCTTACTCTACTATTTTCTCTTAATTGTGATGTGACCAAGATTTTATTGTTATTTGTTGCCTGTTTGTGGGTCACATTGGTTCAGGTGGAGTAACAATGAGTGTATTTGGATTGATAATAGGCTATATTTTGCACAGGTTTTCAAATTTCGCAAGATCTCATATGATTTTCAGATATTTTACGATACTAAGTGTTAGTCATATGCTAATGAGGAGTAAATTTTCTTCAGTTTTTCTTTTTATATTATTGATTTAGATGAATTTTGTGGGTAAATTCCATGCAAACCCTCATGAGACATAACTCATCCACTACTGCAGAGTCGGGGTTTAACGGCTTGTTGCATGCGCTAAATGCAATCGTGCTCCCTACGAAAGTGGCATTTTGTTTTCCTAGGCTTAATTTTGGTTCAATTGTTCTTTTGCTAGGGACTGGCAAAGATTTTGGTTTGGGGGTGTGATAGATGCCATATTCTGACATGAGAACTAAGTTAATTATAATAGAACAACCTTTATAATTGTGTTATAGGTGGTTATTTATCTGTTTTCAAATGAAATGAGCATTTATTGAATTTGGCATTAATCACTGTCGATATTGCATATTTTTCTCTCTTGAATTATATTTCATTTTTTTTAAGGTTTATTTCTTCCAGAAATGCTTTTTATAGATTTAATTATGGAATTTCAGGAGAATTTTGGTGGAGAAGGAGATATTTACCAAAATGCACTTAGTGAAATGGAGGTGATTTTTAGGTCAAATCATTTTAAAATAAATAGGATGGTATTAAAGGAAAGAGGGCATCGACCGAGGAGGGCGAGACCCGGGAGGGGAGACCAGAGACGTCGAACCACGAGGGGGAGCGTGAACAGAAAACAGAGTATCGACCAAAACAGAGGAGCACCGTCGACCGAAACAGGGGAAGACCCGAGAGGAGTTTCCCACCATCGGTCGCCGCGCCACCGTCGTCCACCATCTTCCACGGCCATCCAGCAACCGAGAACAAACCCGAGGAGAGCTCGAGAGAGTCTCCGTCGAGGTGAGTTCGATAGTCGTCGCTAGCCAGGCCGAGAAGTGATCCGAGAGGGCTTCTCGTCGCCGGCATCGTCTCTACCTCCGGCCACTCACTATTGCTACGACGCCACCAATTTCGGGAAATTGCAGCACTCGTGAGAACGAGTTGCTGCCCGAGCGAGAAGAAGGAGAAGGGGAGTAATCCGTCATTTTTGAATTTAATTTTTCTATAGTTTGAACTTAGGATTTGAATGTTTATTAAATGTGATTTGATAATTAATGTTTAATGAATATTTGTTTTCCCAATATTGATTAAATTAAATAGTTAGGGTAGGATTATAATTTAGGTTGGATTTTGGTATTTTAATACGATTTCTGTCTTTCACTCTATGCGCCTGAGAGGGGCTAGACGCAAGGATTGAGAAATCTAATCCGTGGTTACATGGCGCTCGAGAGAGGCACGAATCACAGTAAAATCTAGAGTTGATAATTTTAGTATCTTCACAATAGGAAATTGATTATCTGCATTCTATTGTAATCCGATCTCTGTCTTTCACTCTAGGCGCCCGAGAGGGGCTAGACGCAAGGATTGAGAATCCGGATTCGTGGTTACGTGGCGCTCGAGAGAGGCACGTATCACGGTAAAATCCAGAGTTGACGTTTCCTATTGTGGAAGTAGTTAACCTGATGATGGCTTGATAATTTATGATATAATTAGTGTTTAGTTTAGATTAATTCATCATATTTGGATAGGCTAGTTGACTGAAGAATACACAAAAATTCAGTCCTTTCAGTGGATATGACCCTCGCTTCCCGCTAGATTACATGAACGATTCGTACGCTTGCGAGGTATTAAAGCCGATGTAACTAAATTTTGCATCAAGTTTTCATTTTGTTGTGATCTATATGCCTATTATCTCTTTTTTTGTTTAAGAGATGAAGGGCAAGTGAAAACTCAAGTTTTTATTTTACAAAAAAGTATACATCTAAAATGGAAATGCACAATGCACAAATCTTGAGAGAGATAATTCCAAAAAGACTATACACTCTTTAGGGACTGTACACTCTTTTTAGTTTTTATATATCAGGTTCAGCAATAGTCAGGAAAAGGGGGAGGCGGGGGATTTTTGACTGAGTGTTGAGTCCCAATACATAAGTCTTTCCTTAGAAAAATATAGCCTGTTATGCATGATAAATCACTTTAGAATCATCTATGATCGTTAGGTCAACTTTTTGTAAATGGGCAAAATAATGGCTTGTTTGACTCAGGTAAATATCCCACCGCACGTTCACAAGAGAATTTAATGTTATACTCTTTAAAAGGTTTGGATCCATAGGTCATTTGCATCTTTAACATGTTTCATGCATGCATATCCATTTTTAAAACATGTGAAGAAAAATCTTTTTCTTATAAAATTTCGAGCTATTGGCATTGAACTAGTGGAATTTCCCTAACTTTGATAACAAAACTTTTGGGTTCATTTGTGGAGTGTGAATAAATTTTTTTTACTTACATTTTTTATTTCTTTAAATTCTTTCCATACATAATCTCTAAAATTTTCTTTTTTTTTGTGATCTATTTGCCTTTTATCTCTTTTTTTGTTTACGAGATGAAGGGAAAGTGAAAACTCAAGTTTTGATTTAAGAAAGAAGTATACCTCTAAAATGGAAATGTACAAATGCAGAGAGAGATAATTCCAAAAGGTGTCTGTAATTTTTAGGGATTGTAAAATCTTTTATATTTTTTTTATATAAGGTTCTACAATCGTCGGGAACAAGGGGAGGTGGGGGATTTTTAACTTAGTGTTGGCTCCCTTTCCATAAGTCATTCCTTAAAAAAATATTGCCCGTTACACATGATAAATCACTTTACGATCATATATGATCGTTAGGTCAGCTTTTTGTAAATGTAAAAAAAAATGGTTTGTCTGACTCGGGTAAATATCCTAGCCTACGTTCACTTGAGAATTTAATGTTACTTTCTTTAAAAGATTTGGATACATAGGTTATTTGCATCTTCAACATGTTAGAACATTGCATATCTATTTTTTAAAACATTTGTAGAAAAATCTCTTTCTTATAAAACTCCGAGCTATTAGGGTTGAACTAGTGGAATTTCCCAAACTTGGATAACAAAACTTTTTTGTTCATTTATGGTGTGTGAATAAATTTTCTTTACTTACATTTGTTATTGCTTAAATTATTTTGAAACATAAACTCTAAAATTTTGATTTTGTTGTGATCTATTTACCTTTTATCTCTTTTTCTGTTTACGAGATGAAGGGAATGTGAAAACTTAAGTTTTGATTTATGAAAAATGTATTAATCTAAAAAGAAAATGCACAATTCATAAATGTAGAGAGAGATAATTCCAAAAAGTGTGTGAAATATTTAGGGATTGTAAACTCATTTTATTTTGATATATCCGGTTATGCAATCTTCGGGAAAAGGCGGAGGAGGGGGATTTTTATCTAAGTGTTGACTCCCAATCCATAAGTCATTTCTAAAAAAAATATAGTCCATTGCGCATGATAAATCACTTTACAGTCATCTATGATTGTTAGTCAACTTTTTGTAAATGGGCAAAATAATGGCTTCTTTGACTCGGGTAAATATCCCACGGCACGTTCACATGAAAATTTAATGTTATACTCTTTAAAAGGTTTGGATCCATACGTCATTTGCTTCTTTAATATGTTTCATGTATGCATATCCATTTTTAAAACATGTGTTGAAAAGTCTTTTTCTTATAAAATTCCGAGCTATTAGCATTGAACTAGTCGAATTTCCCTAAGTTTGATAACAAAACTTTTGAGTTCATTTGTGGTGTGTGAATAAATTTTCTTTACTTACATTTTTTATTGCTTTAAATTCCTTCCATACATAATCTCTAAAATTTTCTTTTTTTTTGTGATCTATTTGCCTTTTATCTCTTTTTTTGTTTACGAGATGAGGGGAAAGTGAAAAATCAAGTTTTGATTTATGAAAAATGTATTAATCTAAAATGGAAATGCACAAATGTAGAGAGAGATAATTCCAAAAGGTGTCTGTAATTTTAAGGGATTGTAAACTCTTTTATAGTTTTTATATATCAGGTTGTACAATCGTCGGGAACAAGGGGAGGTGGGGGATTTGTAACTAAGTATTGATTCCCTATCCATAAGTCATTCCTTACAAAAATATTGCCCGTTACACATGATAAATCACTTTACAATCATATATGATCGTTAGGTCAGCTTTTTGTAAATGTCCAAAATAATGGCTTGTCTGACTCGGGTAAATATCCCACCCTACGTTCACTTGAGAATTTAATGTTACTCTCTTTAAAAGATTTGGATACATAGGTTATTTTCATATTCAACATGTTAGAACATTGCATATCTATTTTTTAAAACATTTGTAGAAAAATCTCTTTCTTATAAATTCCGAGCTATTAGGGTTGAACTAGTGGAATTTCCCAAACTTGGAAAACAAAAATTTTGTGTTCATTTGTGGTGTGTGAATAAATTTTCTTTACTTACATTTGTTATTGCTTTAAATTATTTTGAAACATAAACTCTAAAATTTTGATTTTGTCGTGATCTATTTACCTTTTATCTCTTTTTCTGTTTAGAGATGAAGGGAAAGTGAAAACTGAAGTTTTGATTTATGAAAAATGTATTAATCTAAAATGGAAATGCACAATTCATTTTTTTGAGATTTATTTGTCTTTTATCTCTTTTTTTTTTTGTTTGCGAAATGAAGGGAAAGTGAATACTCAAGTTTTGATTTAAGAAAAAAGTAAACATCTAAAATGGAAATTCACAATGCATAAATGTAGAGAGCGATAATTCCAAAAAGTGTCTATAATTTTTAGGGATTGTAAACGTTTTTTAATAATTACATATCAGGCCCTGTAATCGTCAGGAAAAGGGGGAGGCGAGGGATTTTTAACTGAGTTTTGAATCCCAATCCATTAGTCATTCCTTAAAAAAATTTAACCCGTTGCACATGATAAATCACTTTACAATCATGTATGATCATTAGGTAAGCTTTTTTGTAAATGGGCGAAATAATGGCTTGTTTGAATCGGGTAAATATCCCACTGCACGTTCACTTGAGAATTTAATGTTATTCTCTTTAAAAGGTTTGGATCCATAGGTTATTTGCATCTTTAACATGTTTCAAGCATGTATATCAATTTTTTAAAACATGTATAGAAAAATCTCTTTCCTATAAAATTCAGAGCTATTAGGGTTGAACTAGTGGAATTTCCAAAACTTGGACAAAAAACCTTTTGTGTTCATTTCTTGTGTGTGAATAAATTTTCTTTACTTACATTTGTTTATTGCTTTAAATTCTTTCCATACATAAACTCTAAAATTTTCATTTTGTTTTGATCTATTTGCCTTTTATATCTTTTTTTTGTTTACGAGATGAAGGGAAAGTGAAAACTCACGTTTTGATTTAAGAAAAAGTATACATCTAAAATGGAAATGCAAAATGCACAAATGTAGAGAGAGATAATTCCAAAAATTTTCTATAATTTTTAGGGATTGTAAACTCTTTATAGTTTTTATATATCAGGTTCTGTAATCATCGGGAAATGGGTGAGGCGGGGGATTTTTAACTGAGTGTTGACTCCCAATCCTTAAGTCATTCCTTACCAAAATATAGCCCGTTACGCATGATAAATCACTTTACAATCATCTATTATCGTTAGGTCAACTTTTTGTAATTGGGCAAAATAATGGCATGTTTGCCTCGGGTAAATATCCCACCGCACGTTCACTTGAAAATGTGATGTTATTCTCTTTAAAAGGTTTGGATCCATAGGTCATTTGCATCTTTATCATGTTTCAAGCATGCATATCCATTTTTTAAAACACGTGTAGAAAAATCTCTTTCTTATAAAATTTTGAGCTATTAGGGTTGAACTAGTGGAATTGCCCAAACTTGGATAACATAACTTTTGCGTTCATTTGTGGTGTGTGAATTAATTTTCTTTACTTATATTTGTTTATTACTTTTAATTCATTCCATACATCAACTCTAAAATTTTCATTTTGTTGTGATATATTTCCCTTTTATCTCTTTGGTTTGTTTACGAGATGAAGGGAAAGTGAAACCTCTAGTTTTGATTTAACAAAAAAGTATACATCTAAAAAGGAAATGCACAATGCACAAATTTAGAGAGAGATAATTCCAAAAAGTGTCTTTAAGTTTTAGGGATTGTAAACTCTATTTAGTTTTTATATATCATGTTCTACAATCAGCGAGGATCAGGGGGAGGCGGAGGATTTTTAACTGAGTGCTGAATCCCTATCCACAAGTCATTCCTTACAAAAATATAGCCCATTACGCATGATAAATCACATTACAATCATCTATGATCGTTAGGTCAACTTTTTGTAAAAGGCAAATATAATGGCTTGTTTGACACGGGTAAATATCCCATCGCACGTTCACTTGAGAATTTAATGTTATTCTCTTTAAAAGGATCTGATCCATAGGTCATTTGCATCTTTAACATGTTTCAAGCATGCATATCCATTTTTTAAAACATGTGTAGAAAAAAATGTTTCTAATAAAATTCCGAGCTTTTAGTGTTGAACTAGCAGAATTTCCCAAACTTGGGTAACAAAACTTTTGTGTTCATTCGTGGTGTGTGAATAAATTTTATATACCTACAATTGTTTATTGCTTTAAATTCTTTCCATACATCAACTCTAAAATTTTCATTTTGTTGTGATCTATTTGCCTTTTATCTCTTTCTTTTGTTTACAAGATGAAGGGAAAGTGAAAACTCAAGTTTCTATTTAAGAAAAAAGTATATATTTAAAATGGAAACGCACAATGCACAAATATAGAGACAGATAATTCTGAAAAGTGTCTGTAATTTTTAGGTGTTGTAAACTCTTTTTAGTTTTTATATATCAGGTTCTTCAATCGTCGTGAAAAGGGGGAGGCGGGGGATTTTTAACTTAGTGTTGACTCCCAATCCATAAGTCATTCCTTACCAAAATATAGCCCGTTACGCATGATAAATCACTTTACAATCATCTATGATCGTTAGGTCAGCGTTTTGTAAATGGGCGAAATAATGGCTTGTTTGACTCAGGTAAAAATCCCACCGCACGTTCAGTTGAGAATTTAATGTTATTCTCTTGAAAAGGATTGGATCCATAGGTCATTAGCATCTTTAACATGTTTCAAGAATGCATATCTATTTTTTAAAACATGTGTAGAAAAATCTATTTCTTATAAAATTTTGAGCTATTTGGGTTGAACTAGTGGAATTTCCAAAACTTGGATAACAAAACTTTTGTGCTCATTTGTGGTGTTTGAATAAATTTTCTTTAATTACATTTGTTTATTGCTTTAAATTAGTTCCATATATAAAATCTAAAATTTTCATTTTGTTGTGATCTATTTGCCTTTTATCTCCTCTTTTTGTTTAAAAGATGAAGGGAAAGTGAAAACTCAAGTTTTGATTTAGGAAAAAAGCATACATCTAAAGTGGAAATGCACAATGCACAAATGTAGAGAGAGACAATTAAAAAAAGTGTCTATAATTTTTAGGGATTGTAAACTCTTTTTAGTTTTTATATATCAGGTTTTGCAATCGTCGAGAAAAGAGGGACGCGGGGAATGTTTAATTGAGGGTTAACTCCCAATCCATAAGTCATTCCTTAAAAAAATATAGCCCATTACTCATGATAAATCACTTGACAATCATTTATGATCGTTAAGTCAGCTTTTTGTAAATGGGCGAAATAATGGCTAGTTTGACTCGAGTAAATAACCCGCTGCACGTTCACTTGAGAATTTAGTGTTATTCTCTTTTAAAGGTTTGGATCCATAGTTCAATTGCATCTTTAAAATTTTTGAAGCATCCATATCCATTTTTTAATATATGTGTAGAAAAATCTCTTTCTTATAAAATTCCTAACTATTAGGGTTGAACTAGTGGAATTTCCAAAATTTGGATAACAAAACTTTTGTGTTCATTTGTGGTGTGTGTATAATTTTTCTTTACTTACATTTGTTTATTGCTTTAAATTATTTCCATACATAAACTACAAAATTTTCATTTTGTTGTGATCTATTTGCCTTTTATCTCTTTTTTTTGTTTACGAGATGAAGGGAAAGTGAAAACTCAAGTTTCTATTTAAGAAAAAAGTATATATTTAAAATGGAAATGCACAATGCACAAATGTAGAGAGAGATAATTCCAAAAAGTGTTTGTAATTTTTATTCATTGTAAACATATTTTAGTTTTTATATATCAGGTTCTTCAATCATCAGGAAAAGAGGGAGGCGGGGGATTTTTAACTGAGTGTTGACTCCCAATCCATAAGTCATTCCTTACCAAAATATAGATCACTACGCATGATAAATCACTTTACAATCATCTATGATTGTTAGGTTAGCTTTTTTTAAATAGGGGAAATAATGGCTTGTTTGACAAGAGTTAATATTTCGCCGCATGTTCACTTGAGAATTTAATGTTATTCTCTTTAAAAAGTTTGGATCCATAGGTCATTTGCATCTTTAACATGTTTCAAGCATGCATATCCATTTTTTAAAACATGTGAAGAAAAATCTCTTTCTTATAAAATTCCGAGCTATTAGGATTGAACTAGTGGAATTTCCCAAACTTGGATAACAAAACATTAGTGTTCATTTGTGGTGTGTGAATAAATTTTTTTTACTTACATTTTTGTATTGCTTTAAATTCTTTCCATACATAAACTCTAAAATTTTTATTTTGTTGTGATCTATTTGTCATTTATCTCTTGTTTTTGTTTACGAGATGAAAGGAAAGTGAAAACTCAAGTTCTATTTAAGAAAAAAGTATATATTTAAAATGGAAATGCGCAGTACATAAATGTAGAGAGATATAATTCGAAAAAGTGTTTGTAATTTTTAGGGATTGTAAACACTTTTAAGTTTTTGTATATCAAGTTCTTCAAACGTCAGGAAAAGGGGGAGGCGGGGGATTTTTAACTGAGAGTTGACTCCCAATCCATAAGTCATTCCTTACAAAAATAGAGCCCTTACGCATGCTAATTCACCTTACAACCATCTATAATCGTTAAGTCAGATTTTTGTAAATAGGCAAAATAATGGCTTGTTTTACTCTGGTAAATATCCCACCGCATGTTCACCTGAGAATTTATTGTTATTCTCTTTATAAGGTTTGGATCCAAAGGTCATTTGCATCTTTAACATGTTTCAAGCATGCATATCCATCTTTTAAAACATGTGTAGAAAAATCTCTTTCTTATAAAATTCCGAGCTATTAGGGTTGAACTAGGGAAATTTCCCAAAAACAAAAGTTTTGTGTTCATTTGTGGTGTGTGAATCAATTTTATTTACTTACACTTGTTTATTGCTTTAAATTATTTCCATACATAGACTATAAAATTTTCATTTTGTTATGATCTATTTTCCTTTTGATCTCTTTTTTTGTTTACGAGATGAAGGGAAAGTGAAAACTCAAGTTTCTATTTAAGAAAAAAGTTTACAATTAAAATGAAAACGCACAATGTGCAAATGTAGAGAGAGATAAGTCCAAAAAGAGTTTGTAAATTTTTTGGGTTTGTAAACTTTTTTTTGTTTTTATATATCAGGTTCTTCAATTCTCAGGAAAAGGGGGAGGCGGGGATTTTTAACTGAGTGTTGACTCCCAATCCATAAGTCATTCCTTACAAAAATATAGCCCGTTGTACATGATAAATCACTTTACCTTCGTCTATGATAGTTAGGTCAGTTTTTTGTAAATGGGTGAAATAATGGCTTGTTAGACTCAGGTAAATATCCCACCATACGTTCACTTGAGAATTTAATGTTATTCTCTTTAAAAGGTTTGGATCCATAGGTAATTTTGCATCTTTAACATGTTTCAAGCGTGCATATCCATTTTTTAAAACATGTGAAGAAAAATCTCTTCCGTATAAAATGTTGAACAATTAGGCTTGAACTAGTGGAATTTCCCAAACTTGGATAACAAAACTTTTGTGTTCATTTGTGGTGTGTGAATAAATTTTCTTTACTTACATTTTTTTATTTCTTTAAATTCTTTCCATACATAAACTAAAAAATTTTCATTTTGTTGTGAACTATTTGCCTTTTGTCTCATTTTTTTGTTTACGAAATGTAGGGAAAATGAAAACTCAAGTTTTGATTTAAGAAAAAAGCATACATATAAAAAGGAAATGGACATTGCACAAATTTAGAGAGCAATAATTCCAAAAAGTGTCTGTATTTTTTAGGGATTGTAAACTTTTTTAAGTTTTTATTAACCAGGTTCTACAATCGTCGCGAAAAGGGGGAAGCGGGGGATTTTTAACTGAGTGTTGACTCTGAATCCATAAGCCATTCCTTACAAAAATATAGCCCATTACGCATGATCAATCACTTTACAATCATCTATGATCGTTAGGTCAACTTGTTGTAAATGGGCAAAATAATGGCTTGTTTTACTCAGTTAAATATCCCACCACACGTTCACTTGAGAATTTAATGTTATTTTATTTAAAAGGTTTGGATCCGTAGGTTATTTGCATCTTTAACGTGTTTCTAGCATGCATATCCATTTTTTCAAACAAGTGTAGAAAAATCTCTTTCTAATAAAATTTTGAGCTATTAGGGTAGAACTTGTGGAATTTCCCAAACTTGGATAGCAAAATTTTTTTGATCATTTGTGGTGTGTGAATAAATTTTTTTTACTTACATTTTTTAATTTCTTTAAATTATTTCCATACATAAACTCTTAAATTTTCATTTTTTTGTGATTTTTTGCTTTTTATCTTTTTTTTTTTGTTTAATTGATGAAGGGAAAGTGATAACTCAAATTTTGATTTAAGAAAAATGTATACATCTAAAATGGAAATGAACAATGCACAAATGTAGAGAGAGATAATTCCAAAATTTTTAGGGATTGTAA
The DNA here is from genome assembly GCF_029961685.1 of Aristolochia californica. Classification (NCBI taxonomy): domain Eukaryota; kingdom Viridiplantae; phylum Streptophyta; class Magnoliopsida; order Piperales; family Aristolochiaceae; genus Aristolochia; species Aristolochia californica. Next base: position 20,971,172 of record NW_027182214.1, read on the forward strand.
ACTCTTTTTATTTTTTATATATCAGGTTCTGCTATCATAGGGAAAAGGGGAGGCGAGGGATTTTTATATGAGTGTCGTCTCCCAATCCATAACTCATTCCTTACAAAAATATAGCCCGTTACACATGATAAATCACTTTACAGTCATCTATGATCGTTAGGTCAGCTGTTTGTAAATCAGCAAAATAGTGGCTTGTTTGACTCGGGTAAATATCTCACTGCACATTTACTTGAGAATTTATTGTTATTCTCTTTAAAAGATTTAGATCCATAGGTCATTTGAATCTTTAACATGTTTCAAGCATACCTATCCATTTTGTTAAAACTTGAGTAGAAAAATCTCTTTCTTATAAAATTCTAAGGTATTTGGGTTGAACTAGTGTTATTTCCAAAACTTGGATAACAAAAATTTTGTGTTGATTAGTGGTGTATGAATAAATTTTCTTTACTTACATCTGTTTATTGCTTTAAATTCTTTCCATACATAAACTCTAAAATTTTCATTTTGTTGTGATCTATTTGCCTTTTATCTCTTTTTTTTGTTTACGAGATGAAGGGAAAGTGAAAACTCTAGTTTTAATTTAAGAAAAAAGTATACATCTAAAATGGAAATGCACAATGCACAACTATAGAGAGAGATAATTCCAAAAAGTGTCTGTAAGTTTTAGGGATTGTAAACTCTTTTTAGTTTTTATATGTCAGGTTCTGCAATCATCGGGAAAATAGATAGGCAGGAGATTTTTAACTGAGTGTTGACTCCCAATCCATAAGTCATTCCTTACAAAATTATAGCCCGTTACACATGATAAATTACGTGACAATCATCTGTGATCGTTAGGTCAGATTTTTGTAAATGGGCAAAATAATGGCTTATTTGACTTGGGTAAATATCCCACCGCACGTTCACTTGAGAATTTAATGTTTTTCTCTTTAAAAGGTTTGGATCCATAGGTCATTTGCATATTTAACATGTTTCAAGCATGCATATACAATTTTTAAAACAAGTGTAGAAAAATCTCTTTCTTATAAAATTCTGAGCTATTAGGGTTGAACTAGAGGAATTTCGCAAACTTGGATAACAAATCTTTTGTGTTCATTTGAGGAGTGTGAATAAATTTTTTTACTTACATTTTTTATTTTTTTAAAATTATATCCATACATAAACTCTAAAATTTTCATTTTGTTGTGATCTATTTGCCTTTTATCTCTTTTTTTGTTTACGAGATGAAGGGAAATTGAAAACTCAAGTTTTGATTTTAGAAAAAAGTATATATCTAATTGAAATGCACAATGCAAAAATGTAGAGAGAGATAATTCCAAAAATTGTCTGTAATTTTTAGGCATTGTAAACACTTTTTAGTTTTTTTATATCAGGTTTTACAGTCGTCGGGAAAATGGGGAGGCGGGGGATTTTTATCTGAGTGTTGATTCCCAATCCATTAGTCATTCCTTACAAAAAAATATAGCCCGTTACGCATGATAAATTACTTTACAATCATCTATGATCGTTAGGTCAGCTTATTTTAAATGGGCAAAATAATGGCTTGTTTGACTCGGGTAAATATCCCATCGTACCTTCACTTGAATATTTAATCTTATTCTCTTTAAAATGTTTGGATCCATAGGTCATTTGCATCTTTAACATGTTTCAATCATGCATATACATTTTTTAAAATATGTGTAGAAAAATCTCTTTCTTATAAAATTCCGAGCTATTAGGGTGAACTAGTGGAATTTCCCAAACTTGGATAACAAAACTTTTGTGTTCATTTGTGGTGTGTGAATAAATTTTCTTTACTTAAATTTGTTTATTGCTTTAAATTATTTCGATACATCAAGACTAAAATTTTCATTTTATTGTGAACTATGTGCCTTTTGTCACTTTTTTTTGTTTACGAGATGAAGGGAAAGTGAAAACTCAAGTTTTGATTTAAGAAAAAAGTATTCATCTAAAATGGAAAAGCACAGTGCACAAATGTAGAGAGAGATAATTCCAATAAGTATCGGTAATTTTTAAGGATTGCAAACTCTTTTTAGTTTTTATATATCAAGTTCTACAATCGTCGGGAAAAGAGGTAGGTGGGGGATGTTTAAATGAGTGTTGACCCCCAAACCATAAGTCATTCCTCACAAAAATATAGCCCATTACACATGATAAGTCACTTTCCAATCATCTATGATCGTCAGGTCAGCTTTTTTAAATTGGAAAAATAATGACTTGTTTGACACGGGTAAATATCCCACTGTACCTTCACTTGAGAATTTAATGTTATACCCTTTAAAAGGTTTGGATCCATAGGTCATTTGCATCTCTAACATGTTTCAAGCATGCATATCAATTTTTTAAAGCATGTGTAGAAAAATCTCTTTCGTACAAAATTCCGAGCAATTAGAGTGAACTAGTGGAATTTCCCAAACTTGGATAACAAAACTTTTGTGTTCATTTGTGGTGTGTGAATAAATTTTCTTTACTTACATTTATTTATTGATTTAAATTCTTTCCATTCTTAAACTATAAAAGTTTCATTTTGTTGTCATCAATTTGCCTTTTATCTTTTTTTTTTTATTTACGAGATGAAGGGAAAGTTAATACTCAAGTTTTTATTTAAGAAAAAGTATGCATCTAGAATGGAAATGCACAATGCACAAATGTAGAGAGCGATAATTCCAAAAAGTGTCTATAATTCTTAGGGATTGTAAACTCTTTTTAGTTTTTATATATCAGGTTTTGCAATCGTCGGGAAAAGGCGGAGGTGGGGGATTTTTAACTGAGTGTTGACATCCAATCCATAAGTCATTCCTTACAAAATTATTACCCGTTACGCATGATAAATCACTTTACAATCATCTATGATCGTTAGGCCAGCTTTTTGTAAATGGGCAGAATAATGGCTTGTTTGACTTGAGTAAATTTTCCACCGCATGTTCACTTGAGAATTTAATGTTATTCACTTTAAAAGGTTTGGATCCATAGGTCATTTGCATCTTTAATGTGTTTCAAGCATGCATATTCATTTTTTTAAAACATGTGTAGAAAAATCTCTTTCTAATAAAATTCCAAGCTACTATTGTTGAATTAGTGGAATTTCTCAAACTTGGATAACAAAACTTTTGTGTTCATTTGTGTTGTGTGTATAAATTTTCTTTTCTTACATTTGTTACTGCCTTAAATTTTTTCCACACATAAACTCTAAAATTTTCATTTGTTGTAATCTATTAACCTTTTATCTCATTTTTTGTTTACGAGATAAAGGGAAACTGAAAACTCAAGTTTTTATATAAAAAAACGTATACATCTAAAATGGAAATTCACAATGAACAAATGTAGAGAGAGACAATTCCAAAAAGTGTCTGTAATTTTTAGGGATTATAAACTATTTTAAGTTTTTATACATCTGGTTTTGCAATAGTCGGGAAAAGGGGGAGGTGGGTGATTTTTAACTGAGTGTTGATTCCCAATCCATTAGTCAATGCTTAGAAAAATATAGCCCTTTACGCATGATAAATCACTTTGCAATCATCTCTGATTGTTAGGTCAGCTTTTTGTAAATAGCCAAAATAATTGCTTGTTTTACTCGGGTAAATATCCCACCGCACCTTCACTTGAGAATTTAATGTTATTCTCTTTAAAAGGTTTGGATCCATAGGTTATTTGCATCTTTAAAATGATTCTAGCATGCACATACATTTTTTTAAAACATGTGTAAAAAATATCTTTCTTCTAAAATTCCGAGCTATTAGGGTTAAACTAGTGGAATTTCCCAAACTTGGATAACAAAACTTTTGTTTTCATTTGTGGTGTGTGAATAAATTTTCTTTACTTAAATTTTTTTATTGCTTTAAATTCTTTCCATACATAAACTCTAAAATTTTCATTTTGTTGAGATCTATTTTCTTTTTTATCTCTTTTTTATGTTTACGAGATGAAGGGAAAGTGAAAACTCAAGTTTTGATTTAAGAAAAAAGTATACATCTAAAATTGAAATGCACAAAGTACAAATGTAGAGAGAGATAATTCCAAAAAGTGTCTGTAATTTTTAGGGATTGTAAACTCTTTTTAGTTTTTAGTTATAAGGTCCTGCTACAGTCGGGAAAAGGGGGAGGCGGGGGATTTTTAACTGAGTGTTGACTCCCAATCCATTAATTATTCCTTACAAAAATATAGCCCGTTACACATGATAAATCGCTTTGCAATCATCTATTATTGTTAGGTCAGCTTTTTTTAAATAAGAAAAATAGTGGTTTGTTTGACAAGGGTAAATATCCCAACATACCTTCACTTGAGAATTTAATGTTATACGCTTTAAAAGGTTTGGATCCATAGGTCATTTGCATCTTTAACATGTTTGAAGCATGCATATCCATTTTTTAGAACATATGTAGAAAAATCTCTTTCGTACAAAATTTCAAGCCATAAGGGTTCAACAAGTGGAATTTCCCAAACTTGGATAACAAAACTTTTGTCTTCATTTGTGGTGTGTGAATAAATTTTCTTTACGTACACTTGTTTATTGCTTTAAATTCTTTCCATACATAAACTCTAAAATTTTTATTTTGTTGTGATCTATTTGCCTTTTATCTCTTTTTTTGTTTACGAGATGAAGGGAAAGTGAAAACTCAAGTTTTGATTTAAGAAAAAAGTATACATCTAAAATAGAAATGCACAATTCACAAATGTAGAGAGAGATAATTCCAAAAAGATTTTGTAATTTTTTAAGGATTGTTAACTCTTTTTAGTTTTTCTGTATCAGGTTCTGCAATTGTCGGGAAAAGGGGGAGGGAGGCAAGGGATTTTTAGCTGAGTGTTGACCCCAAATCCATAAGTCATTCCTTACAAAAATATAGCCAGTTTTGCATGATAAATCACTTTACAATCATCTATGATTGTTAGGTAAGCTTTTTGTAAATGGGAAAAACAAGGGCGTGTTTGACTTGGGTAAATATCCCACCGCACATTCACTTGAAAATTTAATGTTAATCTCTTTAAAAGGTTTGGATCCATAGGTCATTTGTATCTTCAACATGTTTCTAGCATGCATATCCATTTTGTAAAACATGTGTAGAAAATTCTCTTTCTTATATAATTCCAAGCTATTAGGGTTCAACTGGTGGAATTTTGCAAACTTGTCTAACAAAAATTTTATGTTCAGTTGTGGTGTGGGAATAAATTTTCTTTACTTACATTTTTTTATTGCCTTAAATTCTTTCTATACATAAACTCTAAAATTTTCATTTTGTTGTGATCTATTTGCCTTTTATCTCATTTTTTGTTTACGATATGAAGGGAAAGTAGAAACTCAAGTTTTGATTTAAGAAAAAAGTATACCTCTAAGATGGAAATGCACAATGCACAATGCAGAAAATTAGAGAGAGATATTTCCAAAAAGTGTTTGATTTTTAGGGATTTCAAACTCTTCTTAGTTTTTATATATTTGGTTCTACAATCGTCGGGAAAAGGGGCGCCGAGGGATTTTTAACTGAGTGTTGACTCAAAATCCATAGGTCATTCCTTACAAAATGAGAGCCCGTTACACATCATAAATCATTTCAAAATCATCAATGATCGTTAGGTCAACTTTTTGTAAATGGGTAAAATAATGACTTATTTGACTCGGGTAAATATCCCACCGCACGTTTACTTGAGAATTTAATGTTATTCTCTTTTAAAAGTTTTGGATCCATAGGTCATTTTCATCTTTAACATGTTTCAAGCATGCGTATCCATTTATTAAAACATGTGTAGAAAAATCACTTTCTTATAAAATGTCGAGCTATTAGGGTGGATCTAGTGGAATTTCTCAAACTTGGATAACAAAACTTTTGTGTTCATTTGTGGTGTGTGAATAAATTTTCTTTACTTAAATTTTTTTATTGCTTTCAATTCTTTCCATACATAAACTCTAAAATTTTCATTTTGTTGTGATCAATTTGCATTTTATCTCTTTTTTTTGTTTACAAGAAGAAGGGAAAGTGAAAACTCAAGTTTTGATTTAAGAAAAAAGTATACATCTAAAATAGAAATGCACAATGTACAAATCTAGAGAGAGATAATTCCAAAAAGTATCCATAATTTTTAGGGATGGTAAACTCTTTTTATTTTTTATATATTAGGTTTGGCAATCGTCGGAAAAAGGGGGAGGCGGGGGATTTTTACCTGAGTGTTGACTCCCAATCCATAAGTCATTCCTTATAAAATTATAGCCCATTACGAATTTTAAATCACTTTAAAATCATTTATGATCGTTAGGTCCGCTTTTTGTAAATGGGTAAAATAATGGATTGTTTGACTTGGGTAAATATCCCACAGCATTTTCACTTGAGAATTTAATTTTATTCTCTTCAAAAGGTTTGGATCCATAGGTCATTTTCATCTTTAACATGTTTCAAGCATGCATATCCATTTATTAAAACAAGTGTAGAAAAATCTTTCTTATAAAATACCGAGCTTTTAGGGTTGATCTAGTGGAATTTCCCAAACTCGGATGACAAAACTTTTGTGTTCATTTGTGGTGTGTGAATAAATTTTCTTTACTTACATTTTGTCTACTGCTTTAAATTCTTTCCATACATAAATTCTAAAATTTTCATTTTGTTGTGGTCTGTTTACCTTGTAGCTCTTTTTTAGTTTTCGAGATGAAGGGAAAGTGAAAACTCAAGTTTCTATTTAATAAAAACGTATACATCTAAAGTGGAAATGAAAAATTCACAAATATAGAGAGAGATAATTCCAAAAAGTGTTTGTAATTTTTAGGGATTGTAAACTCTTTTTAGTTTTTATATATCGGGCACTACAATCGTCGAAAAAAAGGGGGACGCGGGGGATTTTTAAAACTTCGAATCCATAAGTCATTTCCTACAAAAATATAGCCCGTTACGCATGATAAATCAGTTTACAATCATCTATGATCGTTAGGTCAGCTTTTTGTAAATGGTCAAAATAATGGCTTGTTTTACTCAGTTAAATAACCTACCGCACGTTCACATGAGAATTTAATGTTATTCTCTTTAATAGGTTTGGATCCATAGGTCATTTGTATCTTTAACATGTTTGAAGCATGCATATCAAAATTTTAAATCATGTGTAGAAAAATCACTTTCTTATAAAATTCCGAGCTATTAGGGTTGAACAAGTGGAATTTCCCAAACTTGGATAACAAAACTTTTGTGTTCATTAGTGGTGTGTGAATAATTGTTTTTACTTAAAATTGTTTATTGCCTTAAATTATTTCCATACTTAAACTCTAAAATTTTCATTTTGTCATGATCTTGTTGCCTTTTATCTCTTTTTTTGTTTACGAGATGAAGGGAAAGGGAAAACTCAAGTTTTGATTTAAGAAAAAAGTACACATCTAAAATGGAAATGCACAATGCACATACGTAGAGAGAGATAATTCCAAAATTTGTCTGTAATTCTTAGGGATTGTAAACACTTTTTAGTTTTTATATATCAGGTTTGGCATTCGTCGAGAAAAGGGGTAGGCAGGGGATTTTTAACTGAGTGTTGTCTCCCAATCCATAACTCATTCCTTACAAATACATAGCCCGTTACGCAAGATAAATCACTTTAAAATCATCTATGGTCGTTAGGTCAACTTTATGTAAATGGGAAAAATAATGGTATGTTTGACTTAGTAAATATCCAACCACACGTTCACTTGAGAATTTAATGTTATTTTCTTTAAATGGTTTGGATCCATAGGTCATTTGCATCTTTAACATGATTCAAGCATGCATATCCATTTATTTAAACATGTGTAGAAAAATCTCTTTCATAAAAAATACCGAGCTGATAGGGTTGATCTAGTGGAATTTCCCAAACTTGGATAGAGAATCTTTTGTGTTCATTTGTGGTGAGTGAATAAATTTTTTTTACTTACATTTTTTTATTTCTTTAAATTCTTTCCATACATAAACTCTAAAATTTTCATTTTGTTGTGATCTATTTGCCTATTATCTTTTTTTTTTGTTTAGGAGATGAAGGGAAAGTGAAAACTCAAGTTTTGATTTCATAAAAAAGTATACATCTAAAATGGAAATGAACAATCCAGAAATGTAGACAGAGATAATTCCAAAAAGTGTCTGTAATTTTTTGGGATTGTGAACTGTTTTTAGTTTTTATATATCAGGTTCTATAATCGTCGGGAAAAGGGGGAGGCGGGGGATTTTTAACTGAGTGTTGACTCCGAATACATAAGTCATTCCTTAAAAAAATATTGCCCATTGGTCATTTGCATCTTTAACATGTTTCAAGCATGAATTTCTATTTTTTAAAACATGTGTAGAAAAATCTCTTTCTCATAAAATTCCTAGCTGATGAACAAGTGGAAATTCCCAAACCTGGATAACAAAAATTTTGTGTTCATTTGTGGTGTGTGAATAAATTTTATTTACTTGGATTGGTTTATTGATTTAAATTCTTTCCATACATAAAATATAAAATTTTTATTTTGTTGTGATCTATTTGCCTTTTATCGCTATTTTTGGTTTACGAGATGAAGGGAAAGTGAAAACTCAAGTTTTGATTTAAGAAAAAAGTATACATATATAATGGAAATTCACAATGCACAATGCACAAATGTATGGAGAGATAATTCCAAAAAGTGTCTGTAATTTTTAGGGATTGTAAATTCTTTTTAGTTTTTATATATCAGGTTCTGTAATTGTCGAGAAAGGGGGAAAGCGGGGGATTTTTAACTGGCAGTTGACTCCCAATCCATAAGTCATTCTATAAAAAAATATCCCGTTACACATGATAAATCACTTTACAATCATCTATGATCGTTAGGTCAACTTTTTGTAAGTGGAAAAAATAATAGCGTGTTTGACTCGGGTAAATATCCCACCGCATGTTCACTTGAGAATTTAATGTTATTCTCTTTAAAAGGTTTGGATCCATAGGTCAGTTGCATCTTTAAAATATTTCAAGCATACTTATCCAATTTTTAAAACATGTGTAAAAAAATCTCTTTCTTCTAAAATTCCGAGCAATTAGGGTTGAGCTAGTGCAATTTCCAAAACTTGGATAAAAAAATATTTGGGTTCATTTGTGGTGTGTGAATAAATTTTATTTACATACATTTGTTTATTGCTTTAAATTCTTTCCAAACCTAAACTATAAAATTTTCATTTTGTTTTGATCTATTTGCCTTTTATCTCTTTTTTTTTGTTTACGAGCTGAAGGGAAAGTGAAAACTCAAGTTTTGATTTAAGAAAGAAGTATAAAAATATAACAGAAATGCACAATGCACAAATGTAGAGAGAGATAATTCCAAAAAGTCTTTGTAATTTTTAGGGTTTGTAAACTCTTTTTATTTTTTATATATCAGGTTCTGTAATCGTCGGGAAAAGGGGGAGGCGGGGGATTTTTAACTGAGTGTTGACTCCTAATCCATAAGTCATTCCTTAAAAATAATATAGCCCATTATGCATGGTAATTCACATTACAATCATCTATGATCGTTAGGTCAGCTTTTTGTAAATAGGCAAAATAACGGCTTATTTGACTTCGGAAAATATTCCACCATACGTTCACTTGTGACTTTAATGTTATACTCTTTCAAAGGTTTGGATACATTGGCCACTTGAATCTTTAACATCTTTCAAGCATGAATTTCCATTTTTTAAAACATGTGAAGAAAAATCTCTTTTTTATAAAATTTTGAGCAATTAGGGTAGAACTAGTGGAAATTCCGAAACTTGGATAACAAAATTTTTGTGTTCATTTGTGGTGTGTGAATAAATTTTCTTTACTTGCATTTGTTTATTGCTTTAAATTCTTTTCATTCATAAAATCTAAAATTTTCGTTTTGTTGTGATCTATTTGCCTATTATCGCTTTTTTTCTGTTTACGAGATGAAGGGAAAGTGAAAACTCAAATTTTGATTTAAGAAAAAAGGATACATCTATATTGGAAATGCACAATGCACAATGCACAATGTCTAAATGTACTGAGAGATAATTCCAAAATGTGTATGTAATTTTTAGGGATTGTAAATTCTTTTTAGTTTTTATATATCAGGTTCTGGAATTTTAGGGAAAAGGCGGAAGCTAGGGATTTTTAACTGAGTGTTAACTCCCAATCCATAAGTCATTCCTTAAAAAAATATAGCCCGTTACATATGATAAATCACTTTACAATCATCTATGATCGATAGGTCAGGTTTTTGTAAGTGGGCAAAATAGTAGTGTGTTTGACTCTGGTAAATTTCCCAGCACACGTTCACTTCAGAATTTAATGTTATTCTCTTTAAATGGTTTGGATCCATAGGTCATTTGCATCTTTAACATGTTTCAAGAACGCATATCCATTTTTTAAAACATGTGTAGAAAAATCTATTTCTTATAAAATTCCGAACTATTAAGGTTGAACTAGTGCAATTTCCAAAACTTGGATAAAAAAACTTTTATGTTCATTTGTGTATTGTGAATAAATTTTCTTTACTTACATTTGTTTATTTCTATAAATTCTTTCCATACATGAACTCTAAAATTTTCATTTTGTTGTGATCTATTTGGCTTTTATCTCATTTTATAGTTTACGAGATGAAGGGAAAGTGAAAACTCAGGTTTTGATTTAAGAAAAAAGGATACATCCATAAAGGAAATGCACAATGCACAAATGTAGGGAGAGATAATTCCTAAAAGTGTCTGGAATTTTTAGGGATTGTAAACTCTTTTTAGTTTTTATATATCAGGTTACCAATCATCGGGAAAATAGTGAAGCGGGGGATTTTTAACTGAGAGTTGACTCCCAATCCATAAGTCATTCCTTAAAAAAATATAGCCTGTTACACATGATAAATCACTTTACAATTATCTATGATCGTTAGGTCAATTTTTTCTAAGTGAGCCAAATAATAGCTTGTTTGACTTGGGTCAATATCCCACCGCTCGTTCACTTGAGAATTTAATGTTATTCTATTTAAGAGGTTTGGATCCATAGGTCATTTGCATCTTTAACATGTTTCAAGAATGCATATCAATTTTTGAAAACATGTGTAGAAAAACTTTTTCTCATAAAATTACGAGCTATTAGGGCTGAACTAGTGGAAATTCCCAACCTTGGATAAGAAGACTTTTGTGTTCATTTTTGTTGTGTGAAAAAAATTTCTTTACATACATTTTTTTATTGCTTTAAATTCTTTCCATCCTTCAGCTCTAAAATTTTCATTTTGTTGTGATCTATTTGCCTTTTATCTCTTTTTTTCGTTTACGAGATGAAGGGAAAGTGAAAACTCAAGTTTTGATATAAGAAAAAAGGATACATCTATAATGGAAATGCAAAATGCACAAATGTAGAGAGAGATAATTCCAAAAAGTTTATGTATTTTTTATGGATTAGAAACTGTTTTTAGTTTTCATATATCAGGTTATACAATCGTCAGGAAAAGGGGGAAGCGGGGGATTTTTAACACTGAGTTCACACCCAATCCATACGTCATGCCTTACAAAAAATATTGCCAGTAACACCTAATAAATTACTTTACAAACATCTATGATCGTTAGGTTAGCTTTTAGTTAGTGGGCAAAATAATGGCTAGTTTGACTTGGGTAAATATCCCACCGCTCATTCACTGAAGAATTTAATGTTATTCTCTTTAAAAGGTTTGGATCCATAGGCCATTTCCATCTTTAAAATGTTTTAAGCATGCATATCCAATTTTTAAAACATTTGTAGAAAAATCTCTTTCTTATAAAATTCTGAGCTATTAGGATTGAACTAGTGGTATTTCCCAAACTTGGATAACAAAACTTTTGTGTTCATTTGTGGTGTGTCATTAAATTTTCTTCACTTACATTTTTTTATTGCTTTAAATTCTTTCCATACATAAACTCAAAAATTTTCATTTTATTGTGATCTATTCGCCTTTTATCTTTTTTTTTTTTTTTTTTTTTTACAAGATGATGGGAAAGTGAAAACTCAAGTTTTGATTTAATAAAAAGCAAACAGCTATAATGGAAATGCACAATTCAAAATTGTAGAGATAGATAATTCCAAAAAGTTCTTGTAATTTTTAGGGATTGTAAACTCTTTATAGTTTTCATATATTTGGTTCTGCATTCGTCGAGAAAAGGGGGAAACGGGGGATTTTTAACTGAGAGTTGACTCCAAATCCATAAGTCATTCCTTACAAAAACATAGCCCGTTACATATGATAAATCACTTTACAGTCATCTATGATCATTAGGTCAATTTTTTGTAAGTGGGTAAAATAATAGCTTGTTTGACTCAAGTAAATATCCCACCGTACGTTCACTTGAGAATTTAATGTTATTCTCTTTAAGAGGTTTGGATCCATAGGTCATTTTCATCTTTAACATGTTTCAAGCATGCATATCCAATTTTTAAAACATGTGTAGAAAAATCTCTTTCTTCAAAAATTTTGAGCTATTAGGGTTGAACTAGTGGAATTTCCCAAACTTGGACAACTAAACTTTTGTGTTCATTTGTGGTGTGTGAATAAATTTTCCTTAGATTTGTTTTTTGCTTTAAATTCTTTCCATACATAAACTGTAAAATTTTCATTTTGTTGTGATCTATTTGCCTTTTATTTTTTTTATTTTTTTTTTGTTTGCGAGCTGAAGGGAAAGTGAATACTCAAGTTTTGATTTAAGAAAAAAGTATACATCTATAATGGAAATGCACGATGCACAAATGTAGAGAGAGATAATTCCAAAAAGTGTCTTTAAGTTTTAGGAATTGTAAACTCTTTTTAGTTTTTATTTATTAGGTTCTGCAATGGTTTGGAAAAGGGGGAGACGAGGGATATTTGCCTGAAAGTTGACTCCAAATCCATAAGTCATTCCGTACAAAAATATTGCCCATTACGCATAATAAATCACTTTACAATCATCTATGATGCTTAGGTTAGCTTTTTGCCAGTAGTAAAAATAATGGATCCAATGGTCATTAGCATCTTTAACATGTTTAAAGCATGAATTTCCATTTTTTAAAACATGTGTAGAAAAATCTCTTTCTTATAAAATTTCGAGCTATTATGGCTGAACTAGTGGAAATTCCCAAACTTGGACAACAAAACTTTTGTGTTCATTTGTGGTGTGTGAATAAATTTTCTTTACTTACATTTGTTTATTTCTTTAAATTCTTTCCATACATAAACTCTAAAATTTTCATTTTGTAGTGATCTATTTGCCTTTTATCTCTTTTTTTTGTTTACGAGATGAAGGGAAAGTGAAAAATCAAGTTTTAATTTAGGAAAAAAGGATACATCTATAATGGAAATGCACAATGCAAAAATGTAAGGAGAGATAATTCCTAAAAGTGTCTATAATTTTTAGGGATTGTAAACTCTTTTTAGTTTTTATATTATAGGTTCTGCAATCATCGGGAAAAGGATGAACCGGGAGATTTTTAACTGAGAGTTGACTCCCAATCCATAAGTCATTCCTTAAAAAAATAGAGCCCGTTACACATGATAAATCACTTTACAATCATCTCTGATCGTTAGGTAACCTTTTTGTAAGTGGGCCAAATAATAGCATATTTGACTAGGGTAAATATCCCACCGCACGTAAACTTGAGAATTTAATGTTATTCTCTTTAAGAGGTCTGTATCCATAGATCATATTCATCTTTAACGTGTTTCAAGAATGTATATCTATTTTTTAAAACATGTGTAGAAAAATCTCTTTTTGATAAAATTCCGAGCTATTAGGGTTGAACTAGTGGAAATTCCCAAACTTGGATAACAAAAATTTTGCGTTCATATTTCTTGTGTGAATAAAATTTATTTAATTACATTTGTTTATTTCTTTAAATTCTTTATTTACATAAACTCTAAAATTTTCATTTTGTTGTGATCTATTTGCCTTTTATCTCTTTTTTTTGTTACGAGATGAAGGGAATGTGAAAACTCAAGTTTTGATTTAAGAAAAATGGATACATCTATAATGGAAATGCACAATGCACAAATGTAGAGAGAGATAACTCCAAAAAGTGTCTGTAATATTTTGGGATTGTAAACTCTTTTTAGTTTTTATATATCAGGTTCTGTAATAGTCAGGAAAAGGGGGAAGCTGGGGATTTTTAACTAAGAGTTCACTCCCAATCCATAAGTCATTAGTTACAAAAATATAGTCCATTACACATGATAAATAACTTTACAATCATCTATCATCCTTAGGTTAGCTTTAGTTTAGGGTTTAGCTTTTTGTAAGTCGGCAAAATAATTGCGTGTTTGACTCGTGTAAATATCCCACCGCACGTTCACTGGAGAATTTAATTTTATTCTCTTTAAAAGGTTTGGATCCATAGGTCAGTTGCATCTTTAACGTATTTCAAGCTTGCTTATCCAATTTTTAAAACATGTGTAAAAAAATCTCTTTCTTCTAAAATTCCGAGCTTTTACGGTTGAGCTAATGCAATTTCCCAAACTTGGATAAAAAAATATTTGTGTTCATTAGTGGTGTGTGAATAAATTTTCTTTACATACATTTGTTTATTGCTTTAAATTCTTTCCAAACATAAACTATAAAATTTCATTTTGTTGTGATCTATTTGCCTTTTATCTCTTTTTTTTATTTACGAGCTGAAGGGAAAGTGAAAACTCAAGTTTTGATTTAAGAAAGAAGTATACAAATATAACGAAAATGCACAATGCACAAATTTAGAGAGAGATAATTTCAAAAAGTTATTGTAATTTTTAGGGATTGTAAAATCTTTTTTTTTTTATATATCAGGTTCTGTAATCGTCGGGAAAAGGGGGAGGCGGGGGATTTTTAACTGAGTGTTGACTCCTAATCCATAAGTCATTCCTTAGAAAAATATAGCCCATTACGCATGGTAATTCACATTACAATCATCTATGATTGTTAGGTCAACTCTTTGTAAATGGGCAAAATAACGGCTTAGTTGACTCGGGTAAATATTCCACCGTACGTTCCCTTGTGAATTTAATGTTATACTCTTTCAAAGGTTTGGATCCATTGGCCATTTGCATCTTTAACATCTTTCAAGCATTAATTTCCATTTTTTAAAACATGTGAAGAAAAATCTCTTTTTTATAAAATTTCGAGCAATTAGGGTAGACCTAGTGGAAATTCCCAAACTTGGATAACAAAATTTTTTTGTTCATTTGTGGTGTGTGAATAAATTTTATTTACTTGCATTTATTTATTGCTTTAAATTATTTTCATTCATAAAATCTAAAATTTTCATTTTGTTGTGATCTATTTGCCTATGATCGCTTTTTTTTTTTGTTTACGAGATGAAGGGAAAGTGAAAACTCAAGTTTTGATTTAAGAAAAAAGGATACATCTATATTGGAAATGCACAATGCACAATGCACAATGTCCAAATGTATGGAGAGATAATTCAAAAAAGTGTATGTAATTTTTAGGGATTGTAAATTCTTTTTAGTTTTTATATATCAGGTTCTATAATTTTAGGGAAAAGGCGGAAGCTAGGGATTTTTAACTCAGTGTTGACAAATATAGCCCATTACATATGATAAATCACTTTACAATCATCAATGATTGATAGGTTAGCTTTTTTTAAGTGGGCAAAATAATAGTGTGTTTGACTCTGGTAAATATCCCACCGCACGTTCACTTGAGAATTTAATGTTATTCTCTTTAAATGGTTTGGATCCATAGGTCATTTGTATCTTTAACATGTTTCAAGAATGCATATCCATTTTTTAAAACATGTGTATAAAAATCTATTTCTTATAAAATTCCGAACTATTAGGGTTGAACTAGTGCAATTTCCAAAACTTGAATAAAAAAACTTTTGTGTTCATTTGTGTATTGTGAATAAATTTTCTTTACTTAAATTTTTTTATTTCTTTAAATTCTTTCCATACATGAACTCTAAAATTTTCATTTTGTTGTGATCTATTTGGCTTTTATCTCTTTTTATTGTTTACGAGATGAAGGGAAAGTGAAAACTCAGGTTTTGATTTAAGATAAAAGGATACATCCATAATGGAAATGCACAAATCACAAATGTAGAGAGAGATAATTCCTAAAAGTGTCTGGAATTTTTGGGGATTGTAAGCTCTTTTTAGTTTTTATATATCAGGTTACCAATCATCGGGAAAAGAGTGAAGCGGGGGATTTTTAACCGAGAGTTGACTCCCAATCCATAAGTCAATCCTTAAAAAAATATAGCCTATTACGCATGATAAATCACTTTACAATCATCTATGATCGTTAGGTCATCTTTTTCTAAGTGAGCCAAATAATAGCTTGTTTGACTTGGGTAATTATCCCACCGCTCGTTCACTTGAGAATTTAATGTTATTTTGTTTAAGAGGATTGGATCCATAGGTCATTTGCATCTTTAACATGTTTCAATAATGCATATCCATTTTTTAAAACATGTGTAGAACAACTCTTTCTTTTAAAATTACGAGCTACTAGGGCTGAACTAGTGGAAATTCCCAAACTTGGATAAGAAAACTTGTGTTCATTTTTGTTGTGTGAAAAAAATTTCTTTACATTCATTTTTTTATTGCTTTAAATTCTTTCCATCCATCAACTCTAAAATTTTCATTTTGTTGTGATCTAGTTGCCTTTTATCTCTTTTTTTTTTGTTTACGGGATGAAGGGAAAGTAAAAACTCAAGTTTTGATTTAAGAAAAAGGGATACATCTATAATGGAAATGCAAAATGTACAAATGTAGAGAGAGACAATTCCAAAAAGTTTATGTAATTTTTAGGGATTAGAAACTCTTTTTAGTTTTTATATATTAGGTTCTGCAATTGTCGGGAAAAGGGGCAAGCGGGGGATTTTTAACTGAGAGTTGAAACCCAATCCATAAGTCATTCCTTACAAAAATATAGCCCATTACACATGATAAATCACTTTCCAATCATCTATGATTGTTAGGTCAGCTTTTTGTAAGTGGGCAAAATAATGGCTTATTTGGGGTAATTATCCCACCGCTCGTTCACTTTGGAATTTAATGTTATTCTCCTTTAATTGTTTGGATCCATAGGTCATTTGCATCTTTAACATGTTTCATGCATGCATATCCATTTTTTAAAACATGTGTAGAAAAGTCTCTATCTTATAAAATTCCGAGCTATTAGGGTTGAACTAGTGTTATTTCCCAAACTTGGATAACAAAACTTTTGTGTTCATTTGTGGTGTGTGAATAAATTTTCTTCACTTACATTTTTTTACTACTTTAAATTCTTTCCAGACAAAAAATCTAAACTTTTTATTTTATTTTGATCTATTTGCCTTTTATCTATTTTTATCGGTTTACGAGCTGATGGGAAAGTGAAAACTCAAGTTTTGATTTAAGAAATGCACGATGCAAAAATGTAGAGAGAGATAATTCAAAAAAGTGCCGTTAATTTTTTAGGGATTGTAAACTCTTTTTAGTTTTCATATATCAGGTTCTGCATTCGTCGGGAAAAGGAGAAGCGGGGGATTTTTAACTGAGAGTTGACTCCCAATCCATAAGTCATTCCTTACAAAAATATAGCCTGTTACACATGATAAATCACTTTACAACCATCTATGATCATTAGATATGCTCTTTGTAAGTGGGCAAAATAATAGCTTGTTTGACTCGGGTAAATATCCCACCGCACATTCATTTGAGAATTTAATGTTATTCTCTTTAAGAAGAGTGGACCCATAGGTCATTTTCATCTTTAACATGTTTCAAGCATGCATATCCAATTTTTAAAACATGTGTAGAAAAATCTTTTTCTTACAAAATTCTGAGCTATTAGGGTTGAACTAGTGCAATTTCTCTAACTTGGATAACTAAATTTTTGTGTTCTGTTGTGGTGTGTGAATAAATTTTCTTTACATACATTTTGTTTATTGCTTTAAATTCTTTCTATCCATAAACTGTAAAATTTTCATTTTGTTGTGATCTATTTGCCTTTTATCTATTTATTTTTTGTTTACGAGCTGAAGGGAAAGTGAAAACTCAAGTTTTGATTTAAGAAAAAAGTATACATCTATAATGGAAATGCACAATCCACAATTGTAGAGAGAGATAATTCCAAAATGTGTTTGTAATTTTTAGGGATTGTAAACTCTTTTTAGTTTTTATATATCAGGTTCTGCAATCGTCGGGAAAAGGGGGAGGCAGGCGATTTTTAACTTAGTGTTGACTCCTAATCCATAAATTATTCCTTAAAAAAATATAGCCTGTTACGCATGGTAATTCATATTACAATCATCTATGATCGTTAGGTCAACTTTTTGTAAATGGGCAAAATAATGGCTTATTCAACTCGTGTAAATCTTCCTCCTCACGTTCACTTGTGAATTTAATTTTATACTCGTTAAAAGGTTTGGATCCATGGTCATTTGCATCTTTAACATGTTTAAAGAATGAATTTCCATTGTTTAAAACATGTATAGAAAAATCGCTTTCTTAGAAAATTCCGAGCTATTATGGCTGAACTAGTGGAAATTCCCAAACTTGGATAACAAAACTTTTGTGTTCATTTGTGGTGTATGAATAAATTTTATTTACTTACATTTGTTTATTTATTTAAATTCTTTCCATACATAAACTCTAAAATTTTCATTTTTTTGTGATCTATTTGCCTTTTATCTCTGTTTTTTTGTTCACGAGATGAAGGGAAAGTGAAAACTCAAGTTTTAATTTAAGAAAAAGGGATGCATCTATAATGGAAATGCACAATGCACAAATGTAGGGAGAGATAATTCCTAAAAGTGTCTATAATTTTTAGGGATTGTAAACTCTTTTTAGTTTTTATATTACAGGTTCTCCAATCATCGCGAAAAGGATGAAGTGGGGGACTTTTTAACTGAGAGTTGACTCCCTATCCATAAGTCATTTTTTAAAAAAATATAGGCCGTTACACATGATAAATCACTTTACAATCATCTATGATCGTTAGGTCAACTTTTTGTAAGTGGGCCAAATAATAGCATGTTGAATCGGGTAAATATCCCACAGCACGTTGACATGAGAATTTAATGTTATTCTCTTTAAGAGGTTTGTATCCATAGATCATTTCCATATTTAACATGTTTCAAGAATCTAGATCCATTTTTTAAAACATGTGTAGAAAAATCTTTTTCTTATAAAATTCCAAGCTATTAGGGCTGAACTAGTGCAAATTCCCAAACTTGGATAACAAAACTTTTGTGATCATTTGTGTTGTGTAAATAAACTTTCTTTACTTACATTTGTTTATTGCTTTAAATTCTTTCCATACGTAACTCTAAAATTTTCATTTTGTTGTGATCTATTTGCCTTTTATCTCTTTTTTTGGTTACGAGATGAAGGGAAAGTGAAAACTCAAGTTTTCATTTAAGAAAAAAGGATACATCTATAATGGAAATGCACAATGCAAAAATTTAGAGAGTGATAATTCCAAAACGTTTCTGTAATATTTTGGGATTGTAAACTCTTTTTAGTTTTTTTAAATAAGGTTCTACAATCATCGACAAAAGGGGGAAGCTGGGGCTTTTTAACTAAGAGTTCAGTCCTAATCCATAAGTCATTACTTACAAAAATATAGTCCGTTACACATGATAAATCACTTTACAATCATCTATTATCGTTTGGACAACTTTTTGTAAGTCAGCAAAATAATAGCGTGTTTGACTCGTGTAAATATCCCACCGCACGTTCACAGGAGAATTTAATGTTATTCTCTTTAAAAGGTTTGTATACATAGGTCATTTGCATCTTTAACATGTTTCAAGCATGCATATCCAATTTTTAAAACATGTGTAGAAAAATCTCTTTGTTCTAAAATTCCGAGCAATTAGGGTTGAGCTAGTGCAATTTCCCAAACTTGGATAACAAAAAATTTGTGTTTATTTGTGGTGTGTGAATAAATTTTCTTTACATACATTTGTTTATTGCTTTAAATTCTTTCCAAACATAAACTATAAAATTTTCATTTTTTTGTGATCTATTTGCCTTTTATCTCTTATTTTTTGGTTACGTGCTGAAGGGAAGTGCAAACTCGAGTTTTGATTTAAGAAAGAATTATAAAAATATAATTGAAATGCACAATGCAAAAATGTAGAGAGAGGTAATTACAAAAGGTGTTGTAATTTTTAGGGATTGTAAACTCTTTTTAGTTTTTATATATCAGGTTCTGTAATCGTCGGGAAAAGGGGGAGGCGGGGATTTTTAACTGAGTGTTGACTCCTAATCCATAAGTGATTCCTTCAAAAAATATAGCCCATTACACATGGTAATTCACATTATAATCATCTATGATCGTTAGGTCAGCTTTTTGTAAATGGGCAAAATAACGTCGTATTTGACTCGGGTAAATATTACACTGCACATTCACTTGTGAATTTAATGCTATACTCTTTAAAAGGTTTTGATCCATTGGTAATTTGCTTCTTTAACAAGTTTCAAGCATGCTTCTCAATTTTTTAAAACATGTGTAGAAAATTTTTTTTTTTATAAAATTCAGAGCAATTAGGGTAGAACTAGTGGAAATTCGCAAACTTGTATAACAAAACTTTTATGTTCATTTGTGGTGTGTGAATAAATTTTCTTTTCTTGCGTTTATTTATTGCTTTAAATTCTTTCCATACATAATATATAAATTTTCATTTTGTTGTGATCTATTTGCCTATTTGCACTTTTTTTTGTTTACGAGATGAAGGGAAAGTGAAAACTCAAGTTTTGATTTAAGAAAAAAGGATACATCTAGAATGGAAATGCACAATGCACAATGCACAATGCCCAAATGTGCGGAGAGATAATTCCAAAAACTGTTTGTAATTTTTAGGGATTGTAAATTCTTTTTAGTTTTTATATATCAGGTTTTGCAATTGTCGAGAAAAGGGGGAAGCAAGGGATTTTTAACTGAGTGTTGACTCCCAATCCATAAGTCATTCCTTAAAAAAATATAGCCTGTTACACATGATCAATCACTTTACAATCATCTTTGATCGTTAGGTCAGCTTTTTGTAAGTGGGCAAAATAATAGTGTGTTTGACACTGGAAAATATTCCACCGCACGTTCACTTGAGAATTTAATGTTATTCTCTTTAAATGGTTTGGATCCATAGGTCATTTGCACCTTTAACATGTTTCAAGAATGCATATCCATTTTTTAAAACATGTGTAGAAAAATCTCTTTCTTATAAAATTGCAAACTATTAGGGTTGAACTAGTGCAATTTCCCAAATTTGGATAAAAAAACTTTTGTGTTCATTTGTGTATTGTGAATAAATTTTCTTTACTTACATTTGTTTATTTATTTAAATTCGTTCCATACATGAACTCTAAAATTTTCAAATTTTTGTGATCTATTTGGCTTTTATCTCTTATTATTGTTTACGCGATGAATGGAAAGTGAAAACTCAGGTTTTGATTTAAGAAAAAAGGAAAGATCCATAATGGAAATGCACAATGCACAAATGTAGGGAGAGATAATTCCTAAAAGTGTCTGTAATTTTGAGGGATTGTAAACTCTTTTTAGTTTTTATATATCTGGTTACCAATCCTCGGGAAAAGAGTGAAGCGAGGGATTTTTAACTGAGAGTTGACGATCAATCAAAAATTCATTCCTTAAAAAAATATAGGGGTTACACATGATAAATCACTTTACAATCATCTATGATTGTTAGGTCAGCTTTTTGGAAGTGAGCCAAATAATAGCTTGTTTGACTCAGGTAAATATCCCACCGAACGTTCACATGAGAATTTAATGTTATTCTCTTTAAGAGGTTTGTATCCATAGTTCATTTCCATATTTATATTGTTTCAAGAATGTAGATCCATTTTTTAAAACATGTGTAGAAAAATCTTTTTCTTATAAAATTCTGAGCTATTATGGCTGAACTAGCGCAAATTCCAAAACTTGGAGAACAAAGCTTTTGTGTTCATTTGTGTTGTGTGAATAAACTTTCTTTACTTACATTTGTTTATTGCTTTAAATTCTTTCCATACGTAACTCTAAAATTTTCATTTTGTTGTGATCTATTTGCCTTTTATCTCTTTTTTTGGTTACGAGATGAAGGGAAAGTGAAAACTCAAATTTTGATTTAATAAAAAAGGATACATCTATAATGGAAATGCACAATGCACAAATTTAGAGAGAGATAATTCCAAAAAGTTTCTGTAATATTTTGGGATTGAAACTCTCTCTAGTTTTTATATATAAGGTTCTACAATCATCGAGAAAAGGGGGAAGCAGGGGCTTTTTAACTGAGAGTTCACTCCTAATCCATAAGTCATTACATAAAAAAATATAGTCCGTTACACATGATAAATCACTTTACAATCATCTATTATCCTTAGGGCAACTTTTCGTAAGTCAGCAAAATAATAGCGTGTTTGACTTGTGTAAATATACCATCGCACGTTCACAGGAGAATTTAATGTTATTGTCTTTAAAAGGTTTGTATCCATAGGTCATTTGCATCTTTAACATGTTTCAAGCATGCATATCCAATTTTTAAAACATGTTTTTAAAACATGTGTAGAAAAATCTCTTTGTTCTAAAATTCCGAGCAATTAGGGTTGAGCTAGTGCAATTTCCCAAACTTGGATAACAAAACTTTTGTGTTCATTTGTGGTGTATGAATTAATTTTATTTACTCACATTTGTTTATTTATTTAAATTCTTTCCAAACATAAACTCTAAAATTTTCATTTTTTTGTGATCTATTTGCTTTTTATCTCTTTTTTTTTGTTTACGAGATGAAGGGAAAGTGAAAACTCAAGTTTTAAATTAAGAAAAAGGGATGCATCTATAATGGAAATGCACAATGCACAAAAGTAGGGAGAGATAATTCCTAAAAGTGTCTATAATTTTTAGGGATTGTAAACTCTTTTTAGTTTTTATATTACATGTTCTCCAATCATCGGGAAAAGGATGAAGTGGGGGACTTTTAACTGAGAGTTGACTCCCTATCCATAAGTCATTCCTTAAAAAAATATAGCCCGTTACACAAGATAAATCACTTTACAATCATTTATGATCGTTAGGTCAGCTTTTTGTAAGTGGGCCAAATAATAGCATGTTTGACTCGGGTAAATATCCCACAGCACGTTCACTTGAGAATTTAATGTTATTCTCTTTAAGAGGTTTGTATCCATAGATCATTTCCATATTTAACATATTTCAAGAATCAAGATCCATTTTTTAAAACATGTGTAGAAAAATCTTTTTCTTATAAAATTCCAAGCTATTAGGGCTGAACTAGTGCAAATTCCCAAACTTGGATAACAAAACTTTTGTGATCATTTGTGTTGTGTGAATAAACTTTCTTTACTTACATTTGTTTATTGCTTTAAATTCTTTCCATACGTAACTCTTAAATTTTTATTTTGTTTTGATCTATTTGCCTTTTATCTCTTTTTTTGGTTACGAGATGAAGGGAAAGTGAAAACTCAGGTTTTGATTTAAGAAAAAAGGATACATCTATAATGGAAATGCACAATGCACAAATTTAGAGAGAGATAATTCCAAAAAGTTTCTGTAATATTTTTGGATTGAAAACTCTTTTTAGTTTTTATATATAAGGTTCGACAATCATCGAGAAAAGGGGGAAGTGGGCGCTTTTTAACTGAGAGTTCACTCCTAATCCATAAGTCATTACTAACAAAAATATAGTCCGTTACACATGATAAATCACTTTCCAATCATCTATTATCGTTAGGACAACTTTTTGTAAGTCGGCAAATTAATGGCGTGTTTGACTCGTGTAAATATCCCACCGCACGTTTACAGGAGAATTTAATGTTATTCTCTTTAAAAGGTTTGTATCCATAGGTCATTTGCATCTTTAACATGTTTCAAGCATGCATATCCAATTTTTAAAACACGTGTAAAAAAATTTCTTTGTTCTAAAATTCCAAGCAATTAGGGTTGAGCTAGTGCAATTTGCCAAACTTGGATAACAAAAAATTTGTGTTCATTTGTGGTGTGTGCATAAATTTTCTTTACATACATTTTTTTATTGCTTTAAATTCTTTCCAAACATAAACTATAAAATTTTAATTTTTTTGTGATCTATTTGCCTTTCATCTCTTATTTTTTGGTAACGAGCTGAAGGGAAGTGAAAACTCAAGTTTTGATTTAAGAAAGAAGTATACAAATATAATGGAAATGCACAATGCAAAAATGTAGAGAGAGATAATTCCAAAAGGTGTTTGTAATTTTTAGGGATTGTAAACTCTTTTTAGTTTTTATATATCAAGTTCTGTAATCGTCGGGAAAAGGGGGAGGCGGGGATTTTTAACTGAGTTTTGACTCCTAATCCATAAGTGATTCCTTAAAAAAATATAGCCCATTACACATGGTAATTCACATTATAATCATCTATGATCGTTAGGTCAGCTTTTTGTAAATGGGCAAAATAATGGCGTATTTGACTCAGGTAAATATTACACCGCACGTTCACTTGTGAATTTAATGCTATACTCTTTAAAAGGTTTGGATCCATTGGTCATTTGCTTCTTTAACATGTTTCAAGCATGCTTTTCCAATTTTTAAAACATGTGTAGAAAAATCTCTTTTTTATAAAATTCAGAGCAATTAGGGTAGAACTAGTGGAAATTCCCAAACTTGGATAACAAAACTTTTATGTTCATTTGTGGTGTGTGAATAAATTTTATTTTCTTGCATTTGTTTATTGCTTTAAATTCTTTCCATACATAAAATATAAAATTTTCATTTTGTTGTGATCTATTTGCCTATTTGCGCTTTTTTTTGTTTACGAGATGAAGGGAAAGTGAAAAGTCAAGTTTTGATTTAAAAAAAAGGATACATCTAGAATGGTAATGCACAATGCCCAAATATGCGGAGAGATAATTCCAAAAAGTGTTTGTAATTTTTAGGGATTGTAAATTCTTTTTAGTTTTTATATATCAGGTTTTGCAATTGTCGGGAAAAGGGGAAAGCAAGGGATTTTTAACTGAGTGTTGACTCCTAATCCATAATTCATTCCTTAAAAAAATATAGCCTGTTACACATGATAAATCACTTTAAAATCATCTTTGATCGTTAGGTCAGCTTTTTGTAAGTGGGCAAAATAATAGTGTATTTGACTCTGGTAAATATTCCACCGCACGTTCACTTGAGAATTTAATGTTATTCTCTTTAAATGGTTTGGATACATAGGTCATTTGCATCTTTTTCAAGAATGCATATCCATTTTTTAAAACATGTGTAGAAAAATCTCTTTCTTATAAAATTGCAAACTATTAGGGTTGAACTAGTGCAAATTCCCTAACTTGGATAAAAAAACTTTTGTGTTCATTTGTGTATTGTGAATAAATTTTCTTTACTTACATTTGTTTATTTCTTTAAATTCGTTCCATACATGAACTCTAAAATTTTCAAATTTTTGTTATCTATTTGGCTTTTATATCTTATTATTGTTTACGCGATGAAGGGAAAGTGAAAACTCAGGTTTTGATTTAAGAAAAAAGGAAACATCCATAATGGAAATCCACAATGCACAAATGTAGGGAGAGATAATTCCTAAAAGTGTCTGTAATTTTTAGGAATTGTAAACTTTTTTTAGTTTTTATATATCAGGTTACCAATCATCGGGAAAAGAGTGAAGCGAGGTATTTTTAACTGAGAGTAGACTATCAATCAAAAAGTCATTCCTTAAAAAAATATAGGGGTTACACATGATAAATCACTTTACAATCATCTATGAATGTTAGGTCAGCTTTTTGTATGTGAGCCAAATAATAGCTTGTTTGACTCAGGTAAATATCCCACCGCACGTTCACATGAGAATTTAATGTTATTCTCTTTAAGAGGTTTGTAGCCATAGTTCATTTCCATATTTAACATGTTTCAAGAATGTAGATTTATTTTTTAAAACATGTGTAGAAAAATCTTTTTCTTATAAAATTCTGAGCTATAAGGGCTGAACTAGTGCAAATTCCCAAACTTGGATAACAAAACTTTTGTGTTCATTTGTGTTGTGTGAATAAACTTTCTTTACTTACATTTTTTTTATTGCTTTAAATTCTTTCCATACGTAACTCTAAAATTTTCATTTTGCTGTGATCTATTTGCCTTTTATCTCTTTTTTTGGTTACGAGATGAAGGGAAAGTGAAAACTCAGGTTTTGATTTAAGAAAAAAGGATACATCTATAATGGAAATGCACAAAGCAAAAATTTAGAGAGAGATAATTGCAAAAAGTTTCTCTAATATTTTGGGATTGTAAACTCTTTTTAGGTTTTATATATAAGGTTCGACAATCATCGAGAAAAGGGGGAAGCAGGGGCTTTTTAACTGAGAGTTCACTCCTCATCCATAAGTCATTACATACAAAAATATAGTCCGTTACACATGATAAATCACTATACAATCATTTATTATCGTTAGGACAACTTTTTGTAAGTCCGCAAAATAATAGCGTGTTTGACTCGTGTAAATATCCCACCGCACGTTCACAGGAGAATTTAATGTTATTCTCTTCAAAAGGTTTGTATCCATAGGTCATTTGCATCTTTAACATGTTTCAAGCATGCATATCCAATTTTTAAAACATGTGTAGAAAAATCTCTTTGTTCTAAAATTCCGAGCAATTAGGGTTGAGATAGTGCAATTTCCCAAACTTGGATAACAAAAAATTTGTGTTCATTTGTGGTGTGTGAATAAATTTTCTTTACATACATTTGTTTATTTATTTAAATTCTTTCCAAACATAAACTATAAAATTTTCATTTTTTTGTGATCTATTTTGCCTTTTATCTCTTATTTTTTGGTTACGAGCTGAAGGGAAGTGAAAACTCAAGTTTTGATTTAAGAAGTATACAAATATAATGGAAATGCACAATGCACAAATGTAGAGAGAGATAATTCCAAAAGGTGTTTGTAAATTTTAGGGATTGTAAACTCTTTTTAGTTTTTATATATCAGGTTCTGTAATCGTCGGGAAAAGGGGGAGGCGGGGATTTTTAATTGAGTGTTGACTCCTAATCCATAAGTGATTCCTTAAAAAAATATAGCCCGTTACACATGGTAATTCACATTATAATCGTCTATGATCGTTAGGTCAGCTTTTTGTAAATGGGCAAAATAATGGCGTATTTGACTCGGGTAAATATTACACCGCACATTCACTTGTGAATTTAATGCTATACTCTTTAAAAGGTTTGGATCCATTTGTCATTTGCTTCTTTAACATGTTTCAAGCATGCTTTTCCATTTTTTAAAACATGTGTAGAAAAATCTCTTTTTTGTAAAATTCAGAGCAATTAGGGTAGAACTAGTGGAAATTCCAAAACTTGGATAACAAAACTTTTGTGTTCATTTGTGGTGTGTGAATAAATTTTCTTTTCTTGCATTTGTTTATTGCTTTAAATTCTTTCCATACATAAAATATAAAATTTTCATTTTGTTGTGATCTATTTGCCTATTTGCGCTTTTTTTTTACGAGATGAACGGAAAGTGAAACTCAAGTTTTGATTTAAGAAAAATGGATACATCGAGAATGGAAATGCACAATCCACAATGCACAATGCACCATACCCAAATGTGCGGAGAGATAATTCCAAAAAGTGTTTGTAATTTTTAGGGATTGTAAATTCTTTTTAGTTTTTATATATCAGGTTTTGCAATTGTCGGGAAATGGGGGAAGCAAGGGATTTTTAACTGAGTGTTGACTCCCAATCCATAAATCATTCCTTAAAAAAATATAGCCTGTTACACACGATAAATCACTTTAAAATCTTCTTTGATTGTTAGGTCACCTTTTTATAAGTGGGCAAAATAATAGTGTGTTTGACTCTGGTAAATATTCCACAACACGTTCCCTTGAGAATTTAATGTTATTCTCTTTAAATGGTTTGGATCCATAGGTCATTTGCATCTTTAACATGTTTCAAGAATGCATATCCATTTTTTAAAACATGTGTAGAAAAATCTCTTTCTTATAAAATTGCAAACTATTAGGGTTGAACTAGTGCAATTTCCCAAACTTGGATAAAAAAACTTTTGTGTTCATTTGTGTATTGTGGATAAATTTTTTTACTTACATTTGTTTATTTCTTTAAATTCGTTCCATACATGAACTCTAAAATTTTCATCTTTTTGTGATCTATTTGGCTTTTATCTCTTATTATTGTTTACGCGATGAAGGGAAAGTGAAAACTCAGGTTTTGGTTTAAGAAAAAAGGAAACATCTATAATGGAAATGCACAATGCACAAATGTAGGGAGAGATAATTCCTAAAAGTGTCTGTAATTTTTAGGGATTGTAAACTCATTTTAGTTTTTATATATCAGGTTACCAATCATCGGGAAAAGAGTGAAGCAAGGGATTTTTAGCTGCGAGTTGACTTTCAATCAAAAAGTCGTTCCTTAAAAAAATATAGGGGTTACACATGATAAATCACTTCACAATCATCTATGATTGTTAGGTCAGCTTTTTGTAAGTGAGCCAAATAATAGCTTGTTTGACTCAAGTAAATATCCCACCGCACGTTCACATGAGAATTTAATGTTATTCTCTTTAAGAGGTTTGTATCCATAGTTCATTTCCATATTTAACATGTTTCAAGAATGTAGATCCTTTTTTTAAAACATGTGTAGAAAAATCTTTTTCTTATAAAATTCCGAGCTATTAGGGCTGAACTAGTGCAAATTCCCAAACTTGGATCACAAAACTTTTGTGTTCATTTGTGTTGTGTGAATAAACTTTCTTTACTTACATTTCTTATTGCTTTGAATTCTTTCCATGCATAAACTCTAAAATTTTCATTTTGTTGTGATTTATTTGCCATTTATCTCTTTTTTTGGTTACGAGATGAAGGGAAAGTGAAAACTCAAGTTTTGATTTCAGAAAAAAGGATACATCTATAATGGAAATTCACAATGCACAAATTTAGAGAGAGATAATTCCTAAAAGTTTCTGTAATATTTTTGGATTCTAAACTCTATTTAGTTTTTATATATCAGGTTCTACAATCATCGAGAATAGGGGGAAGCGGGGGCTTTTTAACTGAGAGTTTACTGCCAATCAGCTATTATCGTTAGGTCAATTTTTTGTAAGTCGACAAAATAATAGCGTGTTTGACTCGTGTAAATATCCACCACACATTCACTGGAGATTTTAATATTATTCTCTTTAAAAGGTTTGGATCCATAGGTCATTTTCATCTTTAACATGTTTCAAGGATGCATATCCAATTTTTAAAACATGTGTAGAAAAATCTCTTTGTTCTAAAATTCCGAGCAATTAGGCTTGAGCTAGTGCAATTTCCCAAACTTGGATAACAAAACATTTGTGTTCATTTGTGGTGTGTGAATAAATTTTCTTTACATACATTTGTTTATTGCTTTAAATTCTTTCCAAACATAAACTATAAAATTTTCATTTTGTTGTGATCTATTTGCCTTTTATCTCTTTTTTTTTTGTTTACGAGCTGAAGGGAAGTGAAAACTCAAGTTTTGATTTAAGAAAGAAGTATAAAAATATAATGGAAATGTACAATGCACAAATGCAGAGGGAGATAATTCCAAAAGGTGTTTGTAATTTTTAGGGATTGTAAACTCTGTTTAGTTTTTATATATCAGGTTTTGTAATCGTCGGGAAAAGGGGGAGGCGGGGATTTTTAACTGAGTGGTTACTCCTAATCCATAATTCATTCCTTAAAAAAATATAGCCCGTTACACATGGTAATTCATATTATAATCATCTATGATCGTTAGGTCAGCTTTTTGTAAATGGGCAAAATAACGGCGTATTTGACTCGGGTAAATATTACATCGCAGGTTCACTTATGAATTTAATGTTATACTCTTTAAAAGGTTTGGATCCATTGGTCATTTGCATCATTAACATGTTTCAAGCATGCTTTTCCATTTTTTAAAACATGTGTAGAAAAATCTCTTTTTTATAAAATTCCGAGCAATTAGGGTAGAACTAGTGGAAATTCCCAAACTTGGATAACAAAACTTTTGTGTTCATTTGTGGTGTGTGAATAAATTTTATTTTCTTCCATTTGTTTATTGCTTTAAATTATTTCTATACATAAAATATAAAATTTTCATTTTGTTGTGATCTATTTGCGTATTTGCGCTTTTTTTTGTTTACGAGATGAAGGGAAAGTGATTTCACTCATGTTTTGATTTAAGAAAAAAGGATACATCTATAACGGAAATGCACAATGCACAATGCTCAAATGTGCGGAGAGATAATTCCAAAAAGTATTTGTAATTTTTAGGGATTGTAAATTCTTTTTAGTTTTTTTATATCAGATTCTGCAATTGTCGGGAAAAGGGGAAAGCAAGGGAATTTTAACTGAGTGTTGACTCCCAATCCATAAGTCATTATTTAAAAAAATATAGCCTGTTACATATGAGATAAATCACTTTACAATCATCTATGATCGTTAGGTCAGCTTTTTGTAAGTGGGCAAAATAATAGTGTGTTTGACTCTGGTAAATATTTCACCGCACGTTCACTTGAGAATTTAATGTTATTCTCTTTAAATGATTTGGATCCATAGGTCATTTGATTCTTTAACATGTTTCAAGAACGCATATCCATTTTTTAAAACATGTGTAGAAAAATCTCTTTCTTATAAAATTCCGAACTATTAGGGTTGAACTAGTGCAATTTCCCAAACTTGGATAAAAAAACTTCTGTGTTCATTTGTGTATTGTGCATAAATTTTCTTTACTTACATTTTTTTATTTTTTCAAATCCGTTCCATACATGAAATCTAAAATTTTCATTTTTTTGTGATCTATTTGGCTTTTATCTCTTTTTATTGTTTACGCGATGAATGGAAAGTGAAAACTCAGGTTTTGATTTAAGAAAAAAGGAAACATCCATAATGGAAATGCACAATGCACAAATGTAGGGAGAGATAATTCCTAAAAGTGTCTATAATTTTTAGGGATTGTAAACTCTTTTTAGTTTTTATATATCAGGTTACCAATCATCGGGAAAAGAGTGAAGCGGGGGATTTTTAACTGAGCGTTGACTATCAATCAAAAACTCATTACTTAGAAAAATATAGGCCGTTACACATGATAAATCACTTTACAATCATCTATGATTGTTAGGTCAGCTTTTTTTAAGTGAGCCAAATAATAGCTTGTTTGACTCTGGTAAATATCCCTTCGCATGTTCACATGAGAATTTATTGTTATTCTCTTTAAGAGGTTTGTATCCATAGTCCATTTCCATATTTAACATGTTTCAAGAATGTAGATCCATTTTTTAAAACATGTGTAGAAAAATCTTTTTCTTATAAAATTCCGAGCTATGAGGGCTGAACTAGTGCAAATTCCCAAACTCTGATAACAAAACTTTTATGTTCATTTGTGTTGTGTGAATAAACTTTCTTTACTTACATTTGTTTATTGCTTTAAATTCTTTCCATACATAAACTCTAAAATTTTTATTTTCTTGCGATCTATTTGCCTTTTATCTCTTTTTTTGGTTACGAGATGATGGCAAAGTGAAAACTCAAGTTTTGATTTAAGAAAAAAAAGATACATCTATAATGGAAATGCACAATGCACAAATTTAGAGAGAGATAATTTCAAAAAGTTTCTGTAATATTTTGGGATTGTAAACTCTATTTAGTTTTTATATATAAGGTTCTACAATCGTCGAGAAAAAGGGGAAGCGGGGGCTTTTTAACTGAGAGTTCACTCCCAATCCATGAGTCATTACTTACAAAAATATAGTCCGTTACACATGATAAATCACTTTAAAATCATCTATTATCGTTTGGTCAGGTTTTTGTAAGTCGGCAAAATAATAGCGTGTTTGACTTGTGTAAATATCCCACCCGCACATCCAATTTTTCTCTTTAAAAGGTTTGGATCCATAGGTCATTTGCATCTTTAACATGTTTCAAGCATGCATATCCAATTTTTAAAACATGTGTAAAAAAATCTCTTTGTTCTAAAATTCCGAGCAATTAGGGTTGAGCTAGTGCAAATTTTCAAACTTGGATAACAAAACATTTGTGTTCATTTGTGGTGTGTGGAAAAATTTTATTTACATACATTTGTTTATAGCTTTCGTTTGTGATCTATTTGCCTTTCATCTCTTATTTTTTGGTAACGAGCTGAAGGGAAATGAAAACTCAAGTTTTGATTTAAGAAAGAAGTATACAAATATAATGGAAATGCACAGTCCACAAATTTAGAGAGAGATAATTCCAAAAGATGTTTGTCATTTTTAGGGATTGTAAACTCTTTTTATTTGTTATATATCAGGTTCTATATTGGTGGGGAAAAGGGGGAGGCGGGGATTTTTAACTGAGTCTTGACTCCTAATCCATAAGTCATTCCTTAAAAAAATATAGCCCATTACACATGGTAATTCACATTATTATCATCTATGATCGTTAGGTCAGCTTTTTGTAAATGGGCAAAATAACGGCGTATTTGACTCAGGTAAATATTACACTGCACGTTCACTTGTGAATTTAATAATATACTCTTTAAAAGGTTTGGATCCATTGGTCATTTGCATCTTTAACATGTTTCAAGCATGCTTTTCCATTTTTTAAAACATGTGTAGAAAAATCTCTTTTTTATAAAATTTCGAGTAATTTGGGTAGAACTAGTGGAAATTCCCAAACTTGGATACCAAAACTTTTGTATTCATTTGTGGTGAGTGAATAAATTTTATTTTCTTGCATTTGTTTATTTCTTTAAATTCTTTCCATTCATAAAATATAAAATTTTCATTTTTTTGTGATCTATTTGCCTATTTGCGCTTTTTTTTGTTTACGAGATTAAGGGAAAGTGAAAACTCATGTTTTGATTTAAGAAAAAAGGATACATCTATAATGGAAATGCACAATGCCCAAATGTGTGGAGAGATAATTCCAAAAAGTGTTTGTAATTTTTAGGGATTGTAAATTCTTTTTAGTTTTTATATATCAGGTTCTGCAATTGTTGGGAAAAGGGGGAAGCAAGAAATTTTTAACGGAGTGTTGACTCCAAATCCATAATTCATTCCTTAAAAAAATGTGGCCTGTTAGATATGATAAATCTCTTTACAATCATCTATGATCGTTAGGTCAGCTTTTTGTATGTGGGCAAATTAATAGTGTGTTTGACTTTGGTAAATATTCCACCGCACGTTCACTTGAGAATTTAATGTTATTCTCTTTAAAGGGTTTGGATCCATAGGTCATTTGCATCTTTAACATGTTTCAAGAACGCATATCCATTTTTTAAAACATGTGTAGAAAAATCTCTTTCTTATAAAATTCTGAACTATTAGGGTTGAACTAGTGCAATTTCCCAAACTCGGATAAAAAAACTTTTGTGTTCATTTGTGTATTGTGAATAAATTTTCTTTACTTACATTTTTTTATTTCTTTAATTTCGTTCCATACATGAACTCTAAAATTTTCATTTTTTTGTGATCTATTTGGCTTTTATCTCTTATTATTGTTTACGTAATCAAGGGAAAGTGAAAACTCAGGTTTTGATTTAAGAAAAAAGGAAACATCCATAATGGAAATTCACAATGCACAAATGTAGGGAGAGATAATTCCTAAAAGTCTCTGTAATTTTTAGGGATTGTAAACTCTTTTTAGTTTTTATATATCAGGTTAGCAATCATCGGGAAAAGAGTGAAGCGGGGGATTTTTAACTGAGAGTTGACTATCAATCAAAAAGTCATTACTTAAAAAAATATAGCCCGTTACACATGATAAATCAGTTTATAATCATCTATGATTGTTAGGTCAGCTTTTTGTAAGTGAGCCAAATAATAGCTTGTTTGACTCAGGTAAATATCCCACCGCACGTTCACATGAGAATTTAATGTTATTCTCTTTAAGAGGTTTGGATCCATAAGTCATTTCCATCTCTAACATGTTTCAAGAATGCAAATCCATTTTTTAAAACATGTGTAGAAAAACTCTTTCTTATAAAATTACGAGCTATTGGGGCAAAACTAGTGGAAATTCCCAACTTTGGATAAGAAAACTTTTGTGTTCATTTGTGTTGTGTGAAAAAAAAAATTTTACTTACATTTTTTTATTGCTTTAGATTCTTTCCATCCATAAACTCTAAAATTTTCATTTTGTTGTGATCTATTTGCCTTTTATCTCTTTTTTTTGTTTACGAGATGAATGGAAAATGAAAACTCAAGTTATGATTTAAGAAAAAAGGATACATCTATAATGGAAATGCACAATGCAAAAATTTAGAGAGAGATAATTTCAAAAAATGTATGTAATTTTTAGGGATTGTAAACTCTTTTTAGTTTTTATATATCAAGTTCTACAATCGTCGGGAAAAGAGGGAAGCGGGGGATTTTTAACTGAGAGTTGACTCCCAATCCATAAGTCATTCCTTACAAAAATATAGCTTGTTACACATGATAAATCACTTTTCAATCATGTATGATCTTTAGGTAAGCTTTTTGTCAGTGGGCAAAATATGGGCTTGTTTGACTCGGGTAATTATCCCACCGCACGTTCACTTGGGAATTTAATGTTATTCTCCTTTAAAGGTTTGGATCCACAGGTCATTTGCATCTTTAACATGTTTCAAGCATGCATATCCATTTTTTAAAACATGTGTAGAAAAATCTCTATCTTATAAAATTCAGAGCTATTAGGGTTGAACGTGTGTAATTTCCGAAACTTGGATAACAAAACTTGTGTTCATTTGTGGTGTGTGAATAAATTTTTTTCACTTAACTTTTTTTACCGCTTTAAATTCTTTCCATACATAAACTCTAAAATTTTCATTGTATTGAGATCTATTTTCCTTTTATCTATTTTTTTTTTTTTTGTTTACGAGCCGATGGGTAAGGCAAAACTCAAGTTTGGATTTAAGAAAAAAGCAAACAGCTATAATGGAAATGCACAATGCAAAAATGTAAAGAGAGATAATTCCAAAAAGTGCCTGTAATTTTTAGGGATAGTAAACTCTTTTTAGTTTTCATATATCAGGTTCTGCATTCGTCGGGAAAAAGGGGGAAGCGGGGGATTTTTAACTGAGAGTTGACTCCCAATCCATAAATCATTCCTTACAAAAATATAGCACGTTATACATGATAAATCACTTTACAGCCATCTATGATCATTGGGTCAGCTTTTTGTAAGAGGGCAAAATAATAGATTGTTTGACTCGGGTAAATATTCCACTGCACGTTCACTTAAAAATTTAATGTTATTTTCTTTAAGAGGTTTGGATCCATAGGTCATTTTCATCTTTAACATGTTTCAAGCATGCATATCCAATTTTTAAAACATGTATAGAAAAATCTCTTTCTTATAAAATTCCGAGCTATTAGGGTTGAACTAGTGCAATTTCCCAAACTTGGATCACTTAACTTTTGTGTTCCTTTGTGGTGTGTGAATAAATTTTCTTTACTTACATTTTGTTTATTGCGATAAATTCTTTCCATACATAAACTGTAAAATTTTCATTTTGTTGTGAGCTATTTGCCTTTTATCTTTTTTTTTTTCGTTTACGAGCTGAAGGGAAAGTGATAAATCATGTTTTGATTTAAGAAAAAAGTATACATCTATAATGTAAATACACAATGCACAAATGTAGATAGAGATAATTCGAAAAAGTTTTTTAAATTTTTAAGGATTGTAAACTCTTTTTTGTTTTTATATATCAGTTTCTGGAATCGTCGGGAAAAGGGGGAAGCGGGGGATTTTTAACTTAGTGTTGACTCCTAAGCGATAAATCATTCCTTTAAAAAATATAGCCCATTACGCATGGTAATTCACATTACAGTCATCTATGATCGTTAGGTCAGCTTTCTGTAAATGGGTAAAATAATGGCTTATTTGAATTGGGTAAATATTCCACCGCACGTTCACTTGTGAATTTAATGTTATACTGGTTAAAAGGTTTAGATCCAATGGTCATTTGCATCTTTAACATGTTTCAAGCATGAATTTCCATTTTTTTTCAAATGTGTAGAAAAATCTCTTTCTTATAAAATTCTGAGCTATTAGGGCTGAACTAGTGGAAATTCCCAAACTTGGATAACAAAACTTTTGTGTTCATTTGTGGTGTGTGAATAAATTTTCTTTACTTGCATTTGTTTATTGCTTTAAATTCTTTCCCTACATAAAATCTTAAATTATATGCCTTCTGCTCCTAACAGGCCGATCTTTTGGGTAGTATTGGCTAGGCACTTAACAACATCTAAAATGGAAACGCAAAATGCACAAATGTAGAGACATATAATTCAAAAAAGTGTCTGCAATTCTTAAGGATTGTAAACTCTTTTTAGTTTTCATATATCAGGTTCTGCAATCGTCGAAAAAAGGGGGAAGCGGGGGATTTTTAACTAAGAGTTTACTCCCAATCTATAAGTCATTCCTTACAAAAATATTGCCAGTTACACATAATAAATCACTTTACAATCATCTATGATCGTTAGGTCAGCTTTTTGTTTGTTGGCAAATTAATGGCTTGTTTGACTCGGGTAAATATCCCATCGCACGTTCACTTAAGAATTTAATGTTATTCTCTTTAAATGGTTTGGATCCATAGGTCATTTTGATCTTTAACATGTCTCAATCATGCATATCCATTTTTTAAAACATGTGTAGAAAAATCTCTTTCTTCAAAAATTCTTAGCTGTAAGGGCTGAACTAGTGGAAATTCCCAAACTAGGATAAAAAACTTTTGTATTCATTTGTGGTGTGTGAATAAAATTTTTTTACTTACATTTATTTATTGCTTTAAATTCTTTCCATACATGAACTCTAAAATTTTCATTTTGTTGTGATCTATTTGCCTTTTATCTCTTTTTTCGTTTACGAGATGAAGGGAAATTGAAAACTCAAGTTTTGTTTTAAGAAAAAAGTATACATCTAAAATGGAAATGCACAATGAACAAAAGAAGAGAGATAATTCCAAAATGTGTCTTTAATTTTTGGGAAATGTAAACATTTTTTATTTTTTATATATCAGGTTCAACAATCATTGGGAAAAGGAGGAAGCTGGTGGATTTTAAGTAAGTGTTGACTCCCAATCCAGAAGTCATTCCTAACAAAAGTATTGCCTGTTATGCATGATAAATTACTTTACAATAATATATAATCGTTAGGTCAACTTTTATAATTGTGCAAAATACTGGCTTGTTTGACTCGGGTAAATATCCCACCGCACGTTTACTTGAGAATTTAATGTTATTCTCTTTAGAAGGTTTGGATCCGTAGGTCATTTTCATCTTTAACATGTTTTAAGCATGCATATCCATTTTTTAAAACATGTGTAGAAAAATTTCTTTCTTATAAAATTCCAAGCTATTAGGGTTGAACTAGTGGAATTTCTCAAACATGGAACACAAAAATTTTGTACTCATTTTTGGGGTGTGAATAAATTTTCTTTACTTACATTTGTTTATTTCTTTAAATTCTTTCCCGACATAAACTCTAAAATTTTCATTTTGTTGCGATCTATTTGTCTTTTATCACTTCTTTTTGTTGACGAGATGAAGGGAAAGTGAAAACTCAGGTTTTCATTTAAGAAAAAAGGATACATCTATAATGGAAATGCACAATGAAAAAATGTAGGGAGAGATAATTCCTAAAAGTGTCTGTAATTTTTTGGGATTGTAAACTCTTATTTTATTTTTATATATCAGGTTCTACAATCGTATGGAAAAGGGGAGGCGGTGGATTTTTAACTGAGTGTTGACTCCCAATCCATATGTCATTCCTTAAAAAATTATAGCCCATTACGCTTGATAAATCACATTACTATCATCTATGATCGTTAGGTCAGCTTTTTGTAAATGGGCAGAATACTGGCTTCTTTGACTCGGGTAAATATTCCACCGCACGTTCACTTGAGAATTTAATGTTATAATCTTTGAAAGGTTTGGATCTACAGGTCATTTGCATCTTTAATATGTTTCAAGCATGCATATCCATTTTTTAAAACATGTGTAGAAAAGTCTCGTTCTTTAAAATTCAGAGATATTAGGGCTGAACTAGTGGGAATTCCCAAACTTGGATAACAAAACTTTTGTGTTTATTTGTGGTGCGTGAATAAATTTTCTTTACTAAAATTTGTTTATTGCTTTAAATTCTTTCCATACATAAACTCTAAAATTTTTATTTTGTTGTGATCTATTTGTCTTTTAAATATTTTTTTTGTTTACGAGATGTAGGGAAACTGAAAACTCAAGTTTTGATTTAAGAAAAAAGGATACATCTGTTATGGTCATGGGTGAAGTACCTATGCCTTCAGCTTCTAACAGGCATGTCTTTTGGGTAGCATTGGCTAGGTGCTTAACATTTGGTATCAGATCCAGGCGCTACGTCCCCTGTTTGACTCCCCGTGTGCGCGGGCGACCAAAATCCCCGGATGTTCTCCAAAGGTTCTCGTCGCTGTGTTAATGCCGCCGTGGTCGTCGGCTTGAGAGGGTGGGGTGTACTGTTATGGTCCTGGGTTAAGTACCTATGCCTTCCACTGCTAACAGGCCGGTCTTTTGGGTAGTATTGGTTAGGTGCCTAACAACATCTAAAATGGAAATGCAAAATGCACAAATGTATAGAGAGATAATTCCAAAAAGTGTCTATAATTCTTAAGGATTGTAAACTCTTTTTAGTTTTTATATTTCAAGTTCTACATTCGTCGGGAAAAGGGGAGGCGAGGGATTTTCAGTCGAGTGTCGACTCCCAATCCATAAGTCATTCCTTACAAAAATATAGCTCGTTACGCAAAATAAATCACTTTACAATCATCCATGATCGTTACATCAACTTTTTTTAAATCTGCAAAATAATGGATTGTTTGACTTGGGTAAATATCCCACCGCAAGTTCACTTGAGAATTTAATGTTCATCTCTTTAAAAGGTTTGGATCCATAGGTGATTTGAATCTTTAACACGTTTCAAGCTTGCATATCCATTTTTTCAACCATGTACAGAAAAATCTCTTTCTTATAAAATTTTGAGCTATTAGGGTTGAACTAGTGGAATTTCCCTTACTTGGATAATAAAACTTTTGTGTTCATTTGTGGGGTGTGAATAAATTTTGTTTACTAACATTTTATTATTTCTTTAAATTCTTTCCATACATAACTCAAAAATTTTCATTTTATTGTGATCTATTTGCCTTTTATCTCTTTTTTTCGTTTACGAGATGAAGGGAAAGTGAAAACTCAAGTTCGGATTTAAGAGAAAAGGATACATCTATAATGGAAATGCACAATGAAAAAATATAGAGTGACACAATTCCAAAAAGTTTCTGTAATTTATAGGGATTGTAAACTCTTTTTAGTTTTTATATTTTAGGTTCTGCAATCATCGGGAAAAGGGGGAAGCAGGAGATTTTCAATTGAGAGTTGACTCTCAATTCATAAGTCATTCCATGCAAAAATATAGCCCGTTACACATGATAAACCACTTGTCGTTACGTCATCCAAAAATCTATGATCGTTACGTCAGCTTTTTGTAAGTGGGCAAAATAATAACTTGTTTGAATCGGGTAAATATCCCACCGCACGTCACTTGAGAATTTAATGTTATTCTCTTTAAGAGGTTTGTATACATAGATCATTTGCATCTTTAACATGTTTCTAGCTTGCATATCCATTTTTTAAAACATGTGTACAAAATCTCTTTCTTTTAATTTCCAAGTTATAAGGGTTTAACTAGAGAAATTTCCCAAACTTGGATAACACAACTTTTGTGCTCATTTGTGGTGTGTCAATAAATTTTCTTTACTTACATTTGCATATTGCTTTAAATTATTTCCATACATAAAATCTAAAGTTTTCATTTTGATGTGATCTAATTGCCTTTTATCTCTTTTTTTTGTTTATGAGATAAACGAAAAGTGAAAACTCAAGTTTTGATTTAAGAA
The DNA here is from genome assembly GCF_029961685.1 of Aristolochia californica. NCBI lineage: Eukaryota > Viridiplantae > Streptophyta > Magnoliopsida > Piperales > Aristolochiaceae > Aristolochia > Aristolochia californica. Next base: position 21,010,925 of record NW_027182214.1, read on the forward strand.
AAAAGTATACATCTAAAATGGAAATGCACAATACACAAATGTAGAGAGAGATAATTCCAAACACTGTCTGTAATTTTTAGGGATTGTAAACTCTTTTTAGTTTTTATATATCAGGTTCTGCAATCATCGGGAAAAGGGCGAAGTTGGGGATTTTTAACTGAGAGTTGACTCCCAATTCATTATTCATCCCCTAACCAAAAAAATAGCCCGTTACACATGAGAAATCACTTTACTATCATCTATGATCGTTTGGTCAGTTTTTTGTAAGTGGGCAAATTAATAGCTTTTTTGGCTCGGCTAAATATCCCACCGCACGTTGACAAGAGAATTTAATGTTATTCACATTAAGAGATTTGGATCCATAGGTCATTTGCATCTTTAACTTGTTCCACGCATGCATACCTATTTTTTAAACAATGTGGAGAAAAATCTCTTTCTTATAAAATTCCAAGTTCTTAGGGTTAAACTAGTTCAATTTCTAGAACTTGAATAACAAAAATTTTGTGTTCATTTGTGGTGTGTGAATAAATTTTCTGTACTTACATATTTTATTTCTTTAAATTCTTTCCATACATAAGCTCTAAAAAATTTATTTTGTTGTGATCTATTTGCCTTTTTCTCTTTTTTTTGTTTACAAGTTGAAGGGAAAGTGAAAACTCTAGTTATGACTTAAGAAAAAAGTATACATCTATAATGGAAATGCACAATGCACAAATGTAGGGAGAGATAATTCCAAAAAGTTTCTGTAATTTTTAGAGATTGTAAACTCTTTTTAGATTTTATATATCAGGTTCTACAATCGTCGGGAAAAGGGGGAAACGGGGGATTTTTAACAGAGAGTTGATGCTCAATCCATAAGTCATTCCTTACAAAAATATTGCCAGTTATGCATAATAAATCACTTTACAATCATCTATGATCGTTAGGTCAGCTTTTTGTTAGTGCGTAAAATAATGGCTTGTTTGACTCGGGTAAATATCCCACCGCACATTAACTTGAGAATTTAATGTTATTCTCTTTAAATGGTTTGGATCCATAGGTCATTTGCATCTTTAGCTTGTTTCAGGCATGCATATCCATTTTTTAAAACATGTGTAGAAAAATCTCTTTCTTCAAAAATTTCAAGCTATAAGTGCTGAACTAGTGGAAATTCCCAAACTTGGATAACAAAAATTTTGTGTTCATTTATGGTGTGTGAGTAAATTTTCTTTACTGTCATTTTTTTATTGCATTAAATTCTTTCCATTCATAAACTCTAAAGTTTTCATTTTTTTGTGATATATTTGTCTTTTATCTCTTTTTTCGTATACAAGATGAAGGGAAGGTGAAAACTCAAGTTTTGATTTAAGAAAAAATTATACATCTAAAATGGAAATGCACAATGAAAAAAAGTGGAGAGATATAATTCATAAAAGGGTCTGTAATTTTTGGTGATTGAAAAATCTATTTATTTTTTATATATTAGGTTCTGAAATCATCGGGAAAAGGTGGAAGCGGGGGATTTTTAACTGAGTGTTGACTCCCAATCCATAAGTCTTTCCTCACAAAAGTAATGCCTGTTACGCATGATAAATCACTTTACAGTCATCTATGATCGTTAGGTCAGGTTTTTGTAAATGTGCAAAATAATGGCTTGTTTGACTTGGGTAAATATCCCACCGCACAATCACTTGAGAATTTAATGTTATTCTCTTTAAAAGGTTTGGACCCATAGGTCATTTGCATCTTTAACTTGTTTTAAGCATGGATATCCCATTTTTAAAACTTGTGTAGAAAAATCTCTTTCTGATAAAATTCCGAGCGATTAGGGTTGAACTAGTGGAATTTCCCAAACATGGAACACAAAACTTTTGTGTTCATTTGTGGTGTGTGAATAAATTTTAAATACTTACATTTTTTTAATGCTTTAAATTCTTTCCAAACATAAACTCTAAAATTTTCATTTTGTTGTGATCTATTTGCCATTTATTTCTTTTTTTTGTTTACGAGATGAAGGGAAAAGTGAAAACTCAAGTTTTGATTTAAGAAAAAAGGATACATCTACAATGGAAATGCACAATGCACAAATTTAGAGCGAGATAATTCCAAAAAGTGTTTGTAATTTTTTGGGATTGTAAACTCTTTTTTTTTTTTTATATATCAGATTCTGCAATCGTCGGGAAAAGGGGGAAGTGGGGGAATTTTTACTGAGAGTTGACTCCCAATCCATAAGTCATTCCTTACAAAAATATAGCCCGTTACACATGATAAATAAATTTACAATCTTCTATGATCGTTAGGTCAGCTTTTTGTAAGTGGGAAAAATAATAGCATGTTTGACTCGCGTAAATATCCCATAGAGAGAGATAATTCCAAAAAGTGTCTTTAATTTTTAGGGATTGTAAACTCTTTTTAGTTTTAATATATCTGGTTCCACAATCATGGGGAAAAGGGGGAAACGAGGGATTTTTAACTGAGAGTTGACTCCCAATCCATAAGTCGTTCCTTACAAAAATATTGCCAGTTACGCATAATAAATCACTTTACCATCATTTATGTTCGTTAGGTCAGCTTTTTGTTAGTGGGCAAAATAGTGGCTTGTTTGACTCGAGTAAATATCCCACCGCACGTTCACTTGAAAATTTAATGTTATTCTCTTTAAAAGGTTTGGATCCTTAGGTCATTTGCATCTTTAACATGTTTCAAGGATGCATATCCATTTTTTAAAACGTGTAGAAAAATCTCTTTCTTATAAAATTCCTAGCAATTAGGGTTGAACTAGTGGAATTTCCCTAACTTGGATAACAGAACTTTTGAATTCATTTGTGGTGTTTGAATAATTTTTTTTACTTACATTTGTTTATTGCTTTAAATTCTTTCCATACATAAACTGTAAAATTTTGATTTTGTAGTGATCTATTTGCCTTTTATCTCTTTTTGTTGTTTACGAGCTGAAAGGAAAGTGAAAACTCAAGTTTTGATTTATGAAAAAAGTTTGCATCTATAATGGAAATGCACAATGCACAAATGTAGAGAGAGATAATTCTAAAAAGTGTTTGTAATTTTTAGGGATTGTAAACTCTTTTAAGTTTTTATATATCAGGTTTTGCAATCGTCTGGAAAAGGGGCAGGTGGGGGTTTTTTTAACTAAGATTTGACTCCCAATCAATATGTCATTCCTTACAAAACATATTGCCCGTTACGCATAATAAAACACTTTACAATCACCTATGATCGTTAGGTTAGATTTTTGTAAGTTGGACAAATAATGGCTTGTTTGACTCTGTTATGCACGCAATAACATTTTTATTTTAGTGTTTTCTTTAATTTACTTTATTTATTTCAGTTTTAGGCCACATGGGTATTTTTGGAATATTTTTTATAGGAGTATTTTTGTAATATTTTATCTTAAACCCTAACAGGGTGAACCCTATTTAAGGGGTATGAGTAAAGAGAAAGGGAAGCATTGAAGTATTAAGAATTAGGTTAAATCTAGCATAAAGAAGCTTGAGATCCGAGGTTAGGGTTTTCCTCAAAAACCCACGTATTCTCTCAACCTCCATTGATCTTCGTCTTCTCCATCTCATCCTACTATCCTTACAGTAATGCAAGGAAGACTCATAACCCATGGCAAATCCCAGATCCTCTCAAAGAATCCTTGTGTCAGATCCGGGACCATAACAGACTCTGGTAAATATTCCACCCCACATTCACTTGAGAATTTAATGTTATTTTCTTTAAAACATTTGGATCCATAGCTGATTTAAATCTTTAACATGTTTCAAGCTTGCATATCTATTTTTTAAAACTTGTGTAGAAAAATCTCCTTCTTATAAAATTCCGAGCTATTAGGGTTGAACTAGTGGAATTTCCCAAACACTGGATAACAAAAATTTTGTGTTCATTTGTGGTGTGTGAATAAATTTTCTTTATTTACATTCCTTTAAATTCTTTACATACATAAACTCTAAAATTTTCATTTTGTTGTGATCTATTTGCCTTTTATCTCTTTTTTTTGTTTACGAGATCAAGGGAAAGTGAAAACTCATGTTTTGATTTAAGAAAAAAGAATACATCTTAAATGGAAATTCACACTAAAAAAATTTAGAGAGATAATTCCAAAAAGTGTCTGTAATTTTTATGGATTGTAAACTTTTTTTAGTTTTTATATGAGTTTTTGCAATTGTCGGGAAAAGGGAGAGGCGGGAGATTTTTAACTGAGTGTTGACTCCAAATCCACAACTCATTCCTTAAAAAAATATAGCCCGTTACGCATGATAAATCACATTACAATTGTCTATGATCATTAGGTCGAGTTTTTGTAAATGGGCAAAATAATGGCTTGTTTGACTCGGGTAAACATTCCCCCGCACGCTCACTTGAGAAGTTAATGTCATTCTCTTTAAAAGGTTTGGATCCATAGGTTATTTGCATCTTTAACATGTTTCAAGCATGCATATGCATTTTTTAAAACATGTGTAGAAAAATCTCTTTCTTATAAAATTTCGAGCTATTAGGGTTGAACTAGTGGAATTTCCCAAACTTGCATAACAAAACTTTTGTGTTCATTTGTAGTGTGTGAATAAATTTTATTTACTTATATTTGTTTATTGCTTAAAATTCTTTCCATATATAAACTCAAAAATTTTAATTTTGTTGTGATCTATTTGCCTTTTATCTCTTTTTTCTTTTAAGAGATGAAGGGAATGTGAAAACTCAAGCTTTGATTGAAGAAAAAAGTATATATCAGAATGGAAATGTAAAATGCACAAATGTAGAGAGAGATAATTCCAAAAAGGGTTTCTAATTTTTTGGGATTGTAAACTCTTTTTAGTTTTTATATATCAGGTTCTACAATCATCGGGAAAAGGGGGAGGTAGAGCATTTTTAACTGAGTGTTGATTCCCAATCCATAAGTCATTCCTTCCAAAAATATAGCCCATTACACATGTAAAATAACTTTACAATCATATATGATTGTTAGATCAGCTTTTGGTAAATGGGCAAAATAATGGCGTGTTTGACTCGGGTAAATATCCCACCACACGTTCACTTGAGAACTTAATGTTATTCTCTTTAAAATATTTGGATCCATAGGTCATTTGCATCTTTAACATGTTTTATGAATGCATATCCATTTTTTAAAACATGTGTAAAAAAATCTCTTTCTTAGAAAATTCCGAGATAATAAGGTTGAACTAGTGGAATTTCCCAAACTTGGATAACAAACCTTTGTGTTCATTTGTGGTGTGTGAATAAATTTTCTTTAGTTATATATTTTTATTGCTGTAAATTCTTTCCATATATAAACTCAAGCTTTGATTTAAGAAAAAAGTATACATCTAAAATGGAAATGCTCAAATCAAAAATGTAGATAGAGATAATTGCAAAAAGGTTCTGTAGTTTTTTGGGATTGTAATCTCTTTTTAGTTTTTATATATCAAGTTAGGCAATGGTCGGGAAAAGGGCCAGGCGGGTGATTTTTAACTGAGTGTGGACTCCCTATGCATAAGTCACTCCTTCCAAAAATATAGCCCATTATGCATGATAGATCACTTTACAATCAACTATGATAGTTAGGTCAGCTTTTTGTAAATGGGAAAAATAGTGGCTTGTTTGACTTGGGTAAATATCCCACCGCACGTTCACTTGAGAATTTAATGTTATTCTCTTCCAAAGGTTTGGATCCATAGGTCATTTACATCTTTAAGATATTTCAAACATGCATATCCTTTTTTTAAAACATGTGTAGAAAAATCTTTTTCTAATAAAATTCCTAGCTAATTGGGTTGAACTAGTGGAATTTGCCAAACTTGGATAACAAAACTTTTGTGTTCATTTGTCGCGTGTCAATAAATTTATTTTACTAACATTTGTATATTGCTTTAAATTCTTTCCATACAAAAACTCTCACATTTTCTTTTTGTTGTGATCTATTTGCCTTTTATCTCTTTTTTTGTTTATGAGATGAAGGGAAAGTAAAAACACTAGTTTTGATTTGAGAAAAAAGTATACATCTGAAATGGAAATGCACAATGCACAAATGTAGAGAGAGATAATTCCAAAAAGTGTCTGTAATTTTTAGGTATTATAAACTCTTTTTAGTTTTTATATATCAGGTTCTAAAATCATCTGGAAAAGGGGGAGATGGGAGATTTTTAACTGAGTGTTGACTCCCAATCCATAAGTCATTCCTTACAAAAATATAGCCTGTTACGCATGATAAATCACTTTACAATCATCTATAATGGATAGGTTAACTTTTTGTAAATGGGCAAAATAATGGCTTATTTGACTCGGGTAAATATCCCACCACGACTTCACCTGAGAATTTAATGTTGTTCTCTTTAAAAGGTTTGGATCCATAGGTCATTTGCGTCTTTAACATGTTTCAAGTACGTGTATCCATTTTTTAAAACATGTGTTGAAAAATCTCTTTCTTATAAAATTCCGAGCTATTTGGGTTGAACTAGTGGAATTTCCAAAACTTGGATAACAAAACTTTTGTGTTCATTTGTGGTGTGTGAATAAATTTTCTTTATTTACATTTTTTTATTGGTTTAAATTATTTCCATACATAAACTCTAAAATTTTCATTTTGTTGTGATCTATATGTCTTTTATCTCTTTTTTTGTTGACGAGATGAAGGGTTGTGAAAATTCAAGCTTTGATTTAAGAAACAATTATACATCTAAAAAGGAAATGAACCCTGCACAAATGTACAGAGAGATAATTCCAAGAACTGTGTGTAATTTTTAGGGACTGTGAATTCTTTTTAGTTTTTATATATAAGGTTCTGCAATAATCAGGGAAAGGGGGAGACGGGGGATTTTTAACTGAGTGTTGACTCCCAATCCATAAGTCATTCCTTACAAAAATATAGCCCGTTACGCATGATAAATCACTTTACAATCATCTATGATCGTTAGGTCAGCTTTTTGTAAATGGGCAAAATAATGGCTTGTTTGACTCGGGTAAATATCCCACCGCGTGTTCACTTGAAAATTTAATGTTGTTCTCTTTAAAAGGTTTGGATCCATAGGTCATTTGCGTCTTTAACATGTTTTTGGCATGCGTAACCATTTTTTAAATCATATGTCAAAAAATCTCTTTCTTATAAAATTTCGAGCTGTTAGGGTTGAATTAGTGGAATTTCCCAAACTTGGATGACAAAACTTTTGTGTTCATTTGTGGTGTGTGAATAAATTTTCTTTACTTACATTTATTTATTGCTTTAAATTCTTTCCATACATAAACTCTAAAATTTTCATTTTCTTGTGATCTATATGTCTTTTATCTCTTTTTTTGTTCGCGAGATAAAGGGATAGTGAAAACTCAAACTTTGATTTAAGAAAAAAGTATACATCTAAAAAGAAAATGAACAATGCACAAATGTTGAGAGAGATAATTCCAAAAAATGTGTGTAATTTTTAGGAATTGTAAATTCTCTTTAGTTTTAATATATCAGGTTCTGCAATCGTCAGAAATAGGGGGAGGCGGGGGATTTTTAACTGAGTGTTGACTCCCAATCCATAAGTCATTCCTTACAAAAATATTACCTGTTAAGCATGATAAATCACTTTACACTCATCTATGATCGTTAGGTCAGCTTTTTTTAAATAGGCAAAATAATGGCTTGTTTGACTCGGGTAAATATCCCACCACACGTTCAGTTGAGAATTTAATCTATGTTTTTTTATCTTTAACATGTTTCAAGGATGCATATCAATTTTTTAAAACTTGTGAAGAAAACTCTCAATCTTATAAAATTTCGAGCTATAAGGGTTGAACTTGTGGAATTTCCCAAACTTGGCTAACAAAACTTTTGTGTTCATTTGTGGTATGTGAATAAATTTTCTTTCCTTACGTTAGTTTGCTTTAAATTCTTTCCATACATAAACTCTAAAATTTTCATATTTTGTGATCTATTTGCCTTTTATCTCCTTTTTAGTTTACGAGATGATGGGAAAGTGAAAACTCAATCTTTGATTTAAGAAAAAAGTATACATCTAAAATTGAAATTCACAAGGAAAAATTGTAGAAAGAGGTAATTCAAAAATGTGCTTGTAATTTTTAGGGATTGTAAACTCTTTTTTTTATATATATCAGGTTCTGCAATCGTCTGGAAAAGTGGGAGGCGGGTAATTTTTAACTGAGTGTTGACTCCCATCCTATGAGTCATTCCATACAAAAATATAGCCCGTTACACATGATAAATCACTTTACAATCATCTATGATCATTTGGTCAGATTTTTGTAAATGCGCAAAATAATTGCATGTTTGACTCTAGTAAATATCCCACTGCACGTTCACTTGAAAATTTCATGTTATTCTCTTTAAGAGGTTCTGACCCATAGGTCATTTGCATCTTTAACATGTTTCAAGCATGCAATTCCATTATTTAAAACATGTGTAGAAAAATCACTTTCTTATATAATTCCGAGCTATTATGGTTGAACTAGTGGAATTTCCCAAACTTGGATAACAAAGCTTTTGTGTTCATTTGTGGTGTGTGAATAAATTTTCTTTACTTACATTTTTTATTGCTTTAAATTCATTCCTTACATAAACTCTAAAATTTTCATTTTTTTGTGATCTATTTTCCTTTTATCTTATCTTTTTTATTTATGAGATGAAGGGAAAGTGAAAACTCAAGCTTTGATTTAAGAAAAAAGTATACATCTAAAATGGAAATTAACAATGCACATATGTAGCAAGAGATAATTCCAAAATGTATCACTAATTTTTAGGGATTGAAACTCTTTTTAGTTTTTATATATCAGGTTCTACAATCGTCGGGAAAAGGGGGAAGAGGGGGATTTTTACCTGAGTGTTGACGCCCAATCCATAAGTCATTCCTTTATAAAATATAGCCTATTACGCATGATAAATCACTTTACAATCACCTTTGATGGTTAGGTCAGCTTTTTGTAAATGTAAAAAATAATGGTTTGTTTTAATCGGGTAAATATCCCACCGCACGTTCACAAGAGAATTTATTGTTATTCTCTTTAAGAGGTTTGTATCCATAGGTCATTTGGATCTTTAATGTGTTTCAAGCATGCATATCCATTTTTTAAAACATGTGTAAAAAAATCTCTTTCTTATGAAATTTCGAGCTATTAGGGTTGAACTAGTGCAATTTCCCAATCTTGGATAACAAAACTTTTGTTTTCATTTGTGGTGTGTGAATAAATTTTCATTACTTACATTGGTTTATTGCTTTAAATTCTTTCCATACATAAACTCTAAAATTTTCATTTTGTTGTGATCTATTTGCCTTTTATCTCTTTTTTTGTTTACGAGATGATGGGAAAGTGAAATCTCAAGTTTTGATTTCAGAAAAAAGTATACATCTAAAATGGAAATGCACAATGCACAAATGTAGAGAAAGATAATTCCAAAAAGTGTCAGTAATATTTAGGGATAGTAAACTCTTTTCAGTTTTTATATATCAGGTTCTGCAATCGTCGGGAAAAGTGAGAGGCGAGGGATTTTTAACTGAGTGTTGACTCCCAATCTATAAGTCATTCCTTAAAAAAATATAGCTCGTTATGCAAGATAAATCACTTTAAAATCATCTATTGTTGTTCGATCAACTTTTTGTAAATGGGCAAAATAATGGTTTGTTTCACTCGGTAATTATCCCACCGCATGCTGACTTGAGAATTTAAAGTTATTCTCTTTAAAAGGTTTGGATCCATAGGTCATTTGCATCGTTAACATGTTTCAAAAATGTTTATCCATTTTTTAAAACATGTGTAGAAAAATCTCTTTCTTATAAAATTCTGAGCTAATAGGGTTGAACTAGTGGAATTTCCCAATCTTGGATAACAAAACTTTTGTGTTCATTTGTGGTGTGTGAATAAATTTTCTTTACTTATATTTGTTTATTGCTTTAAATTCTTTCCTTACATAAACTCTAAAATTATCATTTTGTTGTGATCTATATGTCTTTTATCTCTTTTTTTGTTCACGAGATGAAGGGATAGTGAAAACTCAAGCTTTGATTTAAAACAAAAGTTTATATCTAAAAACAAATTGAACAATGTACAAATTTAGAGAGAGATAATTCCAAAAACTATGTGTAATTTTTAGGGATTGTAAATTCTTTTTAGTTTTTATATATCAGGTTCTGCAATCATCAGGAAAAGGGGGAGGCAGGGGATTTTTGACTAAGTGTTTACTCCCAATCTTTAAGTCATTCCTTAAAAAAATATAGCCCGTTAAGCATGATAAATCACTTTAAGATCATCTATGATCGTTAGGTCAGCTTTTTGTAAATGGGCAAAATAATGGCTTCTTTGACTCGGGTAAATATCCCACCGCACGTTCACTTGAGAATTTAATGTTATTCTCTTTAAAAGGTTTTGATGCATTGGTCATTTGCATCTTTAACATGTTTCAAGCATGCATATCCATTATTTAAAACTTGTGAAGAAAAATCTCAATCTTATAAAATTTCGAGCTATAAGGGTTGAACTAGTGGAATTTTTCAAACTTGGATAACAAAACTTTTGTGTTTATTTGTGGTGTGATAAATTTTCTTTCCTTAAATTAGTTTGTTGCTTTAAATTCTTTCCATACATAAACTCTAAAAGTTTCATTTTGTTGTGATCTATTTGCCTTTTATCTCTTTTGTTGTTTACGAGATGAAGGGAAAGTGAAAACTCAAACTTTTATTTAAGAAAAAAGTATACATCTAAAACTGAAATGCACAATGCACAAATGTAGAGAGAGATAATTCAAAATTTTTTTTGTAGTTTTTAGGGATTGTAAACACTTTTTTATTTTTATATATCAGGTCCTGCAATCGTCGTGAAAAGAGGGAGGCGGGGAATTTTTAACTGAGTGTTGACTCCCAATTTATGAGTCATTCCATACAAAAATATAGCCCGTTACGCATGATAAATCATTTTACAATCATCTATAATCATTAGGTTAGCTTTTTGTAAATGGGTAAAATAATGGCATGTTTGACTCTGGTAATTATCCCACTGCACGTTTACTTGAAAATTTAATGTTATTCTCTTTAGGAGGTTTGTATCCATAGGTCATGCGCATCTTTAAAATGTTTCAAGCATGCATATCCATTTTTTAAAACATATGTAGAAAAATCACTTTCTTATAAAATTCCGAGCTATTAGGGTTAAACTAGTGGAATTTCTCAAACATGGAATAAAAAAAACTTTTGTGTTCATTTGTGGTGTGTGAATAAATTTTCTTTACTTACATTTTTTTTATTGCTATAAATTCTTTCTTTACATAAACTCTATAATTTTCATTTTTTTGTAATCTATTTTCCTTTTATCTTTTTTTTATTTACGAGATGAAGGGAAAGTGAAAACTTGAAGTTTTGATTATGGAAAAAAAGTATACATCTAAAATGGAAATGCACAACGCACAAATGTAGAGAGAGATAATTCCAAAGAGTGTCTATATATTTTAGGGATTGTAAACTATTTTTTAGTTTTTATATATCAGGTTCTACAATCGTTGGAAAAGAGGCGGGGAATTTTTAAATGAGTGTTGACTCCCAATCTCTGAGTCATTCCTTAAAAACATAATGCCCCTTATGCATGATAAATCACTTTAAAATCATCTATGATCGTTGGGGCAAATTTTTGTAAATAGGTAAAATAATGGCTTGTTTGACTCGGGTAAATATCCCACCGCATGTTCACTTGAGAATTTAATGTTATTCTCTTTAAAAGGTTTGGATCCATAGGTCATTTCCATCTTTAACATGTTACAAGCATGCATATTCATTTTTTGAAACATATGTAGAAAAATCTATTTCTTATAAAATTCCTAGCTATTAGGGTTGAACTAGTGGAATTTCCCAATCTTTACTAAAAAAAAATTATTGCTTTAAATTCTTTCCATACTTAAACTCTAAAATTTTTATTTAGTTGTGATCTATTTTCCTTTTATCTCTTTTTTTTTACGAGATGAAGGGAAACTGAAAACTCAAGATTTGATTTAAAAAAGAAGTATACATCTAAAACGGAAATGAACAATGCACATATGTAGAAAGAGATAATTCCAAAACGTGTCTTTAATTTTTAGGGATTGTAAACTCTTTATTGTTTTTATATATCAGGTTCTGCAATCGTCGGGAAAAGGGGGAGGCGGGGGATTTTTTACTGAGTGTTGACTCCCAATCCATAAGTCATTCCTTTCAAAAATATAGCCCATTACACAAGATAAATCACTTTACATTCATCTATGATAGTTAGGTCACCTTTTTGTAAATGCGCAAAATAATGGCTGGTTTGAATCGAGAAAATATCCCATCGCACGTCCACATGAGAATTAAATTTTATTATCTTTAAGAGGTTTGTATCCATAGGTCTTTTGCATATTTAACATGCAAATCCATTTTTTAAAACATGTGATAAAAAATCTCTTTTTTATGAAATTCCGAGCTATTAGTGTTGAATTAGTGGAATTTCCCAATCTTGGATAACAAAACTTTTGTTTTAATTTGTGGTGTGTGAATAAATTTTCTTTACTTACATTGGTTTATTTCTCTAAATTTTTTCCATACATAAACTCTAAAATTTTCATTTTGTTGTGATCTATTTGCCATTTATCTCTTTTTTTATTTACGAGATGAAGGGAAAGTGAAAACTCAAGCTTTGATTTAAGAAAAAAGTGTACATATAAAATGGAAATGCACAATGCACAAATGTAGAGAGAGATAATTCCAAAAAGTGTCGATAAATTTTAGAGATTGTAAACTCTTTTTAATTTTTATATATCAGGTTCTTCAATCGTCGGGAAAAGGGGGTGGCGGGGGATTTTTAACTGAGGGTTGACACCCAATCTACGAGTCATTCCTTACAAAAATATAGGTCATTATGCATTAAAAATCACTTTACAATCATCTATGATCGTTAGGTCAGCTTTTTGTAAATGGGCAAAATAATGGCTTGTTTAAATCGGGTAAATATCCCACCACACGTTCACATGAGAATTTAATGTTATTCTCTTTAAAAGTTTTGGATCCATAGGTCATTTACATCTTTAACATGTTTCAAGCATGCATATCCATTTTTTTTAAAATGTGTAGAGAAATCTCTTTCTTATAAAATTCCGAGCTATTGGGGTTGAACTACTGGAATTTCCCAAACTTGGATAACAAGACTTTTGTGTTCATTTGTGGTGTTGGAATAAATTTTATTTACTTACATTTTTTTATTGCTTTTAATTCTTTCCTTACATAAACTCAAAAATTTTCATTTTGTTGTGATCTATTTGCCTTTTTATCTCTTTTTTTGTTTACGAGAGGAAGGGAAAGTGAAAACTCAACCTTTGATTTAACAAAAATGTATACATCTAAATGGAAATGCATAATGCACAAATCTAGAGAGAGATAATTCCAAAAAGTGTCTTTAATTTTAGGAATTATAAACTCTTTTTAGTTTTTATATATCAAGTTTTGCAATTGTCGGGAAAAGGGGGAGGCGGGGAATTTTTGATTGAGTGTTGACTCCCAATCTTTGAGACATTCCTTACAAAAATATACCCTGTTACGCATGATAAATCACTTTACAATCATCTATGATCGTTAGGTTAGCTTTGTGTAAATGGGCAAAATAATGGCTTGTTTGACTCGAGTAAATATCCCACCGGTCGTTCACTCTAGAATTTAATGTTATTCTCTATAAAAGGTTTGGATCCATAAGTCATTTGCATCTTTAACACGTTTCAAGCATGCATATCCATTTTTCAAAACATGTGTAGAAAAATCTCTTTCTTATAAAATTCCGAGCTATTAGGGTTGAACAAGTGGAATTTCCCAAACTTGGATAACAAAACTTTTGTGTTCATTTGTGGTGTGTGAATAAATTTTATTTCCTTATATTTCTTTATTGCTTTAAATTATTTCCATACATAAACTCTAAAATTTTCATTTTGTTGTGATCTATTTGCCTTTTATCACTTTTTTTGTTTACGAGAAGAAGGGAAAGTGGATGCTCAAGATTTGATTTAAGAAAAAAGTATACATCTAAAATTGAAATGCACAATGCACAAATGTAGAGAGAGATAATTCCTAAAAGTGTCTGTAATATTAAGGGATTGTAAACTATTTTTAGATTTTATATATCAGGTTCTAGAATCGTTGGGAAAAGGGGAAGGCGGGGGATTTTTAATTGAGTGTTGACTTCGAATTTATAAGTCATTCATAAAAAAAATATAGCCCGTTACGCATGATAAATCACTTTACAATCATCTATGATCGTTAGGTCAGCTATTTGTAAATGGGAAAAATAATGGCTTGTTTGGCTAGGGTAAATATCCCACCACACGTTCACTCGAGAATTTAATGTCATTCTCTTTAAAAGGTTTTGATCCATCGGTCATTTGTATCTTTAATATGTTTCAAGCATGCATATCCATTTTTTAAAACAATGTCAAAAAATCTCTTTCTTATAAAATTCCGAGCTATTAGGGTTGACTTTGTGGAATTTCCCAAAATGTGATATGAAAACTTTTGTGTTCATTTGGGGTGTGTGAATAAATTTTATGTACTTACATTTGTTTATTGCTTTGAATTCTTTCCTTACATAAACTCTAAAATTTTCATTTTGTTGTGATCTATTTGCCTTTTATATATATTTTTTTGTTTACAAGATGAAGGGAAAGTGAAAACTCAGGCTTTGATTTAAGAAAAAATTATACATCTAAAATGGAAATGCACAATGCACAAATATAGATAGAGATAATTCAAAAAAGTGTCTGTAATATTTAGGGAATGTAAACTGTTTTTAGTTTATATTTATCAAGTACTGGAATCGTCAGGAAAAGGGGGAGGCGAGGGATTTTTAACTGGGTGTGGACTCCCAATCCATAAGTCATTCCTTAAAAAAATATAGCCCGTTACGCATGATAAATCACTTCCCAATCATCTATGATTGTTAGGTCAGTTTTTTGTAAATGGGCAAAATAATGGCTTGTTTGACTCGGGTAAATATCCCATCGCATGTTCACTAGAGAATTTAATGTTATTCTCTTTAAAAGGTTTGGATCCATAGGTCGTTTGCATCTTTAACATGTTTCAAGCATATCCATTTTTTAAAACATGTGTAGAAAAATCTCTTTCTTATAAAATTCTAGCTATTAGGGTTGATCTAGTGAAATTTCCCAAACATGGATTACAAAACTTTTGTGTTCAATTGTGGAGTGTGAATAAATTTTCTTTACTTACATTTGTTTATTGCTTCGTATTCTTTCCATACAGAAACTCTAAAATTTTCATTTTATTGTGATCTATTTGCCTTTTATCTCTTTTTTTTTTTACAAGATGAAGGGAAAGTGAAAACTCAAGCTTTGATTTAACAAAAAAGTATACATCTCAAATGGAAATGCACAACACACAAATATAAAGAGTGATAGTTCCAAATAGTGTGAGTAATATTTAGGGATTTTAAACTCTTTTTAGTTTTTATTTATCAGGTTCTGCAATCATCGGGAAATGGGGGAGGTGGGGGTTTTTAACTGAGGGTGGACTCCAAATCCATAACTCATTCCTTAAACAAATATAGCCCGTTACGCATGATAAATTAATTTACAATCATCTTTGATAGTTAGGTCAGCTTTTTGTAAATGGGCAAAATAATGGCTTGTTTGGCTCGGGTAAATATCCCACCACACGTTCTCTTGAGAATTTAATGTTATTCATTTTAAGAGGTTTGGATCCATAGGTCATATGCATCTTTAACATCTTTCAAGCATTCATATCCTTTTTTTAAAACATGTGTAGACAAATCTCTTTCTTATAAAATTCCGAGCTATTAGGGTTGAAATAGTGGAATTTTCCAAACTTGGATAACAAAACTTTTGTGTTCATTTATGGTGTGTGAATAAATTTTCTTTACTTACATTTGTTTATTTCTTTGAATTATTTCCATACATAAACTCTAAAATTTTCATTTTGTTTTGATCTATTTGCCTTATATCTCTTTTTTTGTTTACGAGATGAAGGGAAAGTGAAAACTCAAGCTTTGATTTAAGAAAAAATTATACATCTCAAATGGAATTTCACAATGCACAAATGTAGAGAGAGATAATTCCAAAAATTGTTTGTAATTTTTAGGGATTGTAATCTCTATTTAGTTTTGATGTAACATGTTCTTCAATCGTCGGGAAAAGGGGGAAGCGGGGGATTTTTAACTGAGTGTTGAATCCCAATCCTTAAGTCATTCCTTACAAAAATATAGCCCGTTACGCATGATAAATCACTTTACAATATTCTATGATCGTTAAGTCAGCTTTTTGTAAATGGGCAAAATAATTGCTTATTTGACATATGGGTAAATATCCCACCGCACGTTCACTTGAGAATTAAATGTTATTCTCTTTAAAAGGTTAGGATGCATAGGTCATTTGCATCTTTAACATGTTTCAAGCATGCATATCCATTTTTTAAAACATGTGTAGAAAAACCTCTTTCTTATAAAATTCCGAACTATTAGGGTTGAACTAGTAGAATTTCCCAAACTTTGATAACAAAACTTTTGTGTTCATTTGTGGTGTGTGAATAAATTTTCTTTACATACATTTGTTTATTGCTTTAAATTATTTCTATATATAAAATCTTAAATTTTTATTTTTTTGTGATCTATTTGCTTTTTATCTCTCTTTTTTGTTTACGAGATGAAGGGAAAGTGAAAACTCTAGCTTTGATTTAAGAAAAACGTATACATCTAAAATAGAAATGAACAATGCACAAATATAGAGAGGGATAATTCAGAAAAGTGTCTTTAATATTTAGGGATTGTAAACTATTTTTAGTTTTTATATATCAGGTTTTGTAATCGTTGGGAAAAGGGGGAGGCGGGGGATTTTTAATTGAGTGTTGACTCTGAATCCATAAGTCATTCCTAACAAAAATATAGCCCATAATGCATGATAAATCACTTAATAATCATCTCTAATCATTAGGTCAGCACTTTGTAAATGGGCAAAATAATGGCTTGTTTCGTTCTTGTAAATATCCCACCGCATGTTCACTTTAGAATTTAATGTTATTCTCTTCAAAAGGTTTTGATCCATAGGTCATTTGTATCTTTAACATGTTTCAAACATGCATATCCATTTTTTAAAACATGTATAGAAAAATCTCTTTCTTATAAAATTCCGAGCTATTAGGGTTGTACTAGTGGAATTTCCCAAACTTGGATAACAAAAATTTTGTGTTCATTTGTGGTGTGTGAATAAATTTTCTTTACTTACATTTTTTTGTTGCTTTGAATTCTTTCCATACATAAACTCTAAAATTTTCATTTTGTTGTGATCTATTTGCTTTTTATCTCTTTTGTTTTTTACGAAATGAAGGGAAAGTGAAAACTCAAGCTTTGATTTAAGAGAAAAGTATACTTCTAAAATGGAAATGCACAATGCACAAATGTAGAGAGAGATAATTCCAAAAAGTCTATGCAATATTTGGGTAATGTAAACTCTTTTTAGTTTTTATTTATCAAGTACTGCAATCGTCAGGAAAAGGGGGAGGCGGGGGATTTTTAACATAGTGTGGACTCCAAATCCATAAGTCTTTCCTTACAAAAATATCGCCTATTATGCATTATAAATCACTTTCCAATCATTTATGATCATTAGGTCAGCTTTTTGTAAATGGGCAAAATATTGTCTTGTTTGACTCGGGTAAATATCCCACCGCACATTCACTTGAGAATTTAATGTTATTCTCATTAAAAGGTTTGTATCCATAGGTCTTTAGCATCTTTAACATATTTCAAGAATATCCATTTTTTAAAACATGTGAAGAAAATTCTCTATCTTTAAAAATTCCGAGCTATTGGTGCTGAACTAGTGGAAATTCCCAAACATTGGATAACAAAACTTTTGTGTTCATTTGTGGTGTGTGAATAAATTTTATTTACTTACATTAGTTTGTTGCTTTGAATTCTTTGCACATAAACTATAAAATTTGCATTTTGTTGTGGTCTATTTTCTTTTTATCTCTTTTTTTGTTTAGAAAATTAAGGGAAGTGAAAACTCAAGCTATGAATTAAAAAAAAGTATACATCTAAAATGGAAAAACACAATGCACAAATTTAAAGAGAGATAATTAAAAAATGTGTCTGTACTTTTATGGGATTGTAAACTCTTTTTAGTTTTTATAGATTAGGTTCGGCAATAATTTTGAAAAGGGGGAGCGGGGGATTTTTAACTGAGTGTTGACTCCCAATCCATAAGTCATTCCTAACAAAAATATAGCCCGTTACGCATGAAAAATCACTTTACAATCGTTTATGATCGTTAGGTCACCTTTTTGTAAATGGCAAAAAAAATGGCTTCTTATACTCGGGTAAATATCCCACCTCACGTTCACTTGAGAATTTAATGTTATTCTCTTTAAAAGGTTTTGATCGATAGGTCATTTGTATCTGTAACATGTTTCAAGCATGCATATCCATTTTTTAAAACATGGGTAGAAAGATCCCTTTCTTATAAAATTCCGAGCTGTTAGGGTTGAACTAGTGGAATTTCCCAAACTTGGATCACAAAACTTTTGTGTTCATTTGTGGTGTGTAGATGAATTTTCTTCACTTACATTTGTTTATTGCTTTGAATTCTTTCCATACATAAACTCTAAAATTTTCATTTTGTTGTGATCCATTTGCTTTTTATATCTTTTTTTGTTTAGGAGATGAAGGGAAAGTGAAAACTCAAGCTTTGATTTAAGAAAAAAGTATACATCTAAAATGGAAAGGCACAATGCACAAATAAAGAGAGATTAATTTCCAAAAAGTGTATGTAATCTTTAGGGATTGTAAACTCTTTTTAGTTTTTATTTATCAGGTACTGCAATCGTCGGGAAATGGGGGAGGTGGGGGATTTTTAATTGAGTGTGGGCTCCCAATCTATATGTCACTCCTTTCAAAAATATCGCCCGTTACACATGATAAATCACTTTACAATCATCTATGATCGTTACGTCAACTTTTTGTAAATGGGCAAAATAATGGCTTGTTTGACTCTGGTAAATATCCCACCGCACGTTCTCTTGAGAATTTAATGTTATTCTCTTTAAAAGGTTTGGATACATAGGTCATTTGCATCTTTAACATCTTTAAAGCATACATATCCATTTTTTAAAACATGTGTAGAAAAATCTTTCTTATAAAATTCCGAGCTATTAGGGTTGAACTAGTGGAATTTCCCAAACTTGGATGACAAAACTTTTGTGTTCATTTGTGGTGTGTGAATAAATTTTCTTTACTTATATTTTTTTATTGCTTTGAATTCTTTCTATACATAAACTCTAAATTTTAATTTTGTTGTGATCTTTTTGCCTTTTATATCTTTTTTTTACGACATGAGGGAAATTGAAAATTAAAGTTGTCATTTAACAAAAAATTATACATCTAAAATGGAAATGCACAATGCACAAATGTAGAAAGAGATAATTTCAAAACGTATTTGTAATTTTTAGAGATTGTAAACTCTTTTTTGTTTTGATCTATCTGGTTCTTCAATCGTCCGGAAAGTATGAGGCGGGGGATTTTTAATTGAGTGTTGACTCCCAATCCATAAGTCATTCCATACAAAAATATAGCCCGTTACGCTTGATAAATCACTTTACAATCATCTATGATCGTTAGGTCATCTTTTTGTAAATGAGCAAAATAATGGTTTCTTCGACTTGGGTAAATATCCCACTGCACATTTACTTGAGAATTTAATATTATTCTCTTTAAAAGGTTTGGATCCATAGGTCATTTGTATTTTTAACAGTTTTCAAGCATGCATATCCATTTTTTAAAACATGTGTAGAAAAATCTCTTTCTTATAAAAGTCCGAGCTATTAGGGTTGAATTAGTGGAATTTCGGAAACTTGGATAGCAAAACTTTTGTGTTAAATTGTGGTGTGTGAATAAATTTTCTTTACTTATATTTTTTATTTCTTTAAATTCTTTCCATATATAAATTGTAAAATTTGTTTTTTGTTGTGATCTATTTGGCTTTTATATCATTTTTGCTTATAAGATGAAGGGAATGTGAATACTGAAGTATTGATTTAAGAAAAAAGTTTACATCTAAACAGGAAATGCACAATGCACAAATATAGAAAGAGATAATTCCAAAAAGTGTCTGTAATATATAGGGATTGTAAACTCTTTTTAGTTTTTATATATCAGGTTCTGCAATAGTCGGGAAAAAGGGGAGGATGGGGATTTTTAACTGTGTGTTTACTCCCAATCCATAAGTCATTCCTTACAAAAATATAGCCCGTTATGCTTGATAAATCACTTTACAATCATCTATGATTGTTAAGTCAGCTTTTTGCAAATGGGCAAAATAATGGCTTGTTTGACACGGCTAAATATCCCACCACACGTTCAGTTGAGAATTTAATGTTTTTCTCTTTGAAAGGGTTGGATCCATAGGTCATTTGCATCTGTAACATGTTTCAAGCATGCATGTCCATTTTTTAAAACATGTGTAGAAAAATCATTTTCTAACAAAATTCCGAGCTATAAGGGTTTAACTAGTGGAATTTCCCTAACTTGGATAAGAAAGCTTTTGTGTTCATTTGTGTTGTGTGAATAAATTTTATTTACTTACATTTTTTTATTGCTTTTGAATTCTATCCATACATAAACTGTAAAATTTTCATTTTGTTGTGATCGATTTGCCTTTTATCTCTTTTTTTGTTTATGAGATGAAGGGAAAGTGAAAACTCAAGCTTTGATTTAAGAAAAATGTATACATCTAAAATGGAAATGCACAATACACAAATGAAGAGAGAGATAATTCCAAAATGTGTCTGTAATATTTAGGGATTGTAAACTCTTTTTAGTTTTTATTTATAATGTTCTGCAATCGACAGGAAAAGAGGGAGGCAGTGGATTTTTAACTGAGTGTGGACTCCCAATCCATAAGTCATTCCTTACAAAAATATAGCCCGTTACATATGATAAATCACTTTACAATCATCTATGATCGTTAGGTCAGCTTTTTGTAAATGGGCAAAATAATAACTTGTTTGACTCGGGTAAATATGCCACCCAACGTTCACTTGAGAATTTATTGTTATTCTCTTTTAAAGGTTTGGATACGTAGGTCATTTGCATCTTTAACATGTTTCAAACATGCATATCCATTTTTAAAACATGTGTAGAAAAATCTCTTTCTTATAAAATTTTGAGCTATTAGGGTTGAACTAGTGGAATTTCCCAAACATGGATAACAAAACATTTGTGTTCATTTGTGGTGTGTGAATAAATTTTCTTTACTTAATTTGTTTACTGCTTTGAATTATTTCCATACATAAACTCTAAAATTTTCATTTTTTTGTAGTCTATTTCCCTTCTATCTCTTTTTTTGTTTAGGAGATGTAGGGAAACTGAAAACTAAAGCTTTGATTTAAGAAAAAATGATACATCTAAAATGGAAATGCACAATGCACAAATGTATAGAGAGATCATTCCAAAAAGTGTCTATAATTTTTAGGGATTGTAAACTTTTTTTAGTTTTTATATATCAAGTTCAGCAATCGTCGGGAAAAGGGGGCAGCAAGGGATTTTTAACTGAGTGTTGACTCCCAATCCATAATTCATTCCTAAAAAAATAGCCCATTACGCAGGATAAATCACTTTAAAATCATCTATGATCATTAGGAAAACTTTTTGTAAATGGGCAAAATAATGGTTTGTTTTACTCAGGTAAATATCCCACCGCACGTTCACTTGAGAATTTAATGTTATTCTCTTTAAAAAGTTTTGATCCATAGGTCACTTGTATCTTTAACATGTTTCAAGCATGCATATCCATTTTTTAAAACATATGTAGAAAAATCTCTTTCATATAAAATTTCGAGCTATTAGGGTTGAACTAGTGGAATTTCCCAAACTTGGATAACAAAACTTTTGTGATCATTTATGGTGTTTGAATAAATTTTTTTTACTTACATTTTTTTATTGCTTTGAATTCTTTCCATTCATAAACTCTAAATTTTTCATTTTGTTGTTCCCTTTTATCTCTTTTTTTGTTTACGAGATGAAGGGAAAGTGAAAACTGAAGCTATGATTTAAGGAAAAGTATACATATAAAATGGAAATGCACAATGAACAAATATAGAGAGAGATAATTCCAAAAAGTGTCTGTAATATTTAGGGATTGAAACTCTTTTTAGTTTTTATTCATATGGTTCTGCATTCGTCGAGAAAAGGGGAGGTGGGGGATTTTTAACTATGTGTGGACTCTGAATCGTAAATCATTCCTATCAAAAATATAGCCTGTTACGCATGATAAATCACTTTACAATCATCTATGACCGTTAGGTCAACTTTTTGTAAATGGGAAAAATAATGGCTTGTTTGACTCGGGTAAATATCCCACCGCACCTTCTCTTGAGAATTTAATGTTATTTTCTTTAAAAGGTTTGGATCCATTGGTCATTTGAATTTTTAACATCTTTCAAGCGTCCATATACATTTTTTAAAACATGCGTAGAAAAATCTCTTTCCCATAAAATTTCAAGCTATTAGGGTTGAACTAGTGGAATTTCCCAAACTTTTATAACAAAACTTTTGTGTTCATTGGTGGTGTGTGAATAAATTTTCTTTACTTACATTTGGTTATTGCTTTGAATTCTTTCCATACATAAACTCCAAAATTTTAATTTTGTTGTGATCTATTTGCCTTTTATCTCTCTTTTTTTATTTTCGAAATGAAAGGAAAGTGAAAACTCAAGCTTTTATTTAAGAAAAAATTATACATCTAAAATGGAAATGCACAATGCACAAATGTAGAGAGAGATAATTCCAAAAAGTGCCTATAATATTTAGGGATTGTAAACTCTTTTTTGTTTTTATATATCAGGTTCTGCAATCGTTGGGAAAAGGGGGCGGTGGGGGATTTTTAACTGAGTGTTGACTCCCAATCCATAAGTCATTCCTAACAAAAATATAACCGGTTATGCATGATAAATCACTTTACAATCATCTATGATCGTTCGGTGTGCTTTTTATAAATGGGAAAAATAATGGCTTGTTTGACTTAGGTAAATATCCCACCGCACTTTCACATGAGAATTAAATGTTATTCTCTTCAAAAGGTTTGGATCCATAGGTCATTTGCATATTTAACATGTTTCAAGCTTGCATATCCTTTTATTAAAACATGTGTAGAAAAATCTCTTTCTTATAAAAGTCCGAGCTATTAGGGTTTTACTAGTGGAATTCCCAAAACTTGGATAACAAAACTTTTGTATTCATTTGTGGTGTGTGAAAAAATATTCTTCTCTTACATTTGTTTATTTCTTTAAATTCTTTCAATATATAAACTCTAAAATTTTCATTTTGTTGTGATCTATTTGCATTTTATCTCTTTTTTTGTTTACGAGATGAAGGGAAAGTGAAAACTCAAGCTTTGATTTATGAAAAATGGAAAGATCTAAAAAGGAAATGAACAATGCAAAAATCAAGAGAGAGATAATTCCAAAAATTGTCTGTAATATTTGGGGATTTTAAACTCTTTTTAGTTTTAATTTATCAGGTTTTGCAATCGTCGGGAAAAAAGGGAGGCGGGGGATTTTTAACTAAGTGTGGACTCCCAATCCATAAGTCATTCCTTACAAAAATAAAGCCCATTACACATGATAATACACGTTACAATCATCTACGATCGTTAGGTCAGCTTTTCGTAAATGGGCAAAATAATGGCTTGTTTGACTCGAGTAAATATCCCATTGCACGTTCATTTGACAATTTAATGTTATTCTCTTAAAAAAGTTTGGATCCATTGGTCATTTGCATCTTTAACATCTTTCAAGCATGCATATCTATTTTTAAAAACTTGTGTAGAAAAATCTTTTTGTTATAAAATTCAGAGCTATTTGGGTTGAACTAGTGGAATTTCCAAAACTTGGATAACAAAACTTTTGTGTTCATTTGTGGTGAGTGAATAAATTTTCTTTACTTAAAATTTTTTTAATTTCTTTTAATTCTTTCCATACTTAAACTCTAAAATTTTCATTTTGTTGTGGTCTATTTGCCTTTTTATCTCGTTTTTTTTACGAGATGAAGGGAAAGTGAAAACTCAAGCTTTGATTTAAGAAAAAAGTTTACATTTTAAATGGAAATGCACAATTCACAAAAGTAGAGAGAGATAATACCAAAAAAGTGTCTTTAATATTTAGGGATTGTAAACTCTTTTTTGTTTTTATATATCTGGTTCTGCAATCGTTGGGAAAAGAGGGCGGTGGGGGATTTTTAACTGAGTGTTGACTCCCAATCCATAAGTCATTCCTAACAAAAATATAACCGGTTACACATGATAAATCTCTTTACAATCATCTACAATCGTTTTGTCAGCTTTTTCTAAATGGGCAAAATGATGGCTTGTTTGGCTCTGGTAAATTTCCCACCGCACGTTCACTCTAGAATTTATTGTTATTCTCTTTAAAAGGTTTTGATCCATTGGTTATTTGTATCTTTAACATGTTTCAAGCATGCATATCCATTTTTTAAAACTTGTCTAGAATAATCTCTTTCTTAGAAAATTCCTAGCTGTTAAGGTTGATCTAGTGGAATTTCCCAAACCTGTATAACAAAACTTTTGTGTTCATTTGTGGGGTGTGAATAACTTTTCTTTACTTACATTTGTTTATTGATTTGAATTATTTCCATACATAAACTCTAAAATTTTCATTTTGTTGTGATCTATTTGCCTTTTATCTCATTTTTTGTTTACGAGATGAAGGGAAAGTGAAAACTCAAGCTTTGATTTTAGAAAAAGTATACATCTGAAATGGAAATGCACAATGCACAAATGTCGATAGAGATAATTCCAATAAGTGTCTGTAATTTTTAGGGATTTTAAACTTATTTTAGTTTTTATATATCAAGTTCTGCAATCGTCGGGAAAGGGGAGAGGCGGGGGATTTTTTACTAAGTGTTCACTCCAATTCCATCAGTCATTCCTTACAAAAACGTAGCCCGTTACACATGATAAATCACTTTTCAATCACATATGATCTTTAGGTTAGCTTTTTGTAAATGGGAAAAATAATGGATTGTTTGACTCGCATAAATATCCCACCGCACGTTCACATGAGAATTTAATGTTATTCTCTTTAAAAGGTTTGGATCCATAGGTCATTTTGATCTTTAAAATGTTTCAAGCATGCATATCCATTTTTTAAAACATGCGTAGAAAAATCTCTTTCTTATAAAATTCTGAGCTATTAGGGTTCAACGAGTGGAATTTCCTAAACTTGGATAACAAAACTATTGTGTTCATTTGTGAGGTGTAAATAAATTTTCTTTACTTACATTTTTTATTGCTTTAAAAATCATTTCCATACATAAACTCTAAAATTTTCATTTTGTTGTGATCTATTTTTGCCTTTTATCTCTTTTTTTGTTTACAAGATGAAAGGAAAGGAAAAACTCAAGTTTTGATTTATGAAAAAAGTATACATCTAAAATGGAAATGCACAATGACCAAATGTAGAGTGAGATAATTTCAAAAAGTTTCAGTAATTTTTAGGGATTGAAAACTCTTTTTGGTTTTTATATACCAGGTTTTGCTATCGTCGGAAAAAGAAGAGGCGGGGGATTTTTAACAGACTGTTGACTCCATATCCGTAAGTCATTCCATAAAAAAATATAGCCCTTTACGCAGGATAAATCACTTTTGAATAATCTACGATCGTTAGTTAAGCTTTTTGTAAATGGGCAAAATATTGGCTAGTTTGACTCGGGTAAATATCCCACCGCACGTTCACTTGAGAATTTAATGTTTGTCTCTTTAAAAGGTTTGGATCCATAGGTAATTTGCATCTTTAACATGTTTCAAGCATGCATATCGATTTTTTAAAACATGTGTCGAAAAATCTCTTTCATATAAAATTCCAACTTATTAGGGTTGAACTAGTGGAATTTCCCAAACTATGACAACAAAACTTTTGTGTTCATTTGTGGTGTGTGAATAAATTTTCTTTACTTACATTTGTTATTTCTTTAAATTCTTTGCTTACATGAACTCTAAAATTTTCAATTTATTGTGATCGATTATCTTTTTTTCTCTTTCTTTTTTTAGGAGAAGGGAAAGTGAAAACTCAAGTTTTGATTTAATAAAAAAGTATACATTTAAAATGGAAAATCACAATGCACAAATTTAGAGAGAGATAATTCAAAAAAGTGTATGTAATTTTTTGGGATTGTAAACTCTTTATAGTTTTTATATATCAGGTTCTGCAATCGTCGGGAAAAGGGGGAGGGGTGGGATTTTCAACTAAGAGTTGACTCCCAATCCATAAGTCATTCCTAAAAAAAATATAGGCCATTACTCATTATAAATCACTTTACAATCATTTATGATCGTTAGGTAAGGTTTTCATAAAAAGGCAAATAATGGCTTGTTTGACACGGGTAAATATCCCACCACACGTTCACTTGAGAATTTGATGTTATTCTCTTTAAAAGGTTTGGATCCACAGGTCATTTGCATCTTTAACATGTTTCAAGCATGCATATACATTTTTTAAAACATGTGTAGAAAAATCTCTTTCTGATAAAATTCCAACCTATTAGGATTAAACTAGTGGAATTTTCACAACTTGGATAACAAAAATTTTGTGTTCATTTGTGGTGTGTGAATAAATTTTCTTTACTTACATTTGTTATTTCTTTAAAAATTCTTTCCATACATAAACTCTAAAATTTTCGTTTTGTTGTGATCTATTTTTGCCGTTTATCTCTTTTTTTTGTTTACGAGATGATGGGAAAGTGAAAACTCAAGTTTTAATTTTAAGAAAAAAGTATACATCTAAAATAGAAATGCACAATGCACAAAATTAGAGAGAGATAATTCCAAAAAGTATCTATAATTTTTTTGGATTGTAAAATCTTTTTAGTTTTTATATATCAAGTTTTGCAACCGTCAGGAAAAGGGGGAGAGGGGGGATTTTTAACTGTGCGTTGACTCCTAATCCGTAAGTCATTCCTTATAAAAATATAGCCCGTTACCCAAGATAAATCACTTTACAATCATCTATGATCTTTAGGTCAGCTTTTGGTATGCGGGCAAAATAATGGCTTGTTTGACTCGAGTAAATATCCCATCGCACGTTCACTAAAGAATTTAATATGTTTAGATCCATAGGTCATTTGCATCTTTAACATGTTTCAAACATGCTTATCTATTTTTTAAAACATGTGTAGAAATATTTTTTTCCAATAAAATTCCAAGCTATTAGGGTTCAACTAGTGGAATTTCCCAAAGTTGGAAAACAAAACTTTTGTGTTCATTTGTGGTGTGTGAATAAATTTTCTTTACTTGCATTATTTATTGCTTTAAAAATTCTTTCCAAACATAAACTCTAAAATTTTCATTTTGTAGTGATCTATTTTTGCCTTTTATCTCTTTTTTTGTTTACAAGATGAAGGGAAAGTGAAAACTCAAGTTTTGATTTAAGAAAAAAGTATACATATAAAATGGAAATTCACAATCCACAATTGTAGAGAGAGATAATTCCAAAAAGTGTCTTTTATTTTTAGGGATGGTAAACTCTTTTTAGTTTTAATATATCAGGTTTTGCAATAGCTGGGAAAAGGGGGAAGCAGGGGATTTTTAACTGAGTGTTGACTCTCAATCCATAAGTCATTCCTTTCAAAAATATAGCCCGTTATGCATCA
This sequence comes from Aristolochia californica, assembly GCF_029961685.1. Classification (NCBI taxonomy): domain Eukaryota; kingdom Viridiplantae; phylum Streptophyta; class Magnoliopsida; order Piperales; family Aristolochiaceae; genus Aristolochia; species Aristolochia californica. Next base: position 21,038,582 of record NW_027182214.1, read on the forward strand.
GTTATGCATGATAAATCACTTTACAATCATCTATGATCGTTAGGTAAACTTTTTGTCAATGGGCAAAATAATGACTTGTTAGACTCAGGTAAATATCCCACCGCACGTTCACTTGAGAATCTAATGTTATTCACTTTAAAAGGTTTGGATCCATAGGTCATTTGCATCTTTAACATGTTTGAAGCATGCATATCCGTTTTTTAAAACATGTGTAGAAAATCTCTTTCTTATAAAATTCCAAGCAATTAGGGTTGAACTAGTGAAATTTCCCAAACTTGGATATCAAAACTTTTGTGTTCTTTTCTGGTGAGTGAAGAAATTTTCTTTACTTACCTTTGTTATTGCTTTAAATTTTTTCCAAACATAAACTCTAAAATTTTCATTTTGTTGTGATCTATTTGCCTTTTATCTCTTTTTTTTTGTTTACGAGTTGAAGGGAAAGTGAAAGCTTAATTTTTAATATAAGAAAAAAGTATACATAAAAAATGGAAATGCACAATGGACAAATGTAGAGAGAGATAATTCCAAAAAGTGTCTATAATTTTAAGAGATTGTAAACTCTTTTAACTGAGTGTTGATTCCCAATCCATAAGACATTCCTTACAAAATATGTCCCGTTAAGCATGATAAATCACTTTACAATCTTATATGATCGTTAGGTCAGCTTTTCGTAAATGGGTAAATTAATGGGTTGTTTGACTCGGGTACATATCCCACCGCACGTTCACTTGAGAATTTAATTTATTCTCTTTAAAAGGTTTGGATCCATAGGTCATTTGCATCTTTAACATGTTTGAAACATGCATTTCCATTTTTTAAAACATGTGTAGAAAAATCTCTTTCTTATAAAATTCCAACCTATTAGGGTTGAACGAGTGAAATTTCATAAACTTGGATAAAAAAACTTTTGTGTTCATTTGTGGTGTGTGCATAAATTTTCTTTACTTACATTAGTTATTGCTTTAAATTCTTTCCATGCATAAACCCTAAAATTTTCATTTTGTTGTGATCTATTTGCCTTTTATCTAAATTTTTGTTTATGAGATTAAGGGAAAGTGAAAACTCAAGTTTTGATGTAAAAAAAGAGTATACATCTAAAATGAAAATGCACAATGCAAAAATGTAGAGAGAGAAAATTCCAAAAAGTGTCTAAAATTTTTAGGGATTGTAAACTCTCTTTAGTTTTTATATATCGGGTTTGCAATCATCTGGAAATGGGGGAGGCAGGGGATTTTTAACTGAGTGTTGACTCCCAATCCATAAGACATTCCTTACAAAAATATGTCCCGTTAAACATGATAAATCACTTTACAATTTTCTATGATCGTTAGGTCACCTTTTCGTAAATGGGCAAAATAATTGCTTGTTTGACACGGGTAAATATCCCACCGCACGTTCACTAGAGAATTTAATGTTATTCTCTTTAAAAGGTTTGGATCCATAGGTCATTTGAATCTTTAACATGTTAGAAGCATGCATATCCTTTTTTTAAAACATGTATAGAAAAATCACTTTCTTATAAAATTCGAAGCTATTAGGGTTGAACGAGTGAAATTTTCCATACTTAGATAACAAAACTTTTGTGTTCATTTGTGGTGTGTGAATAAATTTTCTTTACATACATTTGTTATTGCTTTAAATTATTTCCATAGATAAACTCTAAAAATTTCATTTTATTGTTGTCTATTTTCCATTTATCTCTTTTTTTGTTTATGAGATGTAGTGAAAGTGAAAACTAAAGTTTTGATTTAAGAAAAAAGTATACATCTAAAAAGAAAATTCCAAATGCACAAATGTTGAGAAAGTTAATTCCAAAAAGTGTCTGTAATTTTTAGGGATTGTAAACTATTTATATTTTTTATACATCAGATTTAAGAATCGTTGAGTAAAGGGGGAGACAAAGGATTTTTAACCGAGTGTTGACTCCCAATCCATAAGTCATTCCTTACAAAAATATAGCCCGTTATGCATGATAAATCACTTTACAATCATCAATGATCGTTAGGTCAATGTTTTGTAAATGGGCAAAATAATGCCTTGTTTGACTCGGGTAAACATCCCACCTATGTCCACTTGAGAATTTAATGTTATTCTCATTAAAAGGTTTGGATCCATAGGTCGTTTGCATCTTTAACATGTTTCAAGCACGCATATCCATTATTTAAAACATGTTTTGAAAAATCACTTTCTTATAAAATTCCAAGCCATTAAGGTTGAACTAGTGGAATTTCCCAAACTTGGATAACAAAACTTTTGTGTTCAATTTTGGTGTGGGAATAAATTTGCTTTACTTACATTTGTTATTGCATTAAATTCTTTCCATACATAAATTATAATTATTTTTTTGTGATCTATTCTCCTTTGACCTCTTTTTTCGTTTACATGATGAAGGGAAAGTGAAAACCCAAGTTTTGATTTAAGAAAAAGGTATACATCTAAAATGGAAATGCACAAATTTAGAGAGAGATAATTCCAAAAAGTGTGAGTAATTTTTAGGGATTGTAAACTCTTTTTAATTTTTATATATCATGTTTTGCAATCATAAGGAAAAGGGGGAGGCGGGGGATTTTTAACTGAGTGTTGACTCCCAATCCAAAAGTCATTCCTTAGAAAAAAAAATAGCTCGTTAGGCATGATAAATCACTTTACAATCATCAATCATCGTTAGGTCAGCATTTTGTAAATGGGCAAAATAATAGCTTGTTCGACTCGGGTAAATATCCCACCGCACGTTCACTTGCGAACATAATGTTATTCCCTTTAAATGGTGTGGATCCATAGGTCATTTGCATGTTTAACATGTTTCAAGCATGCATATCCATTTTTTAAAACATGTGTAAAAAAATCTCTTTCTTATAAAATTCCAAGCTATTAGGGTTGAAATAGTGGAATTTCTCACACTTGGATAAAAAAACTTTTTTGTTCATTTGTGGTGTGTGAATAAATTTTATTTATTTACATTTGTTATTTTTTTTAATTCTTTCCATACATGAACTCTAAAAGTTTCATTTTTTTGTTATCTATTTGTCTTTTATTTCTGTTTTTGTTTACGAGATGAAAGGAAAGTGAAAACTCATGTTTTGATGTAAGAAAAAAGTATACATCTAAAATGGTAATGCACAATGCACAAATGTAGAGAGAGATAATTCCTAAAAGAGTCTGCAATTTTTAGGGATTTTTAACTCTTTTTAGTTTTTATATATCAAGTTTTGCAATCGTCGGGATAAGGGGGAGGAGGGGAATTTTTAACTGAGTGTTGACTCCCAATCCATAAGTCATTCCTTAAAAATATATAGACTGTTACGCATGATAAATTACTCTACAACCATCTATGATCGTTAGGTCAACTTTTTGTAAATGGGAAAAATAATAGCTTGTTTGACTCGGGTAAATATCCCACCCCACATTCACACGAGAATTTAAAGTTATTCTGTTTAAAAGGCTTAGATCCATAGGTCATTTGCATCTTTAGCATGTTTTAAGCATGCATATCCATTTTTTAAAACATGTGTAGAAAAATATCTTTCTTATAAAATTCCAAGCTATTAGGGTTGAACTAGTGCAATTTCCCAAACTTGGATAACAAAACATTTCTGTTCATTTGTGGTGTGTGAATAAATTTTATTTACTTACATTTTTTATTTGTTTACATTTTTCCCTATGTAAAGTCTAAAATTTTCATTTTATTGTGATCTATTTGCCTATTATCTCTTTGGTGTTTACGAGATGAAGGGAAAGTGAAAAATCAAGTTTTGATTTAAGAAAAAAGTACAGATATAAAATGGAAATGCACGATGCTCAAATGTAGAGAGAGATAATTCCAAAAAGTGTCTGCAATTCTTAGGGATTGTAAACTCTTTTTAGTTTTTATATGTCAGGTTTTGCAATAGTCTGGAAAAGGGGGAGGCAGATGATTTTTAACCGAGTCTCGACTCCCAATCCATAAGTCATTCCTTACAAAAAGATAGCTCGTTATGCATGATAAATCACTTTACAATCATCTATGACGTTAGGTCAGCTTTTTGTAAATGGGCAAAATAATAGCTTGTTTGACTCGGGTAAATATCCCACCGCACGTTCACTTGGGAATTTAATGTTATTCTCTTTAAAAGGTTTGGATCCAAAGGTTATTTGCTTCATTAACATGTTTCAAGCATGCATTTCCATTTTTTAAAACATGTGTAGAAAAATCTCTTTCTTCTAAAATTCCAAGCTATTAGGGTTGAACTAGTGGAATTTCCCAAACTTGGATAACAAAACATTTGTGTTCATTTGTGGTGTGTGAATAAATTTTCTTTACTTCCATTTTTTATTTCTTGAAATTTTTTCCATACATAAACTCTAAAATTTTCATTTTGTTGTGATCTATTTGCCTATTATCTCTTTTTGTGTTTATGAGATGTAGGGAAAGTGAAAACTCAAGTTTTGATTTAAGAAAAAAGTATAGAAATAAATTGGAAATGCACGATGCACAAATGTAGAAAGAGATAATTCCAAAAGGTGTCTGTAATTTTTAGGGATTGTGAACTCCTTTTAGTTTTTATATTTCAGCTTTTGCAATAGTATAGAAAAGGGGTAGGCGGGGGATTTTTAACCGAGTGTTGACGCCCAATCCATAAGTCATTCCTTACAAAATTTAGCCCTTACGCATGATAAATCACTTTACAATCATATATGATCATTAGGTCAGCTTTTTGTAAATGGGTAAAATAAAAGCTTGTTTGATTCGGATAAAACCCCACCGCACGTTTATTTGAGAATTTAATGTTATTCTCTTTAAAAGGTTTGGATCAATAGGTCATTAGCTTCTTTAAAATGTTTCAAGCATGCATATCCTTTTTTTTAAAACATGTGTAGAAAATTTTCTTTGTTATAAAATTCCAAGCTATTAGGGTTGAACTAGTGGAATTTCCCAAACTTGGATAACAAAACTTTTGTGTTCATTTGTGGTGTGTGAATAAATTTTCTATACTTACATTTGTTATTGCTTTAAATTCTGTCCATACTTAAACTCTAAAATTTTCATTTTTTTGTGATCTATTTGCCTTTTATCTCTTTTTGTGGTTACGAGATGAAGGGAAAGTGAAAACTCAAGTTTTGATTTAAGAAAAAATTATAGTTATAAAATGGAAATGCACAATGTACAAATGTAGAGAGAGATAATTCCAAAAAGTGTCTATAATTTTTAGGGATTGTAAACTCATTATACTTTTTATATATAAGGTTTTTCAATCATCGGGAAAAGGGGGAGGCGGGGGATTTTTAACTGAGGGTTGAGTCCCAAGCCATTAGTCATTTCTTAAAAAAATATAGTCCATTACCCATGATAAATCACTTTACAATCATTTATGATCGTTAGGTGAGCTTTTTGTAAATGGGCAAAATAATGGCTTGTTTGACTCGGGTAAATATCCCACCGCACGTTCACTTCAGAATTTAATGTTATTCTCTTTAAAAGGTTTGGATTCATAGGTTATTTGCATCTTTAACATGTTTCAAGCATGCATATCCATTTTTTAAAACATGTGTAGAAAAATCTCTTTCTTATAAATTCCAAGCCATTAGGGTTGAACTAGTGAAATTTCCCAAACGTGGATAACAAAAATTTTTTAGTTCATTTGTGGTGTGTGAATACATTTTCTTTATTTACATTTGTTATTGCTTAAATTCCTTCCATACATAAACCCTAAAATTTTCATTTTGTTGTGATCGTTTTGCTTTTTATCTCTTTTTGTGTTTACGAGATGAAGGGAAAGTGAAAACTCAAGTTTTTATTTAACAAAAAAGTATATATATAAAATGAGAATGCACAATGCACAAATGTAGAGAGAGATAATTCCAAAAAGTGTCTGTAATTTCTAGGGATTGTAAACTCTTTTTAGTTTTTTTATATCAGGTTTTACAATCGTCGGGAAAAGGGGGTGGTGTGGGATTTTTAACTGAGTTTTGACTCCCAATCCATAAATTCTTCCTTACAAAAATATTGCCTGTTACACGTGATAAATCACTTTACAATCATATATGATTGTTAGGTGAGCTGTTTGTAAAAGGGCAAAATAATGTCTTATTTGACTTGGGTAAATATCCTACCGCACGTTCACCTAAGAATTTAATGTTATTCTATTTAAAAGGGTTGGATCCATAGGTCATTTAGATTTTTAACATGCTTCAAGCATTCATATCCATTTTTAAAACACGGGTAGAAAAATCTCTTTCATATAAAATTCCAAGCCATTAGGGTTGAACTAGTGGAATTTCCCAAACTTGGGTAACAAAATTTTCTTTACTTACACATGTTATTTCTTTTAATTCTTTCAACTCAAAAAGTCTAATATTTTCATTTTGCTGAGATTTATTTGCCTTTTATCTCTTTTCTTGTTTACTAGATGAATGGATAGTGAAAACACAAGTTTTGATTTTATAAAAAAGTATACATCTAAAATGGAAATGCACAATGCACAAATGTAAAGAGAGATAATTCAAAAAAGTGTTTGTAATTTTTAGGGATTGTAAACTCTTTTTAGTTTTTATATATCAGGTTCTGAAATCATCTAGAAAAGGGGGAGATGGGGGATTTTTAACATAGTGTTGACTCCCAATCCATAAGTCATTCGTTAGAAAAATATAGCCCGTTACGCAAGATAAATCACTTTACAATCATCTGTGATCGTTTGCTCAGCTTTTTGTAAATTGGCAAAATAATAGCTTGTTTGACTTGGGTAAATATCCCACCGCATGTTCACTTGAGAATTTAATGTTATTCTCTTTAAAAAATTTGGATCCATAGTTCATTCGCCTCTTTAACATGTTTGAAGCATGCATATCTATTTTTTAAAACATGTGTTTACAAATCTTTTTCTCATAAAATTCTGAATTATTAGGGTTGAACTAGTGGAATTTCCCAAACTTGGAAAAGAAAACTTTTGTGTTCATTTGTGGTGTGTGAATAAATTTTCTTTACATACTTTTGTTTATTGCTTTAAATTCTTTCCATACATAAACTCTAAAATTTTCATTATCTTGTGATCAATTTGCCTTTTAACTCTTTTTTTGGTTTACGAGATGAAGAGAAAGTGAAAACTCAATTTTTTATTTAAGAAAAAAGTATACACCTAAAATGGAAATGCACAATGCACAAATTTAGAGAGAGATAATTCAAGAAAGAGTCAGTAATTTTTAGGGAATGTAAACACATTTTAGTTTTTATTTATAAGGTTCTACAGTAGTCGGGAAAAGGGGGATGCGGGTGATTTTTAACTGAGTGTTGACACCCAATCCATAAGTCATTCCTTAAAAAAATATAGCCCGTTAAGCATGATAAATCACTTTACAATCATCTATGATTGTTAGGTCAGCTTTTCGTAAATGGGCAAAATAATGGCTTGTTTGACTCGGGTAAATATCCTACAACACGTTCACCTGAGAAATTAATGTTATTCTCTATGGAAGGTTTTAGATCCATAGGTCTTTTGCATCTTTAACATGTTTCAATTATGCATATCTATTATTTAAAACATGTGTTGAAAATCTCTTTCTTATAAAATTCCGAGCTATTAGGGTTGAACTAGTGGAAATTCCCAAACTTGGATAACTAAACTTTTGAGTTCATTTGTGGTGTCTGAATAAATTTTCTTTACTTAAATTTGTTTATTGCTTTAAATTATTTCCATATATAAAGTCAAAAATTTTCATTTTGTTGTCATCGATTTGCCTTTTATCTTTTTTTTTTCTTTACGAGATCAAGGGAAAGTGAAAACACCAATTTTGATTTCAGAAAAAAGTATCGATCTAAAATGGAAATGCACAATGCACAAATGAAGAGAGAGATAATTCCAAAAAGTGTATGTAATTTTTAGGGATTGTAAACTCTTTTTAGTTTTTATATATCAGGTTTTGCAATCATCGGGAAAAGGGGGAGGCGGGGGATTTTTAACTGAGCGTTGACTCCCAATCCATATGTCCTTACAAAAATATAGCCCGTTATGCATGATAAATCACTTTACAATCATCTATTATCGCTAGGTCAGCTTTTTGTAAATGGGCAAAATAATGGCTTGTTTGACTCGAGGAAAATATCCAACCACACGTTCACTTGAGAATTTAATGTTATTCTCTTTAAAAGGTTTGGATCCATAGGTCATTTGCTTCTTTAACATGTTTCAAGCATGCATATCCATTTTTTAAAACATGTGTAGAAAAATCGTTTTCAAATAAAATTCTGACCTATAAGGGTTGAACTAGTGGAATTTTCCTAACTTGGATAACACAACTTTTGTGTTCATTTTTGTTGTGTAAATAAATTTTCTTTACTTACATTTGTTTGCTGCTTTGAATTCTATCCATACATAAACTCTAAAATTTTCATTTTTTTTGTGATCTATTTGCCTTTTATCTATTTTTATGTTTACGAGATGAAGGAAAAGTTAAAACTCAAGCTTTGATTTAAGAAAAAAGTATACTTCTAAAATGGAAATGCACAATGAACAAATGAAGAGAGAGATAATTTCAAAAAGAGTCTATAATATTTAGAGATTGTAAACTCTTTTTAGTGTTTATTTATATGGTTCTGCAATCGACAGGAAAAGAGGGAGGCAGGGGATTTTTAACTTGAGTGTGGACTCGCAATCTATAAGTCATTCCTTACAAAAATAAAACCCGTTACGCATGATAAATCACTTTACATTCATCTATGATCATTAGGTCAACTTTTTTTAAATGGGCAAAATAATAGCTTGTTTGACACGGTTAAATATCCCACCGCACGTTCACTTGAGAATTTAATGTTATTCTCTTTAAAGGTTTGGATCCATAGGTCATTTGCATCTTTAACTTGTTTCAAGCATGCATATCCATTTTTTAAAACATGTGTAGAAAAATCTCTTTCTAATAAAATTTTGAGCTATTAGGGTTGAACTAGAGGAATTTCCCAAACTTGGATAACAAAACTTTTTTGTTCATTTGTGCTGTGTGAATAAATTTTCTTTACTTACATTTTTTTTTCTTTAAATTCCTTCCATACATAAACTCTAAAATTTTCATTTTGTTGTGGTCTATTTGCCTTTTATCTCTTTTTTTTTAGGAGATGATGAGAAACTGAAAACACAAGTTTTGATTTAAGAAAAAAGTATACATCTAAAATGGAAATGCACAATGCACAAATTTAGAGAGAGATCATTCCAAAAAGTGTCTGTAACTTTTAGGGATTGTAAACTCGTTTTAGTTTTTATATATGAGGTTCTGCAATCTTCGGGAAAAGGGGGAGGCGGGGGATTTTTAACAGAGTGTTGAATCCCAATCCTTAAACCATTCCTTACAAAAAAGGTAGCCCGTTACACATCATAAATCACGATCGTTAGATCATCTTTTTGTAAATCGGCAAAGTAATGGTTTGTTTGACTCGAGTAAATATCCCACCGTACGTTCACTTGAGAATTTATTGTTATTCTCTTTGAAAGGTTTGGATCCATAGGTCATTTGCATCTTGAACATGTTTTAAGCATGCATATGTATTTTTTAAAACATGAGTAGAAAAATCTCTTCCTTATAAAATTCCAAGCTATAACGGTTGAACTAGTGGAATTTCCCTACCTTGGTCAACAAAAATTTTGTGTTCATTTGTGGTGTGTGAATAAATTTTATTTACTTTAATTTTTTATTGCTTTAAATTATTTCCATACATAAACTCAAAAATTTTCATTTTGTTGTGATCTATTTGCCTTTTATCTCTTTTTTGTTGTTTACGAGATGAAGGGAAATTGAAAAATCAAGTTTTGATTTAAGAAAAAAGTATGCATCTAAAATGGAAATTCACAATACACAAATGTAGAGAGAGATAATTCCAAAAAGTGTATGTAATTTATAGGGACTGTAAACTCTTTTTGGTTTTTATATATCAGGTTCTGTAATCGTTGGGAAAAGGGGGAGGCGGGGGATTTTTACCTGAGTGTTGAATCCCAATCCATAAGTCATTCCTTACAAAAATATAGTCCGTTACGCATGATAAATTGCTTTACAATCATCTATGATCGTTAGGTCAACTTTTTGTAAATGGGCAAAATAATTGCTTGTTTGACTCGGGTAAATATCCCACCGCACGTTCAGTTGAGAATTTAATGTTACTCTCTTTAAAATTTTTGGATCCATAGGTCATTTTCATCTTTAACATGTTTGAAGCATGCACATCCATTTTTTAAAACATATGTAGAAAAATCTCTTTCTTATAAAATTCTGAGCTAATAAGGTTGAACTAGTAGAATTTCCCAAACTTGGATAACAAAACTTTTGTGTTAATTTGTGGTGTGTGAATAAATTTTCCTTACTTACATTTGTTTACTACTTTAAATTATTTCCATATATAAAATCTAAAATTTTCATTTTGTTGTGATCTATTTGCCTTTTATCTCTTTCTTTTGCTTACCAGATGAAACGAAAGTGAAAACTCAACTTTTGATTTAAAAAAAAGTATACATCTACAAGTGAAACGTATAATGCAAAAATGAAGAGAGAGATAATTCAAAAAAGCGTCTGTAAATTTTAGGGATTGTAAACTCTTTTTAGTTTTTATTATCAGATTCTGCAATCGTCGAGAAAGGGGGAGGCATGAAATTTTTAAATGAGTGTTGTATGATCGTTAGGTTCATTTTTTGCAAATGAGCAAAATAATGGCTTGTTTAATTCGGGTAAATATCCCACTGCACGTTCACTTGAGAATTTATTGTTATTCTCTTTAAAAGGTTTGGATCCATAGGTCAGTTGAATCTTTAACATGTTTCAAGTATTAATATCCATTTTTTTAAACATGTGTAAAAAATCTTTCTTATAAATTTCTGAGCAAGAAGGGTTGTGATAGTGGAATTTCCCAAACTTGGATAACAAAACTTTTGTGTTCATTTATCGTGTGTGAATAAATTTTCTTTACTTAAGTTTGTTTATTTCTTTAAATTATTTCCATATATAAACTCTAAAATTTTCATTTTGATGTGATCTATTAGCCTTTTATCCCTTTTTTTTCGTCTACGAGATTAAGGGAAAGTGAAAACTCAAGTTTTGATTTAAGAAAAAAATAAACATTTAATATTGAAATTCACAATGCAAAAATGTAGAGAGAGAAAATTCTAAAAAGTGTATGTAATTTTTTGGGTTTCTAAACTCTTTTTTTTTATATATTTCAGTTTCTGCAATCGTCAGGATAAGGGGGTGGCGAGGGATTTTTAACTGAGTGTTAACACCCAATCCATAAGTCGTTCCTAACAAAAATATAGCCCATTACACATGGTAAATCACTTTACAATCATCTATGATCGTTAGGTCAGCTTTTAGTATATGGGCAAATTAATGGGTTGTTTGACTCGGGTAAATATCCCACCGCACGTTCACTAGAGAATTTAAAGTAATTATCTTTAAAAGGTTTGGATCCATAGGTCATTTGCATATTTAACATTTTTAAGCATGCATATCCATTTTTTAAAACATGTGTAGAAAAATATCTTTCTTATAAAATTCCGAGCTATAAGGGTTGAACTAGTGGAATTTCCCTAACTTGGATAACAAAACTGTTGGGTTCATTTGTGGTTTGTGAATAAATTTTATTTACTTTAATTTGTTTATTGCTTTAAATTCTTTCCATACGTAAACTCTAAAATTTTCATTTTGTTGTATCAATTTGCCTTTTTTCTCTTTTTTTTTTTTACCAGATGAAGGGAAAGTGAAAACTCAAGTTTTGGTTTAAGAAAAAAATACACCTCTAAAATGGAAATTCACAATGCACAAATGTAGAGAGAAATAATTCCAAAAAGTGCCTATAATTTTTTGAGATTGTAAACTCTTTTTAGTTTTTATATATCAGGTTCTCCAATCGTCGGGAAAAGGGGGAGGCGGGGGATTTTTAACTTAGTGTTGAATCCCAATCCATAAGTCATTCGTTAAAAAAATATAGGCCATTACGCATAATAAATCACTTTACAATTATTTATGATCGTTAGGTCAGCTTTTTGTAAGTGGACAAAATAACTACTTGTTTGACTTGGGCAAATATCCCACCGCACATTCAATTGAGAATTTATTGTTAATCTGTTTAAAAAGTTTGGATCCCTAGGTCATTTGTTTCTTTAACATGTTTGAAGCATGCACATCCATTTTTTAAAACATATGTAGAAAAATCTCTTTCTTATAAAATTCTGAGCTAATAAGGTTGAACTAGTAGAATTTCCCAAACTTGGATAACAAAACTTTTGTGTTAATTTGTGGTGTGTGAATAAATTTTCCTTACTTACATTTGTTTACTACTTTAAATTATTTCCATATATAAAATCTAAAATTTTCATTTTGTTGTGATCTATTTGCCTTTTATCTCTTTCTTTTGCTTACCAGATGAAACGAAAGTGAAAACTCAACTTTTGATTTAAAAAAAAGTATACATTTACAAGTGAAACGTATAATGCAAAAATGAAGAGAGAGATAATTCAAAAAAGCGTCTGTAAATTTTAGGGATTGTAAACTCTTTTTAGTTTTTATTATCAGATTCTGCAATCGTCGAGAAAGGGGGAGGCATGAAATTTTTAAATGAGTGTTGTATGATCGTTAGGTTCATTTTTTGCAAATGAGCAAAATAATGGCTTGTTTAATTCGGGTAAATATCCCACTGCACGTTCACTTGAGAATTTATTGTTATTCTCTTTAAAAGGTTTGGATCCATAGGTCAGTTGAATCTTTAACATGTTTCAAGTATTAATATCCATTTTTTTAAACATGTGTAAAAAATCTTTCTTATAAATTTCTGAGCAAGAAGGGTTGTGATAGTGGAATTTCCCAAACTTGGATAACAAAACTTTTGTGTTCATTTATCGTGTGTGAATAAATTTTCTTTACTTAAGTTTGTTTATTTCTTTAAATTATTTCCATATATAAACTCTAAAATTTTCATTTTGATGTGATCTATTAGCCTTTTATCCCTTTTTTTTCGTCTACGAGATTAAGGGAAAGTGAAAACTCAAGTTTTGATTTAAGAAAAAAATAAACATTTAATATTGAAATTCACAATGCAAAAATGTAGAGAGAGAAAATTCTAAAAAGTGTATGTAATTTTTTGGGTTTCTAAACTCTTTTTTTTTATATATTTCAGTTTCTGCAATCGTCGGGATAAGGGGGTGGCGAGGGATTTTTAACTGAGTGTTAACACCCAATCCATAAGTCGTTCCTAACAAAAATATAGCCCATTACACATGGTAAATCACTTTACAATCATCTATGATCGTTAGGTCAGCTTTTAGTATATGGGCAAATTAATGGGTTGTTTGACTCGGGTAAATATCCCACCGCACGTTCACTAGAGAATTTAAAGTAATTATCTTTAAAAGGTTTGGATCCATAGGTCATTTGCATATTTAACATTTTTAAGCATGCATATCCATTTTTTAAAACATGTGTAGAAAAATATCTTTCTTATAAAATTCCGAGCTATAAGGGTTGAACTAGTGGAATTTCCCTAACTTGGATAACAAAACTGTTGGGTTCATTTGTGGTTTGTGAATAAATTTTATTTACTTTAATTTGTTTATTGCTTTAAATTCTTTCCATACGTAAACTCTAAAATTTTCATTTTGTTGTATCAATTTGCCTTTTTTCTCTTTTTTTTTTTTACCAGATGAAGGGAAAGTGAAAACTCAAGTTTTGGTTTAAGAAAAAAATACACCTCTAAAATGGAAATTCACAATGCACAAATGTAGAGAGAAATAATTCCAAAAAGTGCCTATAATTTTTTGAGATTGTAAACTCTTTTTAGTTTTTATATATCAGGTTCTCCAATCGTCGGGAAAAGGGGGAGGCGGGGGATTTTTAACTTAGTGTTGAATCCCAATCCATAAGTCATTCGTTAAAAAAATATAGGCCATTACGCATAATAAATCACTTTACAATTATTTATGATCCTTAGGTCAGCTTTTTGTAAGTGGACAAAATAACTACTTGTTTGATTTGGGCAAATATCCCACCGCACATTCAATTGAGAATTTATTGTTAATCTGTTTAAAAAGTTTGGATCCCTAGGTCATTTGTTTCTTTAACATGTTTGAAGCATGCATATCCATTTTTTAAAACATTTGTAGAAAAATCTCGTTCTTTTAAAATTCCAAACTATTAGGCTCGAACTAGTGGAATTTCCCAAACTTCGATAACAAAACTTTTGTGTTCATTTGTGGTGTGTGAATAAATTTTCTTTACTTACTTTTGTTTATTGCTTTAAATTCTTTACATTCATAAACTCTAAAATTTTCATTATGTTGTGATCAATTTGCCTTTTAACTCTTTTTTTGATTTACGAGATGAAGGGAAAGTGAAAACTCAATTTTTGACTTAAGAAAAAAGTATACATCTAAATTGGAAATGCACAATGCACAAATGTAGGTTCTGAAATTGTCGAGAAAAGAGGGAGGTGGGTAATTTTTACCTGAGTGTTGACTCCCAATCCATAAGTCATTCCTTACAAAAATATATCCCATTACCCATGACAAATGACTTTACTATCATCTATGATCGTTAAGTCAGCTTTTTGTAAATGGGAAAAATAATGGCTTATTTCACTCGGGCAAATATCCCACCGCACTTTCACTTGAGAATTTATTGTCATTCTCTTTAAAAGGTTTGGATCGATAGGTCAATTGAATCTTCGACATGTTTAAAGCATGCATATCCATTTTTTAAAACATGTGCAAAAAAATCTCTTTCTTATAAAATTCCGAGCTATTAGGGTTGAGCTAGTGAAATTTCCCAAACTTGGATAACAAAACTTTTTCTTTCATTTGTAGGGAGTGAATAAATTTTCTTTGCATACATTTGTTTTTTGCTTTAAATTCTTTTTATACATAAACTCTAAAATTTTCATTTTGTTGTAATCTAATTGCCTTTTATCACTTTTTTTTTGTTTAAGAGATGATGGGAAAGTCAAAATTCAAGTTTTGGTATAAGAAAAGAGTATACATCTAAAATATAAATGCACAATTCACAAATGTAGAGAGAGATAATTCCAAAAAGTTTCGGTAATATTTAGGGATTGTAAATGCTGTTTTGTTTCTGTATATCCGGTTCAGGAATCATCGATAAAAGGGGGAGGCGGGGGATTTTTAACTGATAGTTGACTCCCAATCCATAAGTCATTCCTAACACAAATATGTCTGTTGCGCATGATAAATCACTTTATAATCATCTATGATCATTAGGTCGGCTTTTTGTAAATGGGCAAAATAATGGCTTTTATGACTCGGGTAAATATCCCACCGCACGTTCACTTGAGAATTTAATGTTATTCTCTTAGGTCATTTGCATCTTTAACATGTTTCATGCATCCATATCTATTTTTCAAACATGTGTAGAAAAATCTCTTTCTGATAAAAATTCTGAGCTATTAGGGTTGAACTAGTGCAATTTCCCAAATTTGGATAACAAAACTTTTGTGTTCATTTGTGGTGTGTGAATAAATTTTCTCTCCGTACATTTGTTTATTGCTTTAAATTATTTCCATACATAAACTCTAAAATTTTCAATTTGTTGTGATCTATTTGCCTTTTATCACTTTTTTTTTACGAGATGAAGGGAAAGTGAAAGCTAAAGTTTTGATTTAAGAAAGAACTATACATCTAAAATGGAAATTCATAATGCACAGATGTAGAGAGAGATAATTCCAAAAACTGTATGTAATTTTTAGGGATTGTAGACTCTGTTTAGTTTTTATATATCAGGTTATGCAATCGTCGAGAAAAGGCGGAGGCGGGGGATTTTTAGCAGAGTGTTGACTCCCAATCCATATGTCATTCCTTACAAAAATATAGCCCGTTATGCAAGATAAATCACTTTACAGTCATCTATGATCGTTAGGTCAGCTTTTTGTAAATGAAAAAATAATGGCCATTTTGACTCGTGTAAATATCCCACTGTACGTTCTCTAGAGAATTTAATGTTATTCTCTTTAAAAGGTTTTGATCCTTAGGTCATTTGCATATTTAACATGTTTGAAGCATGCGTATCCATTTTTTAAAACATATGTAGAAAAATCTCTTTCTTCTAAAATTCCGAGCTATTAAGGTTGAACTAGTGGAATTTCCCAAACTTGGATAACAAAAATTTTGTGTTCAATTGTGGAGTGTGAATCAATTTTCTTTACTGAAAATTGTTTATTACCTTAAATTATTTGGATATATAAACTCTAAAATTTTCATTTTGTTGTGATCTATTAGCCTTTTCTTTTCTTTTTTGTCTATGAGATGAAGGTAAAGTGAAAACTCTAGTTTTGATTTAAGAAAAAATATACATTTACAATGGAAATGCACAATACACAAATTTAGAGAGAGATAATTCCAAAAAGTTCCAGTAATTTTTAGGGATTGTAAACTCTTTTTTGTTTGTATATTTCGGGTTCAGTAATCGTCGGGAAAAAAGGGAGGCGGGGGATTTTTAACAGAGAGTTGACTCCCAATCCATGTGTCATTCCATTAAAAGTTATAGCCCATTACGCATGATAAAGCACATTATAATCATCTATAAACGTTAGGTCAGCTTTTTGTAAATAGGATAATTAATGGCTTGTTTGACTCGGGTAAATATCCCACCGCACGTTCACTTGAGAATTTAATATTATTCTCTTTAAAATATTTTGATCCAAAGGACATTTGAATCTTTAACATGTTTCAAGCATCCATATCCTTTTTTTAAAACATGTGTAAAAAAATCTCTTTCTTATAAAATTTTGAGCTATTAGGGTTGAACTAGCGGAATTTCCCAAACTTGGATAACAAAACTTTTGTATTCATTTGTGGTGTGTGATTAAAATTTCCTTGCATTTTTTTATTGTTTTAAATTTTTTCCATACATAAACTCTAAAATTTTCATTTTTTTGTGATCTATTTGCCTTTTATCTCTTTTTCTTGTTTACTTGATGAAGCGAAAGTGAAAACTCAAGTTTTCATTTAAGAAAAAAGTATACATCTACAATGGAAATGCATAATGAACAAATGCAGAGAGAGATAATTCATAAAAGTGTCTGTAATGTTTTGGGATTGTAAACTCTTTTTCGGGAAAAGGGGGAGGCGGGGGATTTTTAACTGAGTGTTGAATCCCAATCCATAAGTCATTCCTTACAAAAATGTAGCCCGTTATGCATGATAAATCACTTTACAATCATCTATGATCGTTAGGTCAGCTTTTTCTTAAATGGCAAAATAATGGCTTGTTTTACTCGGGTAAATATCCCTTCGCACGTTCACTTGAAAATTTATTGTTATTCTCTTTAAAAGGTTTGGATCCATAGGTTATTTGCATCTTTAACATGTTTGAAGCATGCATATCCATTTTTTAAAGCATGTGTAGAAAAATCTCTTTCTTATGAAATTCCGAGCTATTTGAGTTGAACTAGTGAAATTTCCCAAACTTGAAAAACAAAACTGTTGTGTTCATTTGTGGTGTGTGAATAAATTTTATTTCCTTACATTGGTTTATTTCTTGAAATTCTTTCCATACATAAACTCTAAAATTTTCATTTTGTTGTGATCTATTTACCTTTTATCTCTCTTTTTTTGTTTACGAGATGAACGGAAAGTGAAAACTCAAGTTTTGATTTAAGAAAAAAGTATACATCTAAAATGGAAATGCACAATGCAAAAATGTAGAGAGAAAAATTTCCAAAAAGTGTCAAAAATTTCAAGGGATTGTAAACTATTTTCAGTTTTTATATATCAGGTTCAGCAATCGTTGGGATAAGGTGGAGGCATGAAATTTTTAACTCAGTGTTGACTCCCAATGCATATGTCATTCCTTAATAAAATATAGCTAATTACGCATGATAAATCACTTTACATTCATCTATGATCATTAAGTCAGCCTTTTGTAAATGGGCAAAATAATGGCTTGTTTGACTTGGGTAAATATCCCACCGAACGTCCACTTGAGAATTTAATGTTATTCTCTTTAGAAGGCTTTGATCCTTAGGTCATTTGCATCTTTAACAAGTTTCAAGCATCCATATCCATTTTTTAAAACATATGCAGGAAAATCTCTTTCTTCAAAAATTATGAGCTATAAGGGTTGAACTAGTGGAATTTCCCAAACTTGGATAACAAAACTTTTGTGTTCATTTGTGGGGTGTGAATAAATTTTCTTTTCTTTCATTTTTTTATTGCTTTAAATTCTTTCCATACAGAAACTCTAAAATTTTCATTTTGTTGTGATCTATTTGCCTTTTATCTCTTTTTTTTTTTGTTTACGAGATTAAGGGAAAGTGAAAACTCAAGTTTTGATTTAAGAAAAAAGTATACATCTAAAATGGAAATGCACAGTGCACAAATGTAGAGAGAGATAATTCCAAAAAGTGTCTGTAATTTTTAGGGATTGTAAGCTCTTTTGAGTTTTTATATATCAAGTTCTGCAATCGTCGGGATAAGGGGGAGGCGAGGGATTTTGAACTGAGTGTTGAATCCCAATCCATAAGTCATTCCTTAAAAAATGTAACCCGTTACGCATGATAAATCACTTTACAATCATCTATGATCATTAGGTCAGCTTTTTGTAAAATGGCAAAATATGGGCTGGTTTGACTCGGGTAAATATCCCACCGCACGTTCACTTGGGAATTTAATGTTATTCTCTTTAAAATGTTTGGATCCATAGGTTATTTGCACCTTTAACATGATTGAAGCATACATATCAATTTTTTAAAACATGTGTAGAAAAATCTCTTTATTATAAAATTCCGAGCTATTAGGGTTGAACTAGTGGAATTAGCGAAACCTGAAAAACAAAACTTTTGTGTTCATTTGTGGTGTGTGAATAAATTTTATTTCCTTACATTTGTTTATTGCTTTAAATTCTTTCCATACATAAACTCTAAAATTTTCATTTTGTTGTGATCTATTTGCCTTTTATCTCTTTTTTTTGTTTACAAGATAAAGGGAAAGGTAAAACTCAAGTTTTGATTTAAGAAAAAAATATACATCTAAATTGGAAATTCTCATTGCACAATTGTAGAGAGAGATAATTTAAAAAAGTGTCTACATTTTTTATGCATTGTAAACTCTCTTTAGTTTTTATATATCAGTTTCTGCAATCGTCAGGAAAAGGGTGTTGCGGGGGATTTTTAATTGAGAGTTGACTCCCAATCCATAGGTCATTCCATTAAAAAATATAGCCCATTACGCACGATAAATCACTTTACAATCATCTATAAACGATAGGTCAACTTTTTGTAAATGGGCAAAATAATGGCTTGTTTGACTCGGGTAAATATACCACCGCACGTTCACTTGAGAATTTAATGTTATTCTCTTTAAAAGGTTTGGATCGATAAGTCATTTACATCTTTAACACATTTGAAGCATGCATATCCATTTTTTAAAACATGTGTAGAAAAATTTCTTTCTTATAAAATTACAAGCTATAAGGGTTAAACTAGTGGAATTTCCCCAACCTGGATAACAAAACATGTGTTTTCATTTGTGGGGTATGAATAAATTTGTATTCCTTTCATTTGTTTATTGGTTCAAATTCTTTGCATACATAAACTCTAAAATTTTCATTTTGTTGTGATCTATTTGCCTTTTATCTCTTTTTTTTTGTTTATGAGTGATTTCAGAAAAAAGTATACATCTAAAACTGAAATGCAAAATGCAAAAATGTAGGGAGAGATAATTCCAAAAAGTTTTTGTAATTTTTAGGGATTGTAAACCCTTTTTAGTTTTTATATATCAGGTTCTACAATTGTCGGGAAAAGGGGGAGGCGGGGGATTTTTTACTGAGTGTTGCAACCATATCCATAAGTCATTCCTTAAAAAAATATAGTCCATTACGCATGATAAATTACTTTACAATCATTTATAAACATTAGGTCAGCTTTTTGTAAAATGGCAAAATAATGGCTTGTTTGACTCGGGTAAATATCCCACTGCACGCTCACTTGAGAATTTCATGTTATTCCCTTACAAAGGTTTGGATCCTTAGGTTATTTGCATTTTTAACATGTTTGAAGCATGCATACCCATTTTTTAAAACATGTGTAGAAAAATCTCTTTTTTATAAAATTCCGAGCTATTAGGGTTGAACTAGTGGAATTTCCAAAAAATGAAAAAAAAAACTATTGTGTTCATTTGTGGTGTGTGAATAAATTTTCTTTCCTTACATTTTTTTATTTCTTTAAATTCTTTCCATACATAAACTCTAAAAGTTTCATTTTGTTGTGATCCATTTGCCTTTTATCTCTTTTTATTTTGTCTACGAGATGAAACTCAAGTTTTGATTTAAGAAAAAGGTATACATCTAAAATGGAAATGTACAATGCACAAATGTAGAGAGATATAATTCCAATAAGTGTCTAAAATTTCTAGGTATTGTAAACTCTTTTTAGTGTTTATATATCAGGTTCTGCAATCGTCGGGATAAGAGGGAGGCGGGGGATTTTTAACTGTGTTGAATCCCAATCCATAAGTCATTCCTTACAAAAATGTAGCCCGGTATGCATGATAAATCACTTTACAATCATCTATGATCGTTAGGTTAGCTTTTTGTAAAATAGCAAAATAATGGCTTGTTTGACTCTGGTAAATATCCCACCGCACGTTCACTTCAGAATTTAATGTTATTCTGTTCAAAAGGTTTGGATCCATAGGTCATTTGCATCTTTAACATGTTTGAAGTATGCAAATCCATTTTTAAAAATATGTGAAGAAAAACCTCTTTCTTATAAAATTCCGAGCTATTAGGTTTGAACTAATGGAATTTCCCAAACTTGAAAAACAAAACTATTGTGTTCATTTGTGTTGTGTGAATAAATTTTCTTTCCGTACATTTTTTTATTGCTTTAAATTCTTTCCATACATAAACTATAAAATTTTCATTTTGTTGTGATCTATTTGCCTTTTATCTCTTTTTTTTTTACGAGAAGAACGGCTCAAGTTTTGATTCAAGAAAAAAGTATACATCTAAAATGGAAATGCACATTGCACAAATGTAGAGAGAGATAATTCCAAAAAGTGTTTTTAATTTTTAGGGATTGTAAACACTTATTAGTTTTTATATATCAGGTTCTGCAATCGTCGGGAAAAGGGGGAGGCAGTAGATTTTAACTGAGTGTTGAATCCCAATCATAAGTCATTCATGACAAAAATGTAGCCCATTACGCATGATAAATCACTTTACAATCATTTATAATCTTTTGGGCAGCTTTTTTTACAATGGAAAAATAATGGCTTGTTTGACTCGAGTAAATATCCCACCGCACGTTCACTTGAGAATTTAAAGTTATTCTCTTTAAAAGGTTTCGATCCATAGGTTATTTGCATTTTTAACATGTTTGAAGAATGCCTATCCATTTTTTAAAACATGTGTAAAAAATCTTTTTCTAATAAAATTCTGA
Organism: Aristolochia californica; assembly: GCF_029961685.1. Classification (NCBI taxonomy): domain Eukaryota; kingdom Viridiplantae; phylum Streptophyta; class Magnoliopsida; order Piperales; family Aristolochiaceae; genus Aristolochia; species Aristolochia californica. Next base: position 21,059,970 of record NW_027182214.1, read on the forward strand.
GCTATTAGGGTTGAGCTATTCGAATTTCCGAAACTTGGATAACAAAACTTTTGTGTTCATTTGTTGTGTGTGAATAAATTTTCTTTACTTAAATTTGTTTATTGCTTTAAATTCTTTCCATATATAAACTCTAAAATTTTTACTTTGTTGTGATCTATTAGCCTTCTATCTCTTTATTTTTCTACGAGATGAAGGGAAAGTAAAAACTCAAGTTTTTATTTAAGAAAAAAAATATACATTTAAAATGGAAATGCACAATGCACAAATGTAGAGAGAGATAATTCCAAAAACTATCTATAATTTTTAGGGATTGTAAACTCTTTTCAGTTTTTATATATCAGGTTCTGCAATCGTCAGGAAAAGGTGGAGGCGGGGGATTTTTAACTGAGAGTTGACTCCCAATCCATCAGTCATTCGATACAAAAATTTAGCCCATTATGCATGACAAATCACTTTACAATCATCAATGATCGTTAGGTCAGCTTTTTGTAAATGGGCAAAATAATGGCTTGTTTGACTCGAGTAAATATCCCACCACACGTTCACTTGAGAATTGAATGAGAAATTGTTTAAATGCTTTGGATCCATAGGTCATTTCAATCTTTAACATGTTTCAAGCACCCATCTCCATTTTTCAAAAGATGTGTAAAAAAATCTCTTTCTTATAAAACTCTGAGCTATTAGGGTTGAACTAGTGGAATTTCCCAAACTATCATAACAAATCTTTTGTGTTCATTTGTGGTGTGTGAATAAATTTTCGTTACTTAAAATTTTTTTATTGTTTTAAAATCTTTCCATACAAAAACTCTAAAATTTTCATTTTGTTGTGATCTATTTGCCTTTTATCTCTATTTCTTGTTTACAAGATGAAGAGAGTGAAAACTCAAGTTTTGATTTATGGAAAAAGTATACATTTACAATGGAAATACACTGTGAAAAAATGTAGATAGAGATAATTCCAAAAAGTGTCTGTATGTTTTTGGGAGTATCAACTCTTTTTAGTTTTTATTATCAGGTTCTACAATCGTCAGGAATAAGGGGAGGCAGGGAATTTTTAACTGAGTGTTGACTCCCAATCCATATTTCATTCTTTACAAAAATATAGCCCGTTACGCATGATAAATCACTTTGAAATCATCTATGATCGTTAGGTCAAATTTTTGTAAATGGGCAAAATAATGGCTTGTTTGACTCGGGAAAATATCCCACCGCACGTTCACTTGAGAATCTAATGTTATTCTCTTTAAAAGGTTTGGATCAATAGGTCATTTGCATCTTTAACATGTTTGAAGCATGCATATCCATTTTTTAAAACATGTGTAGAAAAATCTCTTTCTTATAAAATTCCGAGTAATTAGGGTTGAACTAGTGGAATTTCCCAAACTTGGATAACAAAACTTTTGTGTTCATTTGTGGTGTGTGAAAAAATTTTCTTTCCTTACATTTGTTTATTGCTTTAAATTCTTTCCATACATAAACTATAAAATTTTAATTTTGTTGTGTTCAATTTGCTTTTTTTTTTTTTTTTTACGAGATGAAGGGAAAGTGAGAAATTAAGTTTCGATTTAAGAAAAAAGTATACATCTAAAATGGAAATGCCCAATGCACCAATGTAGAGAGAGATAATTCCAAAATGTGTCTGAAATTTCTAGGGATTGTAAACTTTTTTTAGTTTTTATATATCAGGTTTTGCAATCGCCAGAAAAAGGGGAGGCGGGGGATTTTTAACTGAGTGTTGACACCCAATCCATAAGTCATTCCTTACAAAAATATAGCCCATTACACAAGATAAATCTCTTTACAATCATCAATGATCGTTAGGTCAACTTTTTGTAAATGGGCAAAATAATGGCTTGTTTGACTCGAGTAATTTTCCCACTGCACGTTCACTTGAGAACTCAATGTTATTCTCTTTGAAAGGTTTCGATCGATACGTCATTTGCATCTTCAACATGTTTCAAGCATGCATATCCAATTTTTAAAACATGTGTAGAAAAATCTCTTACTTATAAAATTGCGAGCTATAAGGGTTGAACTAGTGGAATTTCCCTAACTTGGATAACAAAACTTTTGTTTTCATTTGTTGTGTGTCAATAAATTTTCTTTACTTTCATAATTTTATTGTTTTAAATTCCTTCCATACAGAAACTCTAAACTTTACATTTTGTAGTGATCTATTTGCCTTTTATCTCTTTATTTTTTGTTTAGAAGATGAAGGGAAAGTGAAAACTCAAGTTTTGATTTAAGAAAAAAATTTATATCTAAAATGGAAATGCACAATACACAAATGTAGAGCGAGATAATTCCAAAAAGTGTCTGTAATTTTTAGAGATTGTAAACACTTTTTAGTTTTTATGTATCAGGTTTAGCAATTGTCCGAAAAAGGGGGAGGCGGGCGATCTTTAATTGAGTGTTGAATCCAAATCCATAAGTCATTCCTTACAAAAATATAGCCCGTTACGCATGATAAATCACTTTGCAATCATCTATGATCGTTAGGTCACCTTTTTGTAAATGGGCAAAATCATGGCTTGTTTGACTCGAGTAAATATCCCATCGCACGTTCACTTGAGAATTTAATGTTATTCTCTTTAAAAGGTTTGGATCCATAGGTCAATTTCATCTTTAACATGTTTGAAGCATGCATATCCATCTTTTAACACATGTGTATAAAAATCTCTTTCTTTTAAAATTCCAAGCTAAAAGGGTTAAACTAGTGGAATTTCCCAAACTTGGAAAAAAAAACTTTTGTGTTCATTTGTGGTGTGTGAATAAATTATCTTTACTTACATTTGTTGATTTCTTCAAATTATTTCCATACATAAACTCTAAAATTTTCATTTTGTTGTGATCTATTTTCCTTTTATCTCTTTTTTTGGTTTACGAGATGAAGCGTAAGTGAAAACTCAAGTTTTGCTTTAAGGAAAAAGTATACATAAAAAATGAAAATGCACAATGCACAAATGTGGAGAGAGATAATTCCAAATAGTGTCATGAATTTTAAAGGATTGTAAACTCTTTTAAGTTTTTATATAATATGTTCTGTAATCTGTGGGAAAAGGGGGAGGCGGGGGATTTTTAACTGAGTGTTGAATCCAAATCCATAAGTCATTCCTTACAAAAATATAGCCCGATACGCATGATAAATCACTTTTCAATCATCTATGATCGTTAGGTCAGCTTTTTGTAAATGGGCAAAATATTGGCTACTTTGACTCGTGTAAATATCCCACCGCACGTTCACTTGAGAATTTAATGTTATTCTCTTTAAAAGTTTTGGATCCATAGGTCATTTGCATCTTTAACATGTTTGAAGCTTCCATATCCATTTTTTAAAACGTGTGTAGAAAAATCTTTGTCTTATAAAATTCCGCCCTATTAGGGTTGAACTAGTGGAATTTCCCAAACTTGGATAACAAAACTTTTGTGTTCATTTATGGTGTGTGAATAAATTTTATTTACTTACATTTGTTTATTGCTTTAAATTATTTCCATACATAAACTCTAAAATTTTCATTTTGTTGTGCTCTATTTGCATTTTATCTCTTTTTTTTCTTTACGAGAGGAAGGGAAAGTGAAAACTCAAGTTTTGATTTAAGAAAAAAGTAAACATCTAAAATGGAAATGCACAATGCACAAATTTAGATAGAGATAATTCCAAAAAGTGTTGGTAATTTTTAGGGATTGTATACTCTTTTTAGTTTTTATATATCAGGTTGTGCAATTGTCGAGGAAAGAGGGAGGTGGGGAATTTTTAATTTAGAGTTGAAAAAATAAATCCATTTACGCACGATTAATCTCTTTTCATATATCTATGATCGTTAGGTCACCTTTTTTTAATTGGCCAAAATAATGGCTTGTTTGACTCAGGTAAATATCCCACCGCTCATTCACTTGGGAATTTAATGTTATTCTCTTTAAAAGGTTTGGATCCATAGGTAATTTGCAGCTTTAACCTATTCCAAGCATGCATATAAAGTTTTTAAAACATGTGTAGAAAAATCTCTTTCTTATAAAATTCTGAGCTGTTAGGGGTGAACTAGTGGAATTTTCCAAACTTGGATAACAAAACTTTTGTGTTCAATTGTGGTGTGTGAATAACTTTTTTTATTTCCATCTGTTTATTGCTTTAAATTATTTCCATGCATAATCTCTAAAATTTTCATTTTGTAGTGATCTTTTCGCCTTTTATCTTTTTTTTTGTTTGCGAGATGAAGGGAAAGTTAAAAATCAAGTTTTTATTTAATAAAAAAGTTTACATATATAATGGATATTAACAATGCACCAATTTAGAGAGAGATAATTCCAAAAAGTGTCTGAAATTTCTAGGGATTGTAAACTCTTTTTAGTTTTTATATATCAGGTTTTGCAATCGCCGGAAAAAGGGGAGGCGGCGGATTTTTAACTGAGTGTTGACACCCAATCCGTAAGTCACTCCTTACAAAAATATAGCCCGTTACACCTGATAAATCACTTTACAATCATCTATGATCGTTAGGTCAGCTTTTGTAAATCGGCAAAATAATGGCTTGTTTTAATCAACTAATTTTCCCACCGCACGTTCACTTGAGAATTTGATGTTATTCTCTTTAAAAGGTTTGGATCGATAGGTCATTTGCATCTTCAACAAGTTTCAAGCATGCATATCCATTTTTTAAAACATGTGTAGACAAATCTCTTACTTATAAAAGTCCGAGATATAAGGGTTGAACTAGTGGAATTTCCCTAACTTGGATAACAAAACTTTTGTGTTCATTTGTGGTGTGTGAATAAATTTTCTTTAGTTTCATAAGTTTATTGCTTTAAATTCTTTCCATACAAAAAATCTAAACTTTTCTTTTTTTTGTGATCTATTTGCCTTTTATCTCTTTTTTTGTGTTTACGAGAGGAAGGGAAAGTGAAAACTCAAGTTTTAAATAAAGAAAAAAATTTATAACTAAAATGGAAATGCACAATGCATAAATTTGGATAGAGATAATTCCAAAAAGTGTCTGTAATTTTTAGAGATTTTAAACTCTTTTTATTTTTTATATATCAGGTTTGCATTTGTCGGGAAAAGGGGGAGGCTGGGGATTTTTAACTGAGTTTTGAATCCCAATCCATAAGTTATTTCTTAAAAAAAATATAGCCCATTACGCATGATAAATCACTTGCAATAATCTATGATTGTTAGGTCAACTTTTTGTAAATGGGCAAAATAATGGCTTGTTTGACTTGGGTAAATATCCCACCGCACGTTCTCTTGAGAATTTAATGTTATTTTCTTTAAAAGGTTTGGATCCATAGGTTAATTGCATCTTTAACATGTTTCAAGCTTGAATATTCATTTTTTAAAATATGTGTAGAAAAATCTCTTTCTTATAAAATTTCGAGCTATAAGGGTTGAACTAGTGGAATTTCCCAAACTTGTATAACAAAACTTTTGTGTTCATTTGTGGTGTGTGAATAAATTTTCTTTACTTACATATGTTTATTGGTTTAAATTCTTTCCATACATAAACTCTAAAATTTTTATTTTGTTGTGTTCTGTTTGCCTTTTATCTCTTTTTTTTGTTTACAAGATGAAGGGAATGTGAAAACTCAAGTTTTAGTTTAAGTAAAAATTATACAACTAAAATTGAAATGCACAATGCACAAATGTAGAAAGAAATAATTCCAAAAAGTGTCTATAATTTTTAGGGATTGTAAACTCTTTGTAGTTTTTATATATGTGGTTCTGCAATCGTCGGGAAAAGGGGGAGGTTGGGATTTTTAACTGAGAGTTGACTCCCAATCCATAAGTTATTCCTTACAAAATATAGCCCATTATGCATGATAAATCACTTTACATACATCTATGATCGTTAGGTCAACTTTTTGTAAATGGGCAAAATAATGGCTTGTTTGAGTCGGTTAAATATCCCACCGCACGTTCACTTGAGAATTTAATGTTATTCTCTTTATAAGGTTTGGATCCATAGGTCTTTTGCATCTTTAACATGTTTGAAGCATTCATATCCATTTTTTAAAACATGTATAGAAAAATCTTTTTCTTATAAAATTCCGAGCTATAAGGGTGGAGCTAGTGGAATTTCCCTAACTTGGATAACAAAACTTTTGTGTTCATTTGTGGGGTGTGAATAAATTTTCTTTACTTTCATTTGTTTATTGCTTTAAATTATTTCCATACATAAACTCTAAAATTTTCATTTTGTTGTGATCTATTTGCCTTTAATCTCTTTTTTTTTCTTATTTAACGAAATGAAGGGAAAGTGAAAACTCAAGTTTTGATTTAAGAAAAAAGTATACATCTCAAATGGAAATGCAAAATTAACAAATGTAGAGAGAGATAATTCCAAAAAGTGTCTGTAATTTTTAGGTATTGTAAATTCTTTTTAGTTTTTATATATCAGGTTCTGCAATCTTCGAGAAATGAGGGAGGTTGGTGATTTTTTATTTAGTGTTGAATCCCAATCCATAAGTCATTCCTTACAAAAATGTATCCCGTTACACATTATAAATCACTTTACAATCATCTATGATCGTTTGGTTAGCTTTTTGTAAAATGGTAAAATAATGGCTTGTTTGACTTGCGTAAATATCCCACCGCACGTTCACTTGAGAATTTAATGTTAATCTCTTTAAAAGGTTTGGATCCATAGGTTATTTGAATTTTTAACATGTTTGAAGCATGCATATCCTTTTTTTAAAACATTTGTAGAAAAATCTCTTTCTTTTAAAATTCCGAGCTATTAGGGTTGAACTAGTGGAATTTCCGAAACATGAAAAAAAAAACTATTGTGTTCATTTGTGGTGTGTGAATGAATACTCTATACTTACATTTGTTAATTGCTTTAAATTTTTACCATACATAAACTCTAAAATTTTCATTTTATTGTGATCTATTTGTCTTTTATCTATTTTTTTTTGTTTACGAGATGAACGGAAAGTGAAAACACAAGTTTTTACTTAAGAAAAAATTATACATCTAAAATGGAAATGCACAATGCACAAATGTAGACAGAGATAATTCCAAAAAGTGTCTGAAATTTCTAGGGATTGAAATTTATTTTTTGTTTTTGTAAATCTGGTTCTACAATCGTCAGGATAAGGGGGAGGTAGGGAACTTTTAACTGAGTGTTGAATCCCAATCCATATGTCATTCCTTACAAAAATATACTCCGTTACGTATGATAATTCACTTTACAATCATTTATGATCGATAGGTCAACTTTTTTTAAATGGGCCAAATAATGGCTTGTTTGACTCAAATAAATATCCCACCGCTCGTTCACTTGAGAATTTAATGTTATTCTCTTTGAAAGTTTTGGATCCATAGGTCATTTGCATATTTAACATGTTTGAAGCATGCATATCCAATTTTTAAAACATGTGTAAAAAAATCTCTTTCTTATAAAATTCCGAGCTATATCTTCAATGTTAATATGGCCATGACATTTGTATGGAAGACCTTGTCTATAGGATTTCTTTAAGTATCAAGAGATTCCAGAGCTTGTCGATGGGAATTTGAGGCTTATAAATATATTGACTTACCACACTACCTTCAAAAGGGATGTGAGGTCTGGTAACTGTAAGACAAATCATTTTTTTCACTAGCTTTTGATATTTTCCTACATCAACATCATCTTTATTACTAACACATAATTTCACATTAGCATCCATAGGAGTAGATACAAGACGATACCCCAACATTCCTGTCAAAGGGGGGGTTAGTGAACATTGAAGTTGAAGTTGAAGTTTGACTTCAAATTCAAGGCAATGATTTAATTCAACTTCGACTTCAAATTGGGTGTTAGTGATTTAATGTAGTATTAAAATATATTAATATACTAATTATTTGACAGGTTGTCTACATCTCTTCAACCTCGATGCCCAGGTAAAAATTTTAGAACAAGATTGATGGCTTCATTACGAATTTTTTTTTACTACTTTTTAAGTTGTTGATAAGTTCACGTAGTATTATTCCACAAGGAGCATGTACCCAGCATATAGAACTGCCACTTTGATCATTTTGGTGGTTATGAATTATATGGTAACAAAGAAAACTATTACCAAAGTGGGTTGAACTAGTGGAATTTCCCTAACCTAGATAACAAAACTTTTATGTTCATTTTTGGTGTGTGAATAAATATTCTTTACTTTAATTTGTTTATTGCTTTAAATTATTTCCATACATAAACTCTAAAGTTTTCATTTTGTTGTGATCTATTTGCCTTTTATCTCTTTTTTTTTTTTTGTTTACGAGATGAAGGGTAAGTGAAAACTCAAGTTTTGATTTAAGAAAAAAGTATACATCTAAAATGGAAATACAAAATGCACAAATGTAGAGAGAGATAATTCCAAAAAGTTTCTGTAATTTTTAGGGATTGTAAACTCTTTATAGTTTTTATATATCTGGTTCTGCAATCGTCGAGAAAAGGTGGATGCGGGGGATTTTGAACTGAGTGTTGAATCCAAATCCATAAGTCATTCCTTAAAAAAATATAGCCCGTTACGCATGATAAATTACTTAACAATCATCTACGATTGTTTGGTCAGTTTTTTGTAAATGGGAAAAATAATTGGTTGTTTGACTCAGGTAAATAGCCCACCACACGTTCACTTGAGAATTTAGTGTTATTCTCTTTAAAATATTTGGATCCATTTGTAATTTGAATATTTAACATGTTTCAAGCATCCTTATCCATTTTTTAAAACATGTGTTAAAAAATCTCTTTCTTATAAAATTCTGAGCCATTAGGGTTGAACTAGTGGAATTTCCCTAACTTGGATAACAAAACTTTTGTGTTCATTTGTGGTGTGTGAATAAATTTTCTTTACTTAATTTTTTAATTTCTTTAAATTACTTCCATATGTAATCTCTAAAATTTTCAATTTTTTGTGATCTATTAACCTCTTATCTCTTTTTTATTTTGTCCTGGAGATGAAGGGAAAGTGAAAGTTCAAGTTTTGATTTAAGAAAAAAATATACATTTAAAATGGAAATGCACAATGCACAAATGTAGAGAGAGACAATTCCAAAAAGTTTATGTAATTTTTAGGGATTGTAAACTTTTTTTTTAAATATATTTTAGGTTCAACAATCATCGGGGAAAGGGGGAGGCGGGGGATTTTTAACTAAGAGTTGAATCCTAATCCATAAGTCATTCCATACAAAAATATAGCCCATTACGCATGATAAATCACTTTACAATCATCTATGATTGTTAGGTCAGCTTTTTGTAAATGGGCAAAATAATGGCTTGTTCGACTCGGGTAAATATCCCACCGCACGTTCGCTTGAAAATTTAATGTTATTCTCTTTCAAAGGTTTGGATCCGTAGGTCATTTACATCTTTAACATATTTGAAGCATGCATATCCAATTTTTAAAACATGTGTAGAAAAATCTGATTCTTATAAAATTCCGAGCTATTAGGGTTGAACTAGTGGAATTTCCCAAACTTGGATAACAAAACTTTTGTGTTCATTTATGGTGTGTGAATAATTTTTTTATTTATATTTGTTTATTGCTTTAAATTATTTCCATACATAAACTCTAAAATTTTCATTTTATTGTGCTCTATTTGCCTTTTATCATTTTTTTTTGTTTACGAGAGGAAGGCAAACTCAAGTTTTGATTTAAGAAAAAGTATACTTCTAAAATGGAAATGCACAATGCACAAATTTAAAGAGAGATAATTCCAAAAATTTCTGTAATTTTTAGTGATTGTAAACTCTTTTTAATTTTTATATATCAGGTTTTGCTATCGTCGGGAAAAGGGGGGGGGGGGGATTTTTAACTGAGATTTGACTCCCAATCCATAAGTCATTACTTACAAAAATAAAGCCCGGTACGCATGATAAATCATTTTACATACATCTATTATCATTAGGTCAGTTTTTTGTAAATGGGAAAAATAATGGCTTGTTTGACTCGGGTAAATTAGCTCACCGCTCGTTCACTTGGGAATTTAATGTTATTTTCTTTAAAAGGTTTGGATCCATAGGTCATTTTCATCTTTAACATGTTTCAATCATGCTCATCCATTTTTTAAAACATGTGTAGAAAAATCTCTTTCATTTAAAATTCTGAGCTATTAGGGTTGTACTAGTGGAATTTCCAAAACTTGGATAACAAAACTTTTGTGTTCATTTCTGGTGTGTGAATAAAATTTCCTTACTTAAATTTGTTTATTGTTTTAAATTTTTACCATACATAAACTCTAAAATTTTCATTTTATTGTGATCTATTTGCCTTTTATCTCTTTTTCTTGTTTACTAGATGAAGCGAAAGTGAAAACTCAAGTTTTGATTTAAGAAAAAAGTATACATCTACAATGGAAATGCACAATGAACAAATGTAGAGAGAGATAATTCCAAGAAGTGTTTGTTATTTTTTTGGGATTGTATACTCTTTTTAGTTTTTATTATAAGTTTCTGCAATCGTCGGGAAAAGGGGGAGGCAGGGAATTTTTAACTCAGTGTTGACTACCAATCTATATGTTATTCCTTACAAAAATATAGCCCGTTATGCATGATAAATCAATTTACAATCATCTATCATTGTTAGGTCAGCTTTTTGTAAATGGGCAAAATAATTTCTTGTTTGACTCGGGTAAATATCCCACCGCACTTTCACTTGAGAATTTATTGTTATTCTCTTTAAGAGGTTTGGATCCATAGGTCATTTAAATCTTTAACATGTTTCAAGCATCTATGTCCATTTTTTAAAACATGTGTAGAAAAATCTCTTTCTTATAAAATTCTGAGCTATTAGGGTTGAGCGAGTGGAATTTCCCAAACTTGGATAACAAAACTTTTGTGTTCATTTGTGGTGTGTGAATAAATTTTCTTTACCTAAATTTTTTTATTGCTTTAAATTACTTCCATATGTAATCTCTAAAATTTTCATTTTGTTGTTATCTATTAGCCTTTTATCTCTATTTTTTATCTAGGAGATGAAGGGAAAGTGAAAATTCAAGTTTTGATTTAAATAAATAATATACATTTAAAATAGAAATGCACAATGCACAAATGTAGAGAGAGACAATTCCAAAAAGTGTCTGTAATTTTTAGGAATTGTAAACTCTTTTTTTTTTTTTTTATATTTCAGGTTCTGCTATCGTCGGGAAAAGGGGGAGGCGGGGCATTTTTAACTAAGAGTTGACTCCCAATCCATAAGTCATTCCATACAAAAATATAGCCCATTACGCATGATAAATCACTTTACAATCATCTATGATCGTTAGGTCAGCTTTTTGTAAATGGGCAAAATAATGGCTTGTTTGACTCGGGTAAATATCCCACCGCACGTTCACTTGAAAATTTAATGTTATTTTCTTTAAACGGTTTAGATCCATAGGTCATTTACATCTTTAACATGTTTGAAGCATGCATATCCATTTTTTTAAAAATGTGTAGAAACATCTCTTTCTCATAAAATTCCGAGCTATTAGGGTTCAACTAGTGGAATTCCCAAACTTGGATAACAAAACTTTCGTGGTCATTTGTGGTGTGTGAAAAAAAAATTATTTCCTTACATTTTTTTATTGCTTTAAATTCTTTCCATACATAAACTCTATAATTTTCATTTTTTTCTGATCTATTTGCCTTTTATCTCTTTTTATCGTTGACGAGATGAAGTCAAAACGGAAAACTCAAGCTTTGATTTAAGAAAAAAGTATACATCTAAAATGGAAATCCACAATGCACCAATGTAGAGGGAGATAATTCCAACAAGTGTCTGAAATTTGTTGGGATTGTAACCTCTTTTTAGTTTTTATATATCAGGTTCTGCAATCGCCAGAAAAGGGGGAGGCGGGGGATTTTTAACTGAGTGTTGACTCCCAATCCATAAGTCATTCCTTAAAGAAATATAGCATGTGACACATGATAAATCACTTTACAATCATCTATGATCGTTAGGTCAACTTTTTATAAATAGGTAAAAATAATGGCTTGTTTGACTCGGGTACATATCCCACCATACGTTCACTTGAGAATTTAATGTTATTCTCTTTAAAAGGTTTGGATCCATAGGTCAATTGCATCTTTAACATGTTTGAAGCATGCATATCCATTTTTTAACATATGTGTATAAAAATCTTTTTCTTTTAAAATTCCGAGCTAAAAGTGTTAAACTAGTGGAATTTCCCAAACTTGGATAACAAAACTTTTGTGTTCATTTGTCGTGTGTGAATAAATTTTCTTTACTTACATTTGTTGATTGCTTTAAATTCTTTCCATACATAAACTCTAAAATTTACATTTGTTGTTATCTATTTGCCTTTTATCTCTTTTTTTGGTTTGCGAGATGAAGGGAAAGTGAAAACTCAAGTTTTCCTTTAAGAAAAAAGTATACATCAAAATGGAAATGCACAATGCACAAATGTGGAGAGAGAGAATTCCAAAAAGTGTTATGAATTTTAAAGGATTGTAAACACTTTTTAGTTTTTATATATAGGGTTCTACAATCGTCTGGAGAAGGGGGAGGCGGGGGTTTTTTAACTGAGTGTTGAATCCAAATCCAAATGTCATTCCTCACAAAAATATAGCTTGTTACGCATGATAAATCACTTTACAATCACCTATGATTGTTAGGTCTACTTTTTGTAATTGGGCAAAATATTGGCTTGTTTGACTCGGGTAAATATCCCACGGCACGTTCACTTGAGAATTTATTGTTATTCTCTTTAAAAGGTTTGGATCCATTGGTCATTTACATCTTTAACATGTTTCAAGCATGCATATCCATTTTTTAAAACATGTGTAGAAAAATCTGATTCTTATAAAATTCCGAGCTATTAGGGTTGAACTAGTGGAATTTCCCAAACTTGGATAACAAAACTTTTGTGTTCATTTATGGTGTGTGAATAAATTTTATTTACTTATATTTTTTTATTAATTTAAATTATTTCCATACATAAACTCTAAAATTTTCATTTTATTGAGCTCTATTTGCCTTTTATCTCTTTTTTTTTGTTTACGAGAGGAAGGGAAACACAAGTTTTGATTTAAGAAAAAGTATACTTCTAAAATGGAAATGCACAATGCACAAATGAAAAGAGTGATAATTCCAAAAAGTATCAGTATTTTTTAGGGATTGTAAACTCTTTTTATTTTTTATATATCAAGTTTTGCTATCGTCGAGAAAAGGGGGAGGGGGGGGGGGATTTCTAACTGAGAGTTGACTCCTAATCCATAAGTCATTCCTTACAAAAATAAAGCCCGTTACGCATGATAAATCAATTTACATACATCTATTATCATTAGGTCAGCTTTTTGTAAATTCCAAAATAATGGCTTGTTTGCTTCGGGTAAATATCCCACCGCTCGTTCACTTGGGAATTTAATGTTATTATCTTTAAAAGGTTTGTATCCATAGATCATTTGCATCTTTAACATGTTTCAAGCATGCTTATCCATTTTTTAAAACATGTGTAAAAAATCTCTTTCATATAAATTCTAATCTATTAGGGTTGAACTAGTGGAATTTCCCAAACTTGGATAACAAAACTTTTGTGTTCATTTGTGGTGTGTGAATAAATTTTTTATATTTCCATTTGTTTATTGCTTTAAATTATTTCCATACATAAACTCTAAAATTTTCATTTTGTTGTGATCTTTTTGCCTTTTATCTTAATTTTTTGTTTACAAGATGAAGGGAAAGTGATTACTCAAGTTTTTATTAAAGAAAAAAGTTTACATATATAATGGAAATTCACAATGCAAAAATGTAGAAAGAGATAATTCCAAAATGTGTATGTAATTTTTTGGGATTGTAAACTCTTTTTAGTTTTTGTACATCAGGTTCTGCAATCGTCAGGAAAAGGGGGGGGGAATTTTTAACTTAGTGTTGAATGCCAATCCATAAGTCATTCCTTCAAAAACTATAGCCCGTTACAAGTGATAAATCACTTTACAATCAAATTTGATCATTAGGTCAGCTTTTTATAAATGGGCAAAATATTGTCTTGTTTGAGTCAGGTAAATATCCCACTGAACGTTCACTTTAGAATTTAATGTTATTATCTTTAAAAGGTATGGATCCATAGGTCATTTGCATCTTTAACATGATTCAAGCATGCATATCAATTTTTTAAAACATGTGTAGAAAAATATCTTACTTATAAAATTCCGAGCTATAAGGGTTGAACTAGTGGAATTTATATATCAGGTTCTGCAATCGACGGGAAAAGGGGAAGGCGGGGGATTTTTAACTGAGTATTGAATCCCAATCCATAAGTCATTCCTTGTAAAAATATAGCTATTACGTATGATAAATCACTTTGGAATCATCTATGATCATTAGGTTAGCTTTTTTTAAATGGGCAAAATAATGGCTTGTTTGATTTGGGTAAATATACCATCGCACTTTCACTTGACAATTTAATGTTATTCTCTTTAAAAGGTTTGGATCCATAGGTCAATTGAATCTTTAACATGTTTCAAGCATGCATATCCATTTTTTAAAACATGTGTAGAAAAATCTCTTTCTTATAAAATTCCGAGCTATTAGGGTTGAAATAGTGGAATTTCCCAAACTTGGATAACAAAAATTTTGTGTTCATTTGTGCTGTGTGAAAATTTTTTATTTACTTACATATGTTTATTGCTTGAAATTCTTTCCATGCATAAATTCTAAAATTTTCATTTTGTTGTGATCTATTTGCCTTTTATCTCTTTTTTTTGTTTACAAGATGAAGGGAAAGTCAAAACTCAAGTTTTGATTTAAGTAAAAAGAATACAACTAAAATCGAAAGGCACAATGCATAAATGTAGAAAGAGATAATTCCAAAAAATTTCTATAATTTTTAGGGATTGTAAACTCTTTTCAGTTTTCATATATAAGGTTCTGCAATCGTCGGGAAAATGGGGACGTGGGGATTTTTAACTGACAGTTGACTCCCAATCCATAAGTAATTCCTTAGAAATATTGCCCGTTACGCATGATAAATCACTTTACATACTTCTATGATCGTTAGATCAACTTTTTGTAAATGGGCAAAATAATAGCTTTTTTGACTCGGGTAAATATCCCACTGCACGTTTACTTGAGAATTTAATGTTATTCTCTTTAAAAGGTTTGGATCCATAGATCATTTGCATCTTTAACATGTTTCAAGCATGCTAATCCATTTTTTAAAACATGTGCATAAAAATCTTTTTCTTATAAAATTCGGAGCTAATAGGGTTAAACTAGTGGAATTTCTCAAACTTGGATAACAAAACTTTCGTGTTCATGTGTGGTGTGTGAATAAATTTTCTTTACTTACATTTGTTGATTTCTTTAAATTATTTCCATACATAAACTCTAAAATTTTCATTTTCTTGTGATCTATTTTATATCTTTTTTTTTACGAGATGAAGAGAAAGTGAAAACTCAAGTTATGCTTTAAGAAAAAAGTATACATCTAAAATGGAAATGCATATTTCTTAATTGTGAAGAGAGCTAATTAAAAAAATTGTCATGAATTTTAAAGGATTGTAAACTCTTTTTAGTTCTTATATATCAGGTTCATCAATCGTAGGGAAAAGGGGTAGGCGGGGGATTTTTAACTGAGAGTTGACTCCCAATCCATGTGTCATTCCTTACAAAAATATATCCCATTAAGCATGATAAATCACTTTAAAATCATCTATGATCGTTAGGTCAGCTATATGTAAATACGCAAAATAATGGCTTTTTTGACTCGGGTAAATATCCCACCACACGTTCACTTGAGAATTTAATGTTATTATATTTAAAAGGTTTGGATCCTTAGGTCATTTGCATCTTTAACATGTTTCAAGCTAGCATATCCATGTTTTAAAACATGTGTAGAAAAATCTCTTTCTAATAAATTTCCAAGCTATTAGGGCTGAACAAGTGGAATTTCCAGAACTTGGATAACAAAACTTTTGTGTTCATTTGTGGTGTGTCAATAAATTTTCTTTACTTACATTTGTTATTGCTTTAAATTATTTCCACACATAAACTCTAAAATTTTCATTTTGTTGTGGTCTATTTGCCTTTTATCTCTTTTTTTGTTTACAAGATGAAAGGAAAGTGAAAATACAAGTTTTGATTTAAGAAAAAGTATACATCTAAATTTGAAATGCATAGTGCACAAATGTAGAGAGGGATAATTCCAAAAAAATTCGTTAATTTTTATGGATTTTAAACTCTTTTTAGTTTTTATAAATCAGGTTCTGAAATCATCGGGAAAAGGGGGAGGCGAGGGAATTTTTACTGAGTGTTGACTCCCAACCCATATGTCATTCCTTAAAAAAATATAGCCTGTTAAGCAGGATAAATCACTCTACAATCATCTATGATCGTTAGGTTAAATTTTTGTAAATGGACAAAATAATGGCTTGTTTGACTTGGGGAAATTTCCCTCTGCACGTTCTCATGAGAATTTAATGTTATTCCCTTTAAAAGGTTTGGATCCATAGGTCATTTGAATCTTTAACATGTTTCAAGCATGCATATCCATTTTTTAAAACATGTGCAGAAAAATCTCTTTCTTATAAAATTCCGAGCTATAAGGGTTGAACTAGTGAAATTTCCCAAACTTGGATATCAAAACTTTTGTGTTCATTTATGGTGTGTGAATAAATTTTCTTTACTTAAATTTTTTAATTGCTTTAAAATTTTTTTTGTACATAAACTCTAAAATTTTCATTTTGTTGTGCTCTATTTGCCTTTATCTCGTTTATTTGTTTACGAGAAGAAGGGAAAGCGAAAACTCAAGTTCTGATGTAAGAAAAAAGTGTACATCTAAACTGGAAATGCACAATGCCCAAATGTAGAGAGAGATAATTCGAAAAAGTGTCAGTAATTTTTAGGGAATGTAAACTTTTTTCAGTTTTTATGTATCTGGTTCTACAATCGTCGGGAAATGGGGGAGGTGAGGGATTTTTAACTGAGAGTTGACTCCCAATCGATAAGTCATTCCTTACAAAAATTGCCCGTTACGCATGATAAATCACTTTACATACATTTATGATCGTTAGGTCAGCTTTTTCTAAATGGGCAAAATAATAGCTTGTTTGACTTGGGTAAATATCCCACTGCACGTTTACTTGAGAATTTAATGTTATTCTCTTTAAAAGGTTTGGATCCATAGGTCATTTGCATCTTTAACATGTTTCAAGCATGCTAATTCATTTTTAAAAACATGTGTATCAAAATCTCTTTCTTATAAAATTCTGAGCTAATAGGGTTAAACTAGTGGAATTTCCCAAACTTGGATAACAAAACTTTTGTGTTCATTTGTGGTGTGTGAATAAATTTTCTTTACTTACATTTGTTGATTGCTTTAAATTATTTCCATACATAAACTCTAAAATTTTCATTTTCTTGTGATCTATTTTATCTCTTTTTTTTTTTTTACGAGATGAAGAGAAAGTGAAAACTCAAGTTATGCTTTCAGAAAAAAGTATACATCTGAAATGGAAATGCACAATGCTTAATTGTGGAGAGAGCTAATTCAAAATAGTGTCATGAATTTTAAAGGATTGTAAAATATTTTTAGTTCTTATATATCAGGTTCATCAATCGTGAAGAAAAGGGGTAGGCGGGGGATTTTTAACTGAGAATTGACTTCCAATCCATGAGTCATTACTTACAAAAATATATCCCATTAAACATGATAAATCACTTTACAATCATCTATGATCGTTAGGTCAGCTATATGTAAATACGCAAAATAATGGCTTGTTTGACTCGGTTAAATATCCCACCGCACGTTCACTTGAGAATTTAATGTTATTATACGTAAAAGGTTTGGATCCATAGGTCATTTGCATCTTTAACATGTTTCAAGCAAGCATATCCATATTTTAAAACATGTGTAGAAAAATCTCTTTCTATTAAAATTCCAAGATATTAGGGTTGAACAAGTGGAATTTCCAGAACTTGGATAACAAAACTTTTGTGTTCATTTGTGGTGTGTGAATAAATTTTCATTACTTACATTTTTTATTGCTTTAAATTATTTCCACACATAAACTCTAAAATTTTCATTTTGTTGTGGTCTATTTGCCTTTTATCTCTTTTTTTTGTTTACGAGATGAAGGGAAAGTGAAAATACAAGTTTTGATTTAAGAAAAAAGTATACATCTAAAATTCAAATGCAAAATGTACAAATGTAGAGAGAGATAATTCCAAAAAATTTCTATAATTTGTATGGATTTTAAACTCTTTTCAGTTTTTATATATCACGTTCTGCAATCGTCGAAAAAGGGGGAGGCGATGGATTTTTTACTGAGTGTTGACTGCCAATCCATATGTCATTTCTTAAAAAACTATAGCCCGTTAAGAAGGATAAATCACTTTACAATCATCTATGATCGTTAGGTTAGCTTTTTGTAAATGGACAAAATAATGACTTGTTTGACTTGGGAAAATATCCCACCGCACGTTCTCTTGAGAATTTAATGTTATTCTCTTTAAAAGGTTTGGATCCATAGGTCATTTGCATCTTTAACATGTTTCAAGCATGCATATCCATTTTTTAAAACATGTGCAGAAAAATATATTTCTTATAAAATTCCGAGGTAAAAGGGTTGAACTAGTGGAATTTCCCAAACTTGGATAACAAAACTTTTGTGTTCATTTATGGTGTGTGAATAAATTTTCTTTACTTAAATTTTTTAATTTTTTTTAAATTATTTCCGCACATAAACTCTAAAATTTTCATTTTGTTGTGCCCTATTTGCCTTTTATCTCGTTTTTTTGTTTACGAGTAGAAGGGAAAGTGAAAACTTAAGTTTTGTTGTAAGAAAAAAATATACATTTAAAATGGAAATGTACAATGCACAAATGTAGAGAGAGATAATTCAAAAAAGTGTCTGTAATTTTTAGGGAATGTAAACTTTTTTTAGCTTTTATATATCCGGTTCTGCAATCGTCGGGAAATGGGGGACGCGGGGGATTTTTAGGCTAGAGTTGACTCCAAATCCATAAGTCATTCCTTAAAAAAAATATAGCCTGTTATGCATAATAAATCACTTTACATACATCTATGATCGTTAGGTCAGCTTTTTGTAAATGGGCAAAATAATGGCTTGTTTGACTCGGGTCAATATCCCACCGCATGTTTACTTGAGAATTTAATGTTATACTCTTTAAATGGTTTGGATCCATAGGTCATTGGCATCTTTAACATGTTTCAAGCATGCTTATCCATTTTTAAAAACATGTGTAGAAAAATCTCTTTCTAATAAAATTTCGAGGTAAAAGGGTCAAACTAGTGGAATTTCCAAAACTTGGATAACAAAACTTTTGTGTTCATTTCTCGTGTGTGAATAAATTTTCTTTACATACATTTGTTTATAGCTTTAAATTCTTTCCATACATAAACTCTAAAATTTTCTTTTTGTTGTGATCTATTTGCCTTTTATCTCTCTTTTTTTTTAAGAGATGAAGGGAAGGTGAAACCTCAGTTTTTGCTTTAAGAAAAAAGTACACATCTATAATGGAAATTCAGAATGCACAAATGTACAGAGAGATAATTCCAAAAAGTGTAACTAATTTTTAGGGATTGTAAACTCTTTTCAGTTTTTATATATCAGGTTCTGCAATCGTCGGGAAACTGGGGAGGTGGGGGATTTTTAACTGAGTGCTGAATGCCAATCCATAAGTCATTCTTTAAAAAAATACAGCCCGTTACGCATGATAAATTACTTTACAATCATCTATGATCGTTAGGTCAGCTTTTTGTAAATGGGCAAAATATTGGCTTGTTTGACTCGGGTAAATATTCCACCGCACATTCACTTGAGAATTTAATATTATTCTCTTTAAAAGATTTGCATCTTTAACATGTTTCAAGCATGCATATCCATTTTTTAAAACATGTGTAGAAAAATCACTTTCTTATAAAATTCTGAGCTAGAAGGGTTGAGCTAGTGGAATTTCCCAAACTTGGATAACAAAACTTTTGTGTTCATTAGTGGAGTGTGAATAAATTTTCTTTACTTACAATGGTTTGTTGCTTTAAATTCTTTCCATACATAAACTCTAAAAATTTCATTTCGTTGTGCTCTATTTGCCTTTTATCCCTTTTTTTTTTTTTACGAGATGAAGGGAAAGTGAAAACTCATGTTTTGATTTAACAAAAAAATATACAACTAAAATCGAAATGCACAATGCATAAATGTAGAAAGAGATAATTCCAAAAAGTGACTATAATTTTTACAGATTGTAAACTCTTTTTACTTTTTTTATATATGGTTCTGCAATCATCAGAAAAGGGAGAGGTTGGGAGTTTTAACTGAAAGTGGACTCCGAATCCTTAAGTCATTCCTTACAAAAATATAGCCACCGTTACGCAAGATAAATCACTTTACATACATCTATGATTGTTAGATCAGCTTTTTGTAAATGAGCAAAATAATACCTTGTTTGACTCGGGTAAATATCCCACCGCACGTTTACTTGAGAATTTAATGTCATTTGCATCTTTAACATGTTTCAAGTTTGCTGATCCATTTTTTAAAACAAGTGGATAAAAATTTCTTTCTTATAAAATTCCGAGCTAATAGGGTTAAACTAGTGGAATTTTCCAAACTTGATAACAAAAATTTTGTGTTCATTTGTGGTGTGTTAATAACTTTTCTTTACTTACATTTTTTTATTGCTTTAAATTCTTTCCAAACATAAACTCTAAAATTTTCTTTTTGTTGTGATCTATTTGCCTTTTATCTCTTTTTTTTTTTTTGTTTACGAGATGAAGGGAAAGTGAAAACTTAAGTTTTTCTTTAAGAAAAAAGTATACATCTAAAATGGAAATGCACATTGGACAAATGTAGAGAGAGATAACTCCAAAAGTGTCATGAATTTTAAAGGATTGTAAACTCTTTTTTAGTTTTTATATATCAGGTTCTACAATCATCGGGAAAAGTGGTAGGCGAGGGATTTTTAACTGACTGTTGACTCCCAATCCATAAGTCATTCCTTACAAAAATATATCCCGTTACGCATGATAAATCACTTTACAATCATCTATGATCGTTAGGTCAGCTTTTTGTAAATATACAAAATAATGGCTTGTTTGACTCTGGTAAATATCCCACCGCACGTTCATATGAGAATTTAATGTTATTCTATTTAAAAGGTTTGGATCCATAGGTCATTTGAATCTTTAACATGTTTCAAACTGGCATATCCATTTTTTTAAAACAAGTAAAGAAAAATCACTTTCTTATAAAATTACGAGCTATTAGGGTTGAACAAGTGGAATTTCCCAAACTTGGATAACAAAACTTTTGTGATCATTTGTGGTGTGAATAAATTTTCTTATTTACATTTTTTTATTGCTTTAAATTATTTCCATACATAAACTCTAAAATTTTCATTTTGTTGTGGTCAATTTGCCTTTTATCTCTTTTTTTTCTTACGAGATTAAAGGAAAGTGAAAACTCAAGTTTTGTTTTAAGAAAAAAGTATACATCTAAAATTTAATTGCACAAAGCAAAAATTTCAAGAGAGATAATTCCAAAAAGTGTTTGTAATTATTAGGGATTTTAAACCCTTTTTAGTTTTTATATATCAGGTTCTACAATCGTCCGGAAAGGGGGTGGCGGAGGATTTTTAACTGAGTGTTGAATGCCAATCCATAAGTCATTCCTTAAAAAAATGTAGCCCGTTACGCATGATAAATCACTTTACAATCATCTATGATCGTTAGGTAAACTTTTTGTAAATGGGCAAAATATTAGCTTGTTTGACTCGGGTAAATATCCCACCGCACATTCACATGAGAATTTAATGTTATTATCTTAAAAAGGTTTGGATCCGTAGGTCATTTGCATCTTTAACATGTTTCAAGAATGCATACCCATTTTTTAAAACACGTGTAGAAAAATCTGTCTTATAAAATTCCGAGCTAATAGGGTTGAACCAATGGAATTTCCAAAACTTGGATAAGAAAATTTTGTGTTCATTTGTGGTGTGTGAATAAATTTTCTTTACTTAAATTTGTTTATTGATTTAAATTCTTTCCATATATAAGCTTTGAAATTTTCATTTTGTTGTGATCTATTTGCCTTTTATCTCTTTTTGTTGTTTACGAGATATAGGGAAAGTGAAAACTAAAGTTTTGTTCTAGAAAAAACTATACATCTAAAATGGAAATGCACAATGCAAAAATGTGGTGAGAGGTAATTCCAAAAAGTTTCTAGACTTATAAGGGATCGTAAACTCTTTTTAGTTTTTATTTATCAGGATCTACAATCGTCGGGAAAAGGGGGAGGCGGGGTATTTTTAGCCGGTTATGCTTGATAAATCACTTTACATACATCTATTATCGAAGGTCAGCACATTGTAAAAGGGCAAAACAATGGGTTGTTTGACTCGGGTAAATATCCCACCCCACGTTTACTTGAGAATTTAATGTTATTCTCTTTAAATGGTTTGGATCCAAAGGTCATTTGCATCTTTAACATGTTTCAAGCATGCACATTCATTATTTAAAAAGAGTGTAGAAAAATCTCTTTATTATAAAATTATGAGAAAATAGGGTTGAATTAGCGGAATTTCCCAAACTTGGATAACAAAACTTTTGTGTTCATTTGTTGTGTGTGAATAAATTTTCTTTAGTTACATTTGTTTATTGCTTTAAATTTTTTCCATAAATAAACTCTAAAATTTTCATTTTGTTGTGATCAATGTGCCTTTTATCTCTTTTTTTTTTGTTTACGAGATTAAGGGAAAGTTAAAACCCAAGTTTTGATTTTAGAAAAAAGTATACATCTAAAATGGAAAAGCACATTGCACAAATGTAGAGAGAGATAATTCCAAAAAGTATCTATAATTTTTAGGGATTGTCAACTCTTTTTAGTTTTTATATATCGGGTTCTGTAATAGTCGGAAAAAGGGGGAGGCGGGGGATTTCTAACTGAATGTTGAATCCCAATCCATAAGTCATTTCTTACTAAAATATAGCCCGTTAAGCATGATAAATCACTTTACAATCATCGATTATTCTTCGGTCAGCTTTTCGTAAATGGGCAAAATATTTGCTTGTTTGACTCAGGTAAATGTCTCACCGCACGTTCACTTGCAAATTTAATAATATTCTATTTAAAAGGTTTGGAACAATAGGTCATTTTCATCTTGAACATGTTTCAAGCATACATATCCAATTTTTAAAACATGAGTAGAAAAATCTCTTTCTTCTAAAATTTTGAGCTATTGGGATTGAATTAGTGGAATTTCACAAACTTGGATAACAAAACTTTTGTGTTCATTTGTGGTGTGTGAATAAATTTTATTTACATACATTTTTTTATTGCTTTAAATTCTTTCCACACATAAACTCTAAAATTTTCATTTTTTCTGATTTATTTGCCTTTTATCTCTTTTTTTTTTTTTTTAACGAGAAGAAGGGAAAGTGAAAACTCAAGTTTCTATTTAAGAAAATAGTATCCATTTAAAATGGAAATGCACAATGCACAAATGTAGAGGGAGATAATTCCAAAAAGTGTATGTAATTTTTAGGGATTGTCAACTCTTTTTGGTTTTTATATATCAGTTTCTGCAATCATCGCGAAAACGATGAGGCGGGGGCTTTTTCACTGAGTGTTGACTCCCAATCCATACATCAATCCTTACAAAAATATAGCCCGTAACGCATGATAAATTATTTTACAACTTTCTATGATCGTTAGGTCAGTTTTTCTTAAATGGGCCAAATAATGGCTTGTTTGACTCGGGTAAATATCCCACCGCACGTTCACTTGAGAATTTAATGTTACTCTCTTTAAAAGGTTTGGATCCATAGGTCATTGCATCTCTAACTTGTTTTAAGCACGCATATCCATTTTTTTTAAAATGTGTAGAAAAATCTCTATCTTATAAAATTCCGAGCTATTAGGGTTGAACTAGTGGAATTTCCCAAACTTGGATAACAAAATTTTTGTGATCATTTGTCGTGAGTGAATAAATTTTCTTTGCTTACATTTGTTTATTTCTTTAAATTTTTTCCATACATAAACTCTAAAATTTTCATTTTGTTGTGATCTATTTTCCTTTATCTCTTTTTTTTGTTTACGAGATGGAGGGAAAGTTAAAACCCAAGTTTGGATTTTAAAAAAAAATATACATCTAAAGTGGAAAATCACAATGCACAAATGTAGAGAGAGACAATTCCAAAAAGTGTCTGTAATTTTTAGGAATTGTCTACTCTTTTTAGTTTTTATATATCTGGTTCTACAATCGTCGGGAAAAGGGGGAGGCAGGGGATTTCTAATTGATTGTTGAATCCCAATCCATGTGTCATTCCTTACTGAAATATAGCCCGTTACACGTGATAAATCAGTTTACAATCATCGATTATTCTTACGTCAGCTTTTTGTAAATAGGAAAAATATTTGCTTGTTTGACTCTGGTAAATGTCCCACCGCACATTCACTTGAGAATTTAATAATCTTCTATTTAAAAGGTTTTGATTAATAGGTCATTTTCATCTTTAACATGTTTCAAGCATGCATATCCTTTTTTTAAAACATGAGTAGAAAAATCTCTTTCTTATAAAATTTCGAGCAATTGGGGTTGAATTAGTGGAATTTCACAAACTTGGATAAAAAAACTTTTGTGTTCATTTGTGTTGTGTGAATAAATTTTCTTTACATACATTTTTTTATTGCTTTAAATTATTTCCATACATAAAGTCTAAAATTTTCATTTTTTTGTGATCTATTAGCCTTTTATCTCTTTTTTTTTACGAGAAGAAGGGAAAGTGAAAACTCAAGTTTCTATTTAAGAAAACAGTATCCATCTAAAATGGAAATGCACAATGCACAAATGTAGAGGGAGATAATTCCAAAAAGTGTTTGTAATTTTTAGGGATTGTCAACTCTTTTAAGTTTTTATATATCAGGTTCTGCAATCGTCGCGAAAAGGATGAGGTGGGGATTTTTAACTGATTGTTGACTCCCAATCCATATGTCAATCCATACAAAAATATATACCGTAAAGCATGATAAATTACTTTACAATTGTCTATGACTGTTAGGTCAGTTTTTCTTAGATGGGCCAAATAATGGCTCGTTTGACTCGGGTAAATATCCCACTGGACGTTCACTTCAGAATTTAATGTTATTCCCTTTAAAAGGTTTGGATCCATAGGTCATTGCATCTCTAACTTGTTTCAAGCATGCATATCCATTTTTTTTTAAATGTGTAGAAAGATCTATCATATAAAATTCCACGCTATTATTGTTGAACTAGTGGCATTTCCCAAACCTGGATAACAAATTTTTTGTGATCATTTGTCGTTAGTGAATAATTTTCTTTGCTTACATTTTGTTTATTGCTTTAAATTTTATTCATACATCAACTCCAAAATTTTCATTTTGTTGTGATGTATTTGCCTTTTAACTCTTTTTTTTGTTTACGAGATGAAGGGAAAGTTAAAACCCAAGTTTTGATTTTAGAAAAAAGTATACATCTAAAATGGAAAAGCACATTGCACAAATGTAGAGAGAGATAATTCCAAAAAGTGTCTGTAATTTTTAGGGATTGTCAACTCTTTTTAGTTTTTATATATCAGGTTCTGCAATCGTCGGGAAAGGGGGAGGCGGGGGATTTCTAACTGAATGTTGAATCCCAATCCATAAGTCATTCCTTAATAAAATATAGCCCATTACGCATGATAAATCTCTTTACAATCATCGATTATTCTTAGGTCAGCTTTTTGTAAATGGGCAAAATATTTACATGTTTGACTCAGGTAAATGTCCCACTGCACGTTCACTTGAGAATTTATTAATATTCTATTTAAAAGATTTTGATCAATAGGTCATTTTCATCTTTAATATGTTTCAAGCATGCATGTCCATTTTTTAAAACATGAGTAGAAAAATCTCTTTCATATAAAATTCCGAGCTATTGGGGATGAATTAGTGGAATTTCACAAAATTGGATAAAAACATTTTTGGGTTCATTTGGGGTGTGGGAATAAATTTTCATTGCATATATTTTTTTATTGCTTTAAATTCTTAAAATACATAAAGTCTAAAATTTTCATTTTTTTGTGATCTATTTGTCTTTAATCTCTTTTTTTTTTTTACGAGAAGAAGGGAAAGTGAAAACTCAAGTTTCTATTTAAGAAAATAGTATCCATTTAAAATGGAAATGCACAATGCACAAATGTAGAGGGAGATAATTCCAAAAAGTGTATGTAATTTTTAGGGATTGTCAACTCTTTTTGGTTTTTATATATCAGCTTCTGCAATCATCGCGAAAACGATGAGGCGGGGGCTTTTTCACTGAGTGTTGACTCCCAATCCATACATCAATCCTTACAAAAATATAGCCCGTAACGCATGATAAATTATTTTACAACTTTCTATGATCGTTAGGTCAGTTTTTCTTAAATGGGCCAAATAATGGCTTGTTTGACTCGGGTAAATATCCCACCGCACGTTCACTTGAGAATTTAATGTTACTCTCTTTAAAAGGTTTGGATCCATAGGTCATTGCATCTCTAACTTGTTTCAAGCATGCATATCCATTTTTTTTAAAATGTGTAGAAAAATCTCTATCTTATAAAATTCCGAGCTATTAGGGTTGAACTAGTGGAATTTCCCAAACTTGGATAACAAAATTTTTGTGATCATTTGTCGTGAGTGAATAAATTTTCTTTGCTTACATTTGTTTATTTCTTTAAATTTTTTCCATACATAAACTCTAAAATTTTCAATTTGTTGTGATCTATTTGCCTTTTATCTCTTTTTTTTGTTTACGAGATCAAGGGAAAGTTAAAACCCAAGTTTTGATTTTAGAAAAAAGTATACATCTAAAATGGAAAACCACAATCCACTATTATAGAGAGTGATAATTCCAAAAAGTGTCTGTAATTTTTAGGGATTGTCAACTCTAATTTTTTTATATATCAGGTTCTGCAATCGTCGGGAAAAGGGGTAGGAGGGGGATTTCTAACAGAATGTTGAATCCCAGTCCATAAGTCATTCCTTACTAAAATATAGCCCGTTACGCATGATAAATCACTTTAAAATCATCGATTATTCTTAGGTCAGCTTTTTGTAAATGGGCAAAATATTTGCTTGTTTGACTCAGGTAAATGTCCCACCGCATGTTCACTTGAGAATTTAAAAATATTCTATTTAAAAGGTTTGGATCAATAGGTCATTTTCATCTTCAACATGTTTCAAGCATGCATATCCATTTTTTAAAACATGAGTAGAAAAATCTATTTCTTATAAAATTCCGAGCTATAGGGGTTGAATTAGTGGAATTTCACAAACTTGGATAACAAATCTTTTGTGTTCATTTGTAATGTGTGAATAAATTTTCTTTACCTAAATTTTTTTATTGCTTTAAATTCATTCCATATAAAAACTCTAAAATTTTCATTTTTTTGTGATGAATTTGCCTTTAATCTCTTTTTTTTTTTACGAGAAGAAGGGAAAGTGAAAACTCAAGTTTCTTTTTAAGAAAACAGTATCCATCAAAAATTGAAATGCACAATGCACAAATGTAGAGGGAGATAATTCCAAAAAGTGTCTATAATTTTTAGGGATAGTCAACTCTTTTTAGTTTTTATATATCAGGTTCTGCAATCGTCGTGAAAAGGATGAGGCGAGGGATTTTTAGCTGAGTGTTGACTCCCAATCCATATGTCAATCATTACAAAAATATAGCCCGTAACGCATGATAAATTACTTTACAATTGTCATTGATCGTTAGGTCAATTTTTCTTAAATGGGCCAAATAATGGCTTGTTTGACTCGGGTAAATATCCCACCGCACGTTCACTTGAGAATTTAGTATTATTCTCTTTAAAAGGTTTGGATCCATAGGTCATTGCATCTTTAACTTGTTTCAAGCATGCATATCCATTTTTTTAAAAATGTGTACAAAAATCTCTATCTTATAAAATTCTGAGCTATTAGGGTTGAACTAGTGGAATTTCCCAAACTTGGATAACAAAATTTTTGTGATCATTTGTCGTCAGTGCATAAATTTTCTTTTCTTACATTTGTTTATTGCTTTTAAATTTTTTCCATACATAAACTCTAAAATTTTCATTTTGTTGTGAACTATTTGCCTTTTATCTCTTTTTTTTGTTTACGCGATGAAGGGAAAGTTAAAACCCAAGTTTTGATTTTAGAAAAAAGTATACATCCAAAATCGAAAAGCACATTGCACAAATGTAGAGAGAGATAATTCAAAAAAGTGTTTATAATTTTTAGGGATTGTCAACTCTTTTTAGTTTTTATATATCAGGTTCTGCAATTGTCGAGAAAAGGGGGAGGCGGGGGATTTCTAACTGAATGTTGAATCCCAATCCATAAGTCATTCCTTACTAAAATATAGCCCATTACGCAAGATAAATCTCTTTACAATCATCGATTATTCTTAGGTCAGCTTTTTGTAAATGGGCAAAATATTTACTTGTTTGACTCAGGTAAATGTCCCACCGCACATTCACTTGAAAATTTAATAATATTCTATTTAAAAGGTTTTGATCAATAGGTCATTTTCATCTTTAACATGTTTCAAGCATGCACATCCATTTTTTAAAACATGAGTAGAAAAATCTCTTTCTTATAAAATTCCGAGCTATTGGGGTTGAATTAGTGGTATTTCACAAACTTTGATAAAAAAACTTCTGTGTTCATTTGTGGTGTGTGAATAAATTTTCTTTACATACATTTTTTTATTGCTTTAAATTCATTCCATACATAAAGTCTAAAATTTTTATTGTTTTGTGATCTATTTGCCTTTCATCTCTTTTTTTTTTTTATGAGAAAAAGGGAAAGTGAAAACTCAAGTTTCTATTTAAGAAAACAGTATCCACCTAAAATTGAAATGCACAATGCACAAATGTGGAGGGAGATAATTCCAAAAAGTGTCTGTAATTTTTAGGGATTGTGAACTCTTTTAAGTTTTTATATAACAGGTTCTGCAATCGTTGCAAAAAGGATGAGGCGGGGGATTTTTAACTGATTGTTGACTCCCAATCTATATGTCAATCCTAACAAAAATATAGCCCGCAACGCATGATAAATTACTTTACAATTGTCTATGATCGGTAGGTCAGTTTTTCTTAAATGGGCCAAATAATGGCTTGTTTGACTCGGGTAAATATCCCACCGCACGTTCAATTGAGAATTTAATGTTATTCTCTTTAAAAGGTTTGGATCCATAGGTCATTGCATCTCTAACTTGTTTCAAGCATGCATATCCATTTTTTAAAAAATGTGGGGAAAAATCTCTATCTTATAAAATTCCGAGCTATTAGGGTTGAACTAGTGGAATTTCCCAAACTTGGATAACAAAATTTTTGTGATCCTTTGTGCTAAGTGAAAAATTTTCTTTGCTTACATTTTTTTTATTGCTTTAAATTTTTTACATACATAAACTCTAAAATTTTCATTTTGTTGTGATCTATTTTCCTTTATCTCTTTTTTCTGTTTACGAGATGGAGGGAAAGTTAAAACACAAGTTTGGATTTTAAAAAAAAATATACATCTAAAATGGAAAATCACAATGCACAAATGTAGAGAGAGACAATTCCAAAAAGTGTCTGTAATTTTTAGGGATTGTCTACTCTTTTTAGTTTTTATATATCTGGTTCTACAATCGTCGGGAAAAGGGGGAGGCAAGGGATTTCTAACTGATTGTTGAATCCCAATCCATGTGTCATTCCTTACTGAAATATAGCCCGTTACACGTGATAAATCAGTTTACAATCATCGATTATTCTTACGTCAGCTTTTTGTAAATAGGCAAAATATTTGCTTGTTTGACTCTGGTAAATGTCCCACCGCACATTCACTTGAGAATTTAATAATATTCTATTTAAAAGGTTTTGATTAATAGGTCATTTTCATCTTTAACATGTTTCAAGCATGCATATCCATTTTTTAAAACATGAGTAGAAAAATCTCTTTCTTATAAAATTTCGAGCAATTGGGGTTGAATTAGTGGAATTTCACAAACTTGGATAAAAAAACTTTTGTGTTCATTTGTGTTGTGTGAATAAATTTTCTTTACATACATTTTTTTATTGCTTTAAATTATTTCCATACATAAAGTCTAAAATTTTCATTTTTTTGTGATCTATTAGCCTTTTATCTCTTTTTTTTTACGAGAAGAAGGGAAAGTGAAAACTCAAGTTTCTATTTAAGAAAACAGTATCCATCTAAAATGGAAATGCACAATGCACAAATGTAGAGGGAGATAATTCCAAAAAGTGTTTGTAATTTTTAGGGATTGTCAACTCTTTTATGTTTTTATATATCAGGTTCTACAATCGTTGCGAAAAGGATGAGGCGGGGGATTTTTAACTGATTGTTGACTCCCAATCCATATGTCAATCCTTACGAAAATATAGCCCGTAACGCATGATAAATTACTTTACAATTGTCTATGATCGTTACGTCAGTTTTTCTTAAATGGGCCAAATAATGGCTTGTTTGACTCGGGTAAATATCCCACCGCACGTTCACTTGAGAATTTAATATTATTCTCTTTAAAAGGTTTGGATCCATAGGTCATTGCATCTCTAACTTGTTTCAAGCATGCATATCCATTTTTTTAAAAATCTGTAGAAAAATCTCTATCTTATAAAATTCTGAGCTATTAGGGTTCAACTAGTGGAATTTCCCAAACTTGGATAACAAAATTTTTGTTATCATTTGTTGTGAGTGAAAAAATTTCTTTCCTTACATTTTGTTTATTGCTTTAAATTTTTTCCATACATAAGCTCTAAAATTTTCATTTTGTTGTAATGTATTTGCCTTTTATCACTTTTTTTTGTTTACGAGATGAAGGGAAAGTTAAAACCCAAGTTTTGATTTTAGAAAAAAGTATACATCTAAAATGGAAAAGAACATTGCACAAATGTAGAGAGAGATTATTCAAAAAAGTGTCTGTAATTTTTAAGGATTGTCAACTCTTTTTAGTTTTTATATATTAGGTTCTGCAATCGTCGGGAAAAAGGGGAGGCGGAGGATTTCTAATTGAATGTTGAATCCCAATCTATAGGTCATTCCTTACTAAAATATAGCCCATTACGCATGATAAATATCTTTGCAATCATCGATTATTCTTAAGTCAGCTTGTTGTAAATGGGCAAAATATTTACTTGTTTGACTCAGGTGAATGTCCCACCGCACATTCACTTGAGAATTTAATAATATTCTATTTAAAAGGTTTTGTTCAATAGGTCATTTTCATCTTTAACATGTTTCAATCATGCATATCTATTTTTTAAAACATGAGTAGAAAAATCTCTTTCTTAAAAAATTCCGAGCTATTGGGGTTGAATTAGTGGAATTTCACAAACTTGGATAAAAAAACTTTTGTCTTCATTTGGGGTGTGTGAATAAATTTTCTTTACATACATTTTTTTATTGCTTTAAATTCTTTCCTTACATAAAGTCTAAAATTTTCATTTTTTTGTGATCTATTTGCCTTTTATATCTTTTTTTTACGAGAAAAAGGGAAAGTGAAAACTCAAGTTTCTATTTAAGAAAACAGTATCCATCTAAAAATGAAATGCACAATGCACAAATGTAAAGGGAGATAATTCTAAAAAGTGTCTGTAATTTTTAGGGATTGTCAACTCTTTTATGTTTTTATATATTAGGTTCTGCAATCGTCGTGAAAAGGATGAGGCGGGGGATTTTTAACTGATTGTTGACTCCCAATCCATATGTCAATCCTTACAAAAATATAGCCCGCAACGCATGATAAATTACTTTACAATTGTCTATGATTGTTAGGTCAGTTTTTCTAAAATGGGCCTAATAATGGCTTATTTGACTCGGGTAAATATCCCACTGCACGTTCACTTGAGAATTTAATGTTATTCTCTTTAAAAGGTTTGGATCCATAGGTCATTGCATCTCTAACTTGTTTCAAGCATGCATATCCATTTTTTTTTTAAATGTGTAGAAAAATCTATATCTTATAAAATTCCGAGCTATTAGGGTTGAACTAGTGGAATTTCCCTAACTTGGATAACAAAATTTTTGTGATCATTTGTGGTGAGTGAAAAAATTTCTTTGCTTACATTTTGTTTATTGCTTTAAATTTTATACTTACATAAACTCTAAAATTTTCATTTTGTTGTGATCTATTTGCCTTCTCTTTTTTTTTGTTTACGAGATGAAGGGAAAGTTAAAACCCAAGTTTTGGTTTAAAAAAAAAATACATCTAAAATGGAAAAGCACAATGCACAAATGTAGAGAGAGACAATTCCGGAAAGTGTCTGTAATTTTTAGGGATTGTCAACTCTCTTTAGTTTTTACCTATCAGGTTCTGCAATCGTCGGGAAAAGGGGGAGGCAGGGGATTCGTAACTGAATGCTGAATCCCAATCCATAAGTCATTCCATACTAAAATATAGCCCGTTACGCATGATAAATCACTTTGCAATCATCGATTATTCTTAGGTCAGCCTTTTGTAAGTGGATAAAATATTTTCTTGTTTGACTCTCGTAAATGTCCCACTGCACATTCACTTGAGAATTTAATAATATTCTATTTAAAAGGTTTTGATCAATAGGTCATTTTCATCTTTAACATGTTTCAAGCATGCATATCCATTTTTTAAAACATGAGTAAAAAAATCTCTTGCTTCTAAAATTCCGAGCTATCGGGGTTGAATTAGTGGAATTTCACAAATTTGGATAAAAAAACTTTTGTGTTGATTTGTGGTGTGTGAATAAATTTTCTTTACATACATTTTTTTATTGCTTTAAATAGTTTCCATACATAAAGTCTAAAATTTTAATTTTTTTCTGATCTATTTCCCTTTTATCTCTTTTTTTTTTTTTACTAGAAGAAGGGAAAGTGAAAACTCAAGTTTGTATTTAAGAAAATAGTATCCATCTAAAATGGAAATGCACAATGCACAAATGTAGAGGGAGATAATTCCAAAAAGTTTCTGTAATTTTTAGGGATTGTCAACTCTTTTAAGTTTTTATATATCAGGTTCTGCAATCGTCACGGAAAGGATGAGGCGGGGGATTTTTAACTGATTGTTGACTCCCAATCCATATGGCAATCCTTACAAAAATATAGCCCGTAATGCATGATAAATTACTTTACCTATGATCGTTAGGTCAGTTTTTCTTGAATGGGCCAAATAATGGCTTGTTTGACTCGGGCAAACATCCCACCGCACGTTCACTTGAGAATTTAATGTTATTCTCTTTAAAAGGTTTGGATCCATAGGTCATTGCTTAACTAACTTGTTTCAAGCATGCATATCCATTTTTTTTAAAATGTGTAAAAAAATCTCAATCTTATAAAATTCCGAGCTATTAGGGTTGAACTAGTGGAATTTCCCGAACTTGGATAACAAAATTTTTGTGATCATTTGTGGTGAGTGAAAAATTTTCTTTGCTTACATTTTGTTTATTGCTTTAAATTTTTTCCTTACATAAACTCTAAAATTTTCATTTTGTTGTGATGTATTTGCCTTTTATCTCTTTTTTTTTTGTTTACGAGATGAAGGGAAAGTTAAATCCCAAGTTTTGATTTTAGAAAAAAGTATAAATCTAAAATGGAAAAGCACATTGCACAAATGTAGAGAGAGATAATTCCAAAAAGTGTCTGTAATTTTTAGGGATTGTCAACTCTTTTAAGTTTTTATATATCTGGTTCTGCAATCATTGGGAAAAGGGGGAGGCGGGGGATTTCTAACTGAATGTTGAATCCCAATCCATAAGTCATTCCTTACTAAAATATAGCCCCTTACGTATGATAAATCTCTTTACAATTATCGATTATTCTTAGATCAGCTTTTTGTAAATGGACAAAATATTTACATGTTTGACTCAGGTAAATGTCCCACCGCACGTTCACTTGAGAATTTAATAATATTCTATTTAAAAGGTTTTGATCAAGAGATCATTTTCATCTTTAACATGTTTCAAGCATGCATATCCATTTTTTAAAACATGAGTAGAAAAATCTCTTTCTTATACAATTCTGAGCTATTGGAGTTGAATTAGTGGAATTTCACAAACTTGGATAAAAAAACTTTTGTGTTCATTTGTGGTTTGTGAATAAATTTTCTTTACATACATTTTTTTGTTGCTTTAAATTCTTTCCATACATAAACTCTAAAATTTTCATTTTTTGTGATCTATTTGCCTTTTATCTCTTTTTTTTTTTACGAGAAGAAGGGAAAGTGAAAACTCAAGTTTCTATTTAAGAAAAAAGAATCCATCTAAAATGGAAATGCATAATGCACAAATTTACAAGGAGATAATTCAAAAAAGTGTTTGTAATTTTTAGGGATTGTCACCTCTTTTATGTTTTTATATATTAGGTTCTGCAATCGTCGCAAAAAGGATGAGGCAGGGGATTTTTAACTGATTGTTGACTCCCAATCCATATGTCAATCGTTACAAAAATATAGCTTGTAACGCAGGATAAATTACTTTACAATTGTCGATGATCATTACGTCATTTTTTCTTAAATGGGCCAAATAATGGCTTGTTTGACTCAGGTAAATATCCCACCGCACGTTCACTTGAGAATTTAATGTTATTCTCTTTAAAAGGTTTGGATCCATAGGTCATTGCATCTCTAACTTGTTTCAAGCATGCATATCCATTTTTTTAAAAATGTGTAGAAAAATCTCTATTTTATAAAATTTCGAGCTATTAGGGTTGAACTAGTGGAATTTCCCAAACTTGGATAACAAAAATTTTGTGATCATTTGTGGTGAGTGAAAAATTTTCTTTGCTTACATTTTGTCTATTGCTTTAAATTTTTTCCATACTTAAATTCTAAAATTTTCATTTTGTTGTGATCTATTTGCCTTTATCTCCTTTTTTTGTTTATGAGATGAAGGGAAGGTTAAAACCCAAGTTTTGATTTTAAAAAACAAATATACATCTAAAATGGAAAAGCACAATCCACAAATGTAGAGAGAGACAATTCCAAAAAGTGTCTGTAATTTTTAGGGATTGTCAACTCTTTTTAGTTTTTATATATCAGGTTCTACAATCGTCGGGAAAAGGGGGAGGCAGGGATTTCTAACTGAATGTTGAATCCCAATCCATAAGTCATTCCTTACTAAAATATAGCCCGTTACGCATGATAAATCACTTTACAATCATCGATTATTCTTAGGTCAGCTTTTTGTAAATGGGAAAAATATTTTCTTGTTTGACTCTGGTAAATGTCCCACCACACATTCACTTGAGAATTTAATAATATGCTATTTAAAAGGTTTTGATCAATAGGTCATTTTCATCTTTAACATGTTTCAAGCATGCATATCCATTTTTTAAAACATGAATAGAAAAATCTCTTTCTTATAAAATTCCGAGCTATTGGGGTTGAATTAGTGGAATTTCACAAACTTGGATAAAAAAACTTTTGTGTTCATTTGTGGTGTGTGAATAAATTTTCTTTACATACATTTTTTTTTGCTTTAAATTCTTTCCATACATAAAGTCTAAAATTTTCATTTTTTTTGTGATCTATTTGCCTTTTATCTCTTTTTTTTTTTACGAGAAGAAGGGAAAGTGAAAACTCAAGTTTCTATTTTAGAAAATAGTATCCATCTAAAATGGAAATGCACAATGCACAAATGTAGAGGGAGATAATTCCAAAAAGTGTCTGTAATTTTTAGGGGTTGTCAACTCTTTTAAGTTTTATATATCAGGTTCTGCAATCGTCGCGAAAAGGATGAGGCGGAGGATTTTTAACTGACTGTTGACTCCTAATCCATATGTCAATCCTTACAAAAATATAGCCCGTAACACATGATAAATTACTTTACAATTGTCTCTGATCGTTAGGTCAGTTTTTCTTAAATGGGCCAAATAATGGCTTGTTTGACTCGAGTAAATATCCCACCGCACGTTCACTTGATAATTTAATGTTATTCTCTTTAAAAGGTTTGGATCCATTGGTCATTGCATCTCTAAGTTGTTTCATGCATGCATATCCATTTTTTTAAAAATGTGTAGAAAAATCTCTATCTTATAAGATTCCGAGCAATTAGGGTGGAACTAGTGGAATTTCCCAAACTTGGATAACAAAATTTTTGTGATCATTTGTGGTGAGTTAAAAATTTTCTTTGTTTACATTTTGTTTATTGCTTTAAATTTTTCCATACATAAACTCTAAAATATTTATTTTTTTGTGATCTATTTGCCTTTTATCTCTTTTTTTTGTTTACGAGATGAAGGAAAATTTAAAACCCCAGTTTTGATTTTAGAAAAAAGTATATATCAGGTTCTACAATCGTCGGGAAAAGGGGGAGGCAGGTGATTTCTAACTGAATGTTGAATCCCAATCCATAAGTCATTCCTTAATAAAATATAGCCCGTTACGCATGATAAATCACTTTACAATCATCGATTATTCTTAGGTCAGCTTTATGTAAATGGGCAAAATATTTGCTTGTTTTACTCTGGTAAATGTCCCACCGCACATTCACTTGAGAAATTAATCATATTCGATTTAAAAGGTTTGGATCAATAGGTCATTTTCATCTTTAACATGTTTCAAGATGCATATCCATTTTTTAAAACATGAGTAGAAAAATCTCTTTCTTATAAAATTCCGAGCTTTAGGGGTTGAATTAGTGGAATTTCACAAACTTGGATAACAAAAATTTTGTGTTCATTTGTGGTGTGTGAATAAATTTTATTTACATACATTTTTTTATTGCTTTAAATTCTTTCCATACATAAACTTTAACATTTTCATTTTTTGGTGATCTATTTGCCTTTTATCTCTTTTTTTTTTACGAGAAGAGGGAAAGTGAAAACTCATGTTTCTATTTAAGAAAACAGTATCCATTTAAAAATGAAATGCACAATGCACAAATGTAGAGGGAGATAATTCCAAAAAGTGTTTAATTTTTTGGGATTGTCAACTCTTTTTAGTTTTTATATATCAGGTTCTGCAATCATCGTGAAAAGGATAAGGCGAGGGATTTTTAACTGAACGTTGACTTCCAATCCATATGTCAATGCTTACAAAAATATAGCCCGTAACGCATGATAAATTACTTTACAATTGTCTATGATCGTTAGGTCAGTTTTTCTTAAATGGGCCAAATAATGGCTTGTTTGACTAGGGTAAATATCCCACCGCACGTTCACTTTAGAAGTTAATGTTATTCTCTTTAAAAGGTTTGGATCCATTTGTCATCGCATCTCTAACTTGTTTCAGGCATGCATATCCATTTTTTTAAAAATGTGTAGAAAAATCTCTATCTTATGAAATTCCGAGCTATTAGGGTTGAACTAGTGGAATTTTCCAAACTTGGATAACAAAATTTTTGTGATCATTTCTGGTGAGTGAATAAATTTTCTTTTTTTACATTTGTTTATTGCTTTAAATTTTTTCCATACATAAACTCTAAAATTTTCATTTTGTTGTGATGTATTTGCCTTTTAGCTCTTTTTTTTGTTTACGAGATGAAAGGAAAGTTAAAATCCAAGTTTTGATTTTAGAAAAAAGTATACATCTAAAATGGAAAAGCACAATGCACAAATGTAGAGAGAGATAATTCCAAAAAGTGTTTATAATTTTTTGGGATTGTCAACTCTTTTTAGTTTTTATATATCAGGTTCTACAATCATCGTCAAGAATGGGGGGGGGGGGGGGGGGGGGGGGGCGGGGGATTTCTGACTGAATGTTGAATCCCAATCCATAAGTAATTCCTTACTAAAATAAATCCCATTATGCATGATAAATCACTTTACAATCACTGATTATTCTTTGGTCATCTTTTTGTAAATGGGCAAAATATTTGCTTGTTTGACTCAGGTAAATGTGCCACCGCACGTTCACTTGAGAATTTTATAATATTCTATTTAAAAGGTTTGGATCAATAGGTAGATTTTCATCTTTAACATGTTTCAAGCATGCATATCAATTTTTTAAAACATGAGTAGAAAAATATCTTTCTTATAAAATTCCTAGCTATTGGGGTTGAATTAGTGGAATTTCACAAACATGGATAACAAAACTTTTGTGTTCATTTGTGGTGTGTGAATAAATTTTTTTTACATACATTTTTTTATTGCTTTAAATTCTTTCCGTACATAAACTCTAAAATTTTCATTTTTTGTGATCTTTTTGCCTTTTATCTCTTTTTTTTTACGAGAAGAAGGGAAAGTGAAAACTCAAGTTTCTAATTAGGAAAATAGTATCCATCTAAAATAGAAATGCACAATGCACAAATGTAGAGGGAGATAATTCCAAAAAGTGTCTGTAATTTTTAGGGATTGTCAACTCTTTTTAGTTTTTATATATCAAGTTCTGCAATCATCGCGAAAAGGATGAGGCGGGGGATTTTGAACTGAGTGTTGACACCCAATCCATAAGTCAATCCTTACAAAAATATAGCCCGTAACGCATGATAAATTACTTTACAATTTTCTATGATCGTTATGCCAGTTTTTCTTAAATGGGCCAAATAATGGCTTGTTTGACTCGGGTAAATATCCCACCACACGTTCACTTGAGAATTTAATGTTATTATTTTTAAAAGGTTTAGATCCATAGGTCATTGCATCTCTAACTTTTTTCAAGCATGCATATCCATTGTTTTAAAAATGTGTTGAAAAATCTCTATCTTATAAAATTCCGAGCTATTAGGGTTGAACTAGTGAAATTTCACAAACTTAGATAACAAATATTTTGTGATCATTTGTGGTGAGAGAATAA
Organism: Aristolochia californica; assembly: GCF_029961685.1. Classification (NCBI taxonomy): domain Eukaryota; kingdom Viridiplantae; phylum Streptophyta; class Magnoliopsida; order Piperales; family Aristolochiaceae; genus Aristolochia; species Aristolochia californica. Next base: position 21,098,625 of record NW_027182214.1, read on the forward strand.
ATTTTTTTTGCTTACATTTTTTTATTGCTTTAAATTTTTTCCATACATAAACTCTAAAGTTTTCATTTTGTTGTGATCTATTTGCCTTTTATCTGTTTTTTTTGTTTCCAAGATGAAGGGAAAGTTAAAACCCAAGTTTTGATTTTAGAAAAAAGTATACATGTAAAATGGAAAAGCACAATGCACAAATGTAGAGAGAGATAATTCCTAAAAGTGTCTGTAATTTTTAGGGATTGTCAACTCTTTTTATTTTTTATATATCAGGTTCTGCAATCGTCGAGAAAAGGGGGAAGCGGGGGATTTCTAACTGAATGTTGAATCCCAATCCATAAGTCATTCCTTACTAAAATATAGCCCGTTACGCATGATAAATCACTTTACAATCATCGATTATTCTTAGGTCAGCTTTTTGTAAATGGGCAAAATATTTGCTTATTTGACTCAGGTAAATGTCCCACAGCACGTTCACTTGAGAATTTAATAATATTCTATTTAAAAGGTTTGGATCAATAGGTCATTTTCATCTTTAACATGTTTCAATCATGCATATCCATTTTTTAAAACATGAGTAGAAAAATCTCTTTCTTATAAAATTCTGAGCTATTGGGGTTGAATTAGTGGAATTTCACAAACTTGGATAACAAAACATTTGTGTTCATTTTTGGTGTGTGAATAAATTTTCTTTACATACATTTGTTTATTGCTTTAAATTCTTTCCATACATAAGCTCTAAAAATTTCTTTTTCTTTGTGATCTATTTGCCTTTTATCTCTTTTTTTTTTTTTACGAGAAGAAGGGAAAGTGAAAACTCTAGTTTTGATTTAAGAAAAAGTATCCATCTAAAATGGAAATGCGCAATTCACAAATTTAGAGAGAGTAATTCCAAAAAGTCACTGGAATTTTTAGGGATTGTAAACACTTTTTACTTTTTATATATCAGGTTCTACAATCGTCGAGAAAAGGGGGAGACGGGGGATTTTAACTGAGTGTTGACTCCCTATCCATAAGTCATTCCTTTAAAAAATAAAGCCTCATTACACATGACAAATCACTTTACAATCATCTATGATCGTTAGGTCAGCTTTTTTTAAATGGGAGAAATAATGGCTTGTTTGACTCGGGTAAATATCCCACCGCACGTTCACTTGAGAATCTAATGTTATTCTCTATAAAATATTTGGATCCAAAGGTCATTTGCATCTTTAACATGCTTCAAGCTTGCATATCCATTTTTTAAACCATAAGTAGAAAAATCTCTTTCTTTTAAAATTCCAAGGCATTTAGGTTGAACTAGTGGAATTTCCCAAACTTGGATAACAATACTTTTGGGTTCATGTGTGTTGTGTGAATAAATTTTCTTTACTTACATATGTTTATTGCTTTAAATTCTTTCCATACATAAACTCTAAAATTTTCATTGTGTTGTTATCTATTTGCCTTTTATCTCCTTTTTTGTTTATGAAATGAGGGAAAGTGAAAACTCAAGTTTTGATTCAAGAAAATTGAAATGTACAATCCACTAATGTATAGAGAGTAATTCAAAAAAGTGTCTGTAATTTTTAGGGATTGTAAACTCTTTTTAGTTTTTATATCCTAGGTTCTGTAATCGTTGGTAAAAAGGGGGAGGCGGAAGATTTTTAACTGAGTGTTAACTCCGAATCGATAAGTCAATCCTTACTAAAATATAGCCCATTACGCATGATAAATCACTTTACAATCATCTATGATCGTTAGGTCAGCTTTTTGTAAATGGGCAAAATAATGGCATGTTTAACTCAGGTAAATATCCCACTGCTCGTTCACAGTAGAATTTAATGTTATTCTCTTTAAAAGGTTTGGATCCATGGGTCATTTGCATCTTTAAAATGTTTCATGAATGCATATCCATTTTCTAAAACTTGTGTAGAAAAATCTATTTCTTATAAAATTCTGAGCTATTAGGGTTGAACTAGTGGAATTTCAGAAACTTGGATAATAAAACTTTTGTGTTCATTTGTTGTGTGTGAATAAATTTTCTTTAGTTACATTTGTTAATTGCTTTAAATTCTTTCCATACATAAACTCCAAAATTTTTATTTTGTTGTGATCTATTTGCCTTTTATCTCTTTTTTTGTTTACGAGAGGAAGGGATAGTGAAAACTCAAGTTTTGATTTAAGAAAAGAGTATACATCTAAAATGGAAATGCGCAATGCACATTGCACAAATGTAGAGAGAGATAATTCCAAAAAGTGTTTGTCATTTTTAGGAAATGTAAACTCTTTTTAGTTTTTATATATCAGGTTCTGCAATTGTCAGGAAAAGGGGGAGGTGGTGGATTTTTAACTTAGTGTTGACTCCCAATCCATAAGTTATTCTTTACAAAAATATAGCCCGTTATACGTGATAAATCACTTTACAATCATCTATGATCGTAAGGTCAGAGCAAAATAATGGCTTGTTTGACTCGAGTAAATATCCCACCGCACGTTTACTTGAGAATTTAATGTTATTGACTTTAAAAGGTTTGGATCCATAGGTCATTTGCATCTTTAACATGTTGCATGCATTCATATCCATTTTTTAAGACATGTGCAGAAAATCCTATTTCATATAAAATTCCGAGCTATTTGGGTTGAACTAGTGGAATTTCCCAAACATGGACAACAAAACTTTCATGTTCATTGTGGATTGTTAATAAATTTTCTTTACTTATATTTCTTTATATCTTTAAATTCTTTCCATACATAAACTCTAAAATTTTACTTTTTTCGTGATCTAAAATTTTACTTTTGTTTTTCTTTACGAGATGAAATGATAGTGAAAACTCAAGTTTTGATTTAAGAAAAAAGTATAATTATAAAATGGAAATGGACAATACACAAATGTTGAGAGAGATATTTTGAAAAAGTAGCAGTAATTTTAAGGGATTGTAAACTCTTTTTAGATTTTAAATTTCAGGTTCTGCAATCATCAGGAAAAGAGGGAGGAGGTGGATTTTTAACTTAGTGTTGACTCCCAATCCATAAGTCATTCCTTACAAAAATCTAGCCCGTTATGCATGATAAATCACGTTACAATCATCTATGATAGTTATGTCAGCTTTTTGGAAATGTGCAAAATATTGGCTTGTTTGACTCGGGTAAATATCCCACTGCATGTTCACTCCAGAATTTAATGTTATTCTCTTTAAAAGGTTTGGATCCATAGGTCATTTGCATCTTTAACATATTTCAAGCATTCATATCCATTTTTTAAAACATGTGTAGAAAAATCTCTTTCTTATTTAATTCTGAGCTATTAGGGTTGAACTAGTGGAATTTCCCAAACTATGATAACAAAACTTTTGTGTTCATTTGTGGAGTGTAAATAAATTTTCTTTACATACATTTGTTTTTTGCTTTAAATTCTTTTCATACATAAACTCTAAAATTTTCATTTTGTTGTGATCTTTTTGACTTCTATGTTTTTTTTTCCATACGAGATGAAGGGCAAGTGAAAACTCAATTTTTGATTTAAGAAAAAAATATACATCTAAAATGAAAATACACAATGCAAAAATGTAGAGAGAGATTATTCTAAAAAGTGTCTGTAATTTTTGGGGATTGTCAACTCTTTTTTGTTTTTATATATTTGGTTCTGCAATCATCGGGAAAAAGGGGGAGGCGAAGGATTTTTAACTGACTTTTGACTCCGAATCCATAAGTCATTCCTTACAAAAATATAGCCCGTTATGCATGATAAATCAATTTACAATCATCAATGACCGTTAGGTCAGCTTATTGGAAATGGGCAAAATAATGGCTTGTTTGAATCAGGTAAATATCCCACTGCACGTTCACATGAGCATTTAATGTAATTCTCTTTAAAAGGCTTGGATCCATAGGTCATTTGAATTTTTAACATTTTTCAAGCATGCATATCTTGTTTTTAAAACATGTGTAGAAAAATTTATTTCTTATAAAATTCTGAGCAATTTGGGTTGAACTAGTAGAATTTTCCAAACTTGGATAACAAAACTTTTTTTTCATTTGTGGTGTGTGATTAAATTTTCTTTACTTACATTTGTTTATTGCTATAAATTCTTTCCATGCATAAAGTCTAAAATTTTCATTTTGTTGTTATCTATTTTCCTTTTATCTGTTTTGATGTTTACGAGATGAAGGGAAAGTGAAAACTCAAGTTTTGATTAAAGAAAAGAGTATACATCTAAAATTGAAATGTACAATGCACAATGCACAAATGTAGAACGAGATAATTCCAAAAAGTGTCTGTAATTTTTAGGGATTGTAAACTCTTTTTAGTTTTTATATATAAGGTACTGCAAACGTCAGGAAATGGTGGAAGTGGGGGATTTTTAACTGAGTGTTGACTCCTAATCCATACATTATTCGTTACAAAAATATACCCCATTTCGCATGATAAATCACTTTACAATCATCTATGATCGTAAGGTAAGCGTTTTTTAAATGTGCAAAATAATGGCTTGTTTGACTTGGGTAAATATCCCACCGCACGTTCACTCCAGAATTTAATGTTATTCTCTTTAAAAGGTTTGGATCCATAGGTCATTTGCATCTTTAACATGTTTCAAGCATGCATATCCATTTTTTAAAACATGTGTAGAAAAATCTCTTTCTTATCAAATTCCGAGCAATTAGGGTTGAACTAGTGGAATTTCCCTAACGTTGACAACAAAACCTTTTTGTTCATTTGTGGTTTGTGAATAAATTTTCTTTACTTAAATTTGTTTATATCTTTAAATTCTTTCCAAATGTAAACTCTAAAATTTTCATTTTGTTGTGATCTATTTGCTTTTTATCTCTTTTTTGTTTACGAGATGAAAGGATAGTGAAAAATCAAGTTTTGATTTAAGAAAAAAGTCTACTTCTAAAATGGAAATGCACAATGCACAAATGAAGAGAAAGGTATTTCGAAAAAGTGACAATAATTTTTAGGGATTGTAAACTCTTTTTAGATTTTAAATATCAAGTTCTACAATCGTCGGGAAAAGGGGGAGGCGGTGGATTTTTAACTTAGTGTTGACTCCCAATCCATAAGTCATTCCTTAAAAAAATTTAGCCCGTTACGCATGATAAATCTCTTTAGAATCATCTATGATCCTTAGGTCAGCTTTTTGGAAATGGGCAAAATAATGCCTTGTTTTACTCAGGTAAATATCCCACCGCATGTTCACTCCATAATTTAATGTTATTCTCTTTAAAAGGTTTGGATCCATAGGTCATTTGCATCTTTAAAATGTTTCAAGCATGCATATCCATTTTTTAAAACATGTGTAGAAAAATCTCTTTCTTATAAAATTTTGAGCTCTTAGGGTTGAACTAGTGGAATTTCCCAAACTTGGATAACAAAACTTTTGTGTTCAATTGTGGTGTGTGAATAAATTTTTTTTACTTACATTTGTTTAATACTTTAAATTATTTCCATACATAAACTCTAAAATTTTCATTTTGTTGTGATCTATTGTCCTTTTATCTATTTTTTTGTTTACGAGATGAAGGGAAAGTGAAAAGTCAAGTTTTGATGTAAGAAAAATGTATACATCTAAAATGGAAATGAAAAAATCACAATTGTAGAGAGAGATAATTCCAAAAAGTGTCCGTAATTTTTATGGATTGTAATCTCATTTTAGGTTTTATATATCAGGTTCTGCAATCGTCGTTAAAATGGGGAGGCAAGGGATTTTTAACTGAGTGTTGACTCCCAATCCATTTGTCATTCCTTATAAAAAAATATCTTGTTATGCAAGATAAATCACTTTCAATCATCTATGATCGTTAGGTCAGCTTTTTGTAAATGGGCAAAATAATGGCTTGTTTGACTTGGGTAAATATCCCACCGCACGTTCACTTGAGAATTTAATGTTATTCTCTTTAAAAGGTTTGGATCCATAAGTCATTTTCATCTTTAACATGTTTCAAGCATGCATATCCATTTTTTAAAACTTGTGTAGAAAAATCTCTTTCTTATAAAATTTTGAGATTTTAGGGTTGAACTAGTGGAATTTTCCAAACTTAAATAACTACCTTTGCTATTCATTTGTGTTGTGTGAATAAATTTCTTTACTTACATTTGTTTATTACTATAAATTCTTTCCATACATAAACTCTAAAATTTTCATTTTTTTATTATCTATCTGCCAGATGGCCCAGAAGACTTTTTCTAAGGAGCACACATGTAAACTGTGCACAGAAAGGCAGCTGTCCGAATGAGCAGTCAGCAGCCACGTCAACCGACTAGTCAGCAGCCACGTCAACCGACTAGGCCCACGACGAAAACAAAGTCAGCAAAGGCGGCTCAAAAGTCCGCCATGGCGGCTACAAAAAGTCATCAATGACGGCTACACAAGTCAACAAAGATGGCTAAAAAAGATTCCTGCACGTCATCATCATGATGTCACAAGCAGAAAAGACATTTCTACCCCTGCTTTCGGCGCCGAAAGGTAATAATGCAAGGGCAAAAGAGACATGCCAAAAAGACAAAAGTTACCCTTTGTCTTTAAACGCACACCTTACAATCAAGGGTAAAGGTGGAAAAGCTGAAAAATCTTCAGCTATAAATACGATGCTTCTCCAGAGGAAAGATCATCGAAACTTGGAGCAACTCACCAATAGACGAGCATTAGTTCCGAAGAAGAAAGCGATTTCCGGCGATCTTTCTCCGGCGAGTTCCTCAAGCACGGTATGTGCTTAAACAGCCGTAATGGCTGAGTAAAAAAGAGGGAACCGACCGGTGCCACGGTCAGTAACTTCGGGAGTTATGTAGATAAGTTGTTTTTCTTTTCCTTTTTTAAGGGTATGTATTTTATGTTTTTGTTTTAGACAATGTTTTTATATTTCCGCATGTTTGTAATATTGTGATTCGTACAGTAACTGTTTCTACTGTTCATGTTCCGCATTTATAAATATGATCTCCACAGTAGTTGTTATTACTGTTCATATTCCGCATCTATGTCTTGATCTCCACAGTGTTTGTTTTTACTGTTCCATAGTTACTGTTCAAAAGTACTGTTCATTTTTACTATTAACGATTACTATTCATGATTACTATTCATGTTTACTGTTCACTCGACAAAAAAAAATAGTATCGAAATAGTGCCAAATAGGACAGAAGCTAGAGACTTGGAATTATTCGGCCACGCTCCGAGGTAGAAAATGAAACGGAGCTGTGCTCTACCCTGCTGAAGCAGCCATGGAGCCGCAACGGTTAATAGGAACGGCTCGGGGCCCTCTAAAGACCGTGAGGACCGCATCGACGGAATTGCCCACGTGGTGGTAAGCCGGCAGGAATAGGGTCAAACCCCGAAGAAGTTCTAGGTAGCAGCAGAAGTCATGTTGGGCCTACTAGATAGCTATGACATAGACACAAACGAGTACATAACGGTGACATGTGGTAGGAAGCAGGAAAGTAGCCTAATGGTAAACTGATAGGACGGACGAAGTGTGACTATAGGAATAGTATTGTGTGAGTCATTGTTGTTTTCCGCTGCCCGTAGATGTCATCCTCTGCCCGTAGCTCGAGACTGGCAGATAGAAGTCCCTAGGATTTTTAGTTCCGCTGCCCTGTATCCCTAGGTTGTCTTCCGCTGTGTGTACAAGTCTATTATAGACTTTGTGTCGATATCATTGCAATAGTGCTTTGGTATCAGTATTCCGCTGTCAGAGTCTGCTAGAGACTCCTTGTGTGTTAAAAATGGTATCAGAGCCGAGTATTAGATTTGGTTTTGTATGTGTCAAAGAAGTCAAAGCTTACCTTTGATTCTTCCTATTTAGATATACATACTCCCAAACAGTTACAACCCATACCGGTCACATCCCAAGTAACATTTGTAAGGAACAAATGTACAAAACCAAAAGTCCATTATGGAACAAAATAGGTCTAATCCAGAGATAAGACTTATAAATTATTCGCGACTGCGAGAATATATCATGACCAGAAGGTATGATAATCAAATCGAATTCCAGAGGGTCTGGATTCGACAGTTAAAAGATCGACTCGCACGAGTTCAAGCCAAACTCAAAGAGCTCGAAGAAAATCCTTTAGTTGTAGATTATAACAACGAAGAAAGAAGAATAATCCGAGATGGACGATTCTTAGGACTCGGTCCAGTAGGATTAAAACAAGTTATCAAAGACCTGAAACACCAAATCAGGATTGAAGAACTTGAACTTCAAGAATATGCTATCTAAGCAATTCTTAGAAGATTTGGTAATCATTCTGCAAAGAGAAATCTACAGAATGACCCATGAAGAAACCGTATCTCAACCTGTAGACACCGCTTCAACAGGAGAAGCCTCTACAAGTACATACGAAAAACCAGAAAAAACAAAATACTGGTATGTTGTCTTCATAAGAAGAGCAACAGGAATATATGACAGCTGGGAAGAAGCCCAAGCTCAAGTCATAGGATTTCCCAGAAATTCTCACAGAAAATTCCGGACAAAGGACGATGCTGAACAAGCCTGGACAGCATCCTGAAATAAATGATCTATCGACAAAAACTTTTAGATCGTTTGCCACAAAAGAGAGAAGGTCTAGCCTTCACTCTCTTGCTAAGAAACATGCTTCAACTAGAAGATGAAACTACCTTTGCCAGGGAAATGTACAATTTCCATTGGGAATGGTATACGAATCGCATCCATCTATTTCGATGCAAAATCGACAAAATCAAACAAAAGCTAAACCTCTTAGCTTTGTAAAAATGAATGAGTTTTTCTATTTAATGGATATGGAAACTCCATTACCATTAGGCCTTCCTGACATCACCGGATGACTTAAAAACTTAGTTTACTTTGCAACACCTTGCATAGCACCTAGAAGAAAGGATCCAGCACCACCTGCTTTTAGGATCGCTTCAAAAGCATCATCCTCCACCGATGATGAAGTTTACGCATAATATAATACTTTCGATCGTCAATCGATTTATTATGTTAAAGAAGAAAAACCTTCTTCTAGTAAACAACAAGAGCAACACGACAGTGAACCAGAAGCCTGGGAATCTGATGAAGTTGCAGAAGAAAATACCAAGAAAACAGACTACTCTGCTAAAGACAAAAAGGCAGATGATCTTGGTAAAAGGTTTCGAATGCTTCGTGGTAGTGACCATTTTGAAGCAGAAACTTCAAGGGTACGAGATACCCACATGGAAGATAGCTTTCAAGATAACTTCCGAAACCGTACTGCGGTTCATCCGCAAGAACGAGAAAGTTTCTCCCACTCCAAAATATCCCTGGGAGGACAAAGGTATTCGACAAAATACACAAATGTCGATCCTTCAAATGCTACTAAGGGACACCGAACCATAGATAGCATAAACCCTTTTGGATTTTACCTCAACTTGGATTGCCCCAAGGATGGAGAAAAAGTCCTTAAAGATTGGGAAAGAAGCATGAGCAATGCTGCAAATATGCATGAATCTTGGAACCAAGAATCAGCATTTAATTTCTTTACCCATGCTTTACAGGGTAATGTAGCTCTTTGGTGGGACAACCTTCCCGAAGACCAAAAATGAGCTAATACCTCAATATCGATAGCCAATATCTTGAAAGGATTAGTGGCTAAGATATCAAAGGAATTTCTAGGAATAAATCCAACCCTAGAAGCCTACAATGAGAATACTAAACAAAGAAAACGTTTAGAAACTCTTCAGAAATTAAACAAGTTACAAATCTGTAACATTTGTTTTTATGAGAAGTATTACTGCGAGTTTGCAAGTTACTTCTATCAACTGCAAAAAGAAGACCAGAAAACTTATCTGTCTATCTTTTATGCAAAATTGCCAGAACCATTTGCACATGTAGCAGAAAAAGACTACATTACAAAGTATTGGCAAAACAATCCAGAACTTGGTACTTTAACCATGGATATTTTCCTAAACATTGATACGTTAGGAAGAAGACATAGATTTGTACAAGACATGTTGGCAAATCTTTGTGAAGCCCAAAAACTACAAAAGAAAAGTAGTAAGGCAAATAAACAAACATTATGTTGTTCAAACCAGAACAAAAATGTAGGAGCTTATGGTTGCAAAACCACCTCACATAAGCAACGAAAATATCCTAAGAAATTTCAACAGAAAAAATTTAGGATACAAAAAAGTTCTACAACACGGTATACTCCTAAAAAGAGATACTTTCGAAAGAGAACAAATTCTGGCCCGACCACATCCAGTAAAGGGTCAAATGCATACTGTCCAAAGGGGAAAACCCCAAGCAAATGCAAATGCTGGATATGCCAGAAAGAAGGACATTTCGCCAGAGATTGTCCAAATGATAAACAACAACGGCAGTACAGTACATACGTGTTACTAGCCGAAGAAAATGGATTGGAAATCATCCATTACGATGACATCCAGTCAGAAGATGAGGTGTATGAACTTCATCTTGAAACTGAGTCCTCCTCCTCGGAAAACTCAGAGAACATGTCAGACTCTTCAGGTTTCTTCTCTGAATGAGTATCCGCATAAACGCAGAGCATGTTGCATCTGGAAATTCTTATATCACGGTCATGCTTAAACTACCCGGATATATCAAATTCCATATACACGCTCTCGTAGATACAGGAAGTTCATATTGTCTAGCTAGACAAAATCTACTTCCCACCGATCTATGGAAACCACTTGAAGCGCCCCTTCAAGTAACAATTGGCTCCGGAGAAACTATCTCTCTTCCTTCCGAAGCCCGCAACATTCATCTCGACATGGGAGGTGAAAAATTTATAATTCCAAAACTCATTAGTTTAGGATCAAACATAAATTCCGGACCAGATTTAGTCCTAGGAAATGAATGGCTCATGTTTCATGCCCCTGTCGAGCAAACACCAGCCTACTATAAACTTCGATGTCGCACTCGATGTGAAATCGACAATACTGCTGTCTTTGTCTACGCAGTAAAACCTACTGAAGCCTATGCCATTTCTGGCAATGGAGCTGTCCTCCATCAGGTCTTCAAAAAACGCAGCAAGCGTGGTGATGAGATTCCTCCCTTAGAAACTCTACTCCTCGCTGAATCCTGTGAATCTGAAGTTCAGCAACTTCTAGAATCCACTTGTTCTGAGAAACCCTTAGAATGGTGGCATAAGCAAAAACCATATGCAGACCTCGAACTTCTAGATCCTGAAAAAGAAATCCGAGAGAAACCTATGGTTTATACTCCTGATGTTGAAGAATTCTCAACACAGATAAATGATTTGCTGGCTCAAGGTTTAATCCACGCAAGTCATTCTCCACATACATCTCCTGCTTTCCTGGTAAGGAATCACGCAAAGATAAAACGAGGTGAAGCTCGAATGGTCATTAACTATAAAAAGGTTAATGAAGCCACAAAAATGGATGGCTACTATCTTCCTAACAAAGAAAGATTGATAGCTGCCATAAGAGGAAAACAATGGTTTTCTAAATTTGATTGCAAATCTGGGTTTTGGCAAATTCGTCTAACCGAAAGAGCTATTCCCCTAACTGCATTCAGTTGTCCTTCAGGACATTATGAGTGGCTTGTAATGCCCTTTGGGTTAAAACAAGCACCCAACATATTTCAAAGAAGAATGGATGATATTCTCAAACCATTCTTTAAATTTTGCTTAGTTTATGTTGATGATATCCTAGTCTTTTCAGAAACTAAGGATCAACATAAAGAGCAATTACTAAAGGTCTTAAATGCCTTAAAAACTGCTGGGATAGCACTCAGCAAAAAGAAATCAGAGTTGTTTAAAACCAAGATAGATTTCTTAGGTCTAAACATCTCAAAAGGAGAAATCATTCTTCAAAATCATATTCTGGAAAAACTAGCTGCTTTTCCGAATGAAATTGAAGATATAAAACAACTTCAACGTTTCTTAGGATGCCTAACATATGCTGAACAATTCATACAGAATTTAGCAGAAATTAGGAAACCCCTTCAAAAGAAACTAAAGAAAGACGTCAAATGGGAATGGACACCCACTGATAGTCTTAAAGTAATCCGGATCAAACAAATGATGAAACACCTCCCGGTGTTAACTCTACCCGATCCAGATGCAAATCTGATTTTAGAAACTGACGCCTTTGATCACACTTGGGCAGCAGTCCTAAAATGCAAAATCAATGATTCTGAAAGAATATGCAAATATACATCAGGAACATTTTCATCTGCTGAAACAAACTATCATTCTTATGAAAAAGAAATTTTAGCAGTAAAAAATGGGATAAAAAAGTTTTATATTTATCTCGCTCCCAAAGAATTTCTGGTAAGAACTGACTGTAAAAATTTTGTCGGTTTTATGACAAGAAATTTAGAAGATTCACTTTGTCGTGGTAGGTTACTCCGTTGGCAGCAATGGTTCTTTCAATTCTCTTTCACTGTTGAACACATTAAAGGAGATAAAAACTATTTACCTGACACTCTTACTCGAGAATTTTCTTGTGTTACAGACAGGTAAAATGGATTCCCTCAGCAGCACCCTGACGGACCTAGCAGCAGCAATTGCCGCATTCACGGTATTACTCTCAACCCTACAGTCACTATTCGACAGTCTTTTAGTTCTCTCAGAACGAGAAGACATTTTTGAGAATTGTGCCCGTTACGGGTTAAGTGGAGAACTCTTACAACTCAAGGTTAAAGAATTAACCGAAGAGTTAAAAGAACTCACCCTACGACATGAAATGCCAAGCTCCTCCGGGACTTCTACTGGATCTCCATTGCGAGAAAAGGAAGCTACAACGTCAGCTAATTAGCAGACGGATGACTTTAGTGTTTTGATAAACACAGGTCGACCCGGGATTTCTACCGGTCATGCCAGGCATGAGAAGGAAATCACAACCCAATCTTCTCTGAAGATAGGGGAATCAGGGATTTCTACCTGCCAGTCAAGAGCTGGAAAGGAAACCTTAACAATTTCGTTGAAATCGGAATCAGGGACTTCTACCTGTCAGTCTAGAACTGAAAAGGAAGTCTTAACGGATCCATCCCTGATGGAAACGGACTTGTCTAGGAATGAGAAATCATTCAAGACAAAATTGGTTACCCCGTCTGAGTTTACAAGGTTGAAAAGCCTAAATAAACCAGATAAAACTAGTTTTAATGAGTTTGAGTTTTTAAAGAAATTTAAACCTTTAAAACTTTCGGACATTATGTCTGAGGAACCCTCGCTACGCCCTCAACAGGTGGACAACGTTTGTTCAAAGATCGAATCCGATTATACTGTTCAATTCCAGAGATGGAATGAACAAATTGGACAAGGGATGAACACTCCCTTCTTCACGACTGAGCCCAGCAATAGTTGGAATCAAGTGAAGCTGAGTCATGAAATAGACTCAAAATATGCATCCATGCTTTATGCATATGGATTCATAAAACAACTGGTATTGCCTTCCACCGACTTATCAGTATTGGAGAAAATGCCAATGGAAATTATGGAGGCTTGCAAAAGCTTTATCTCCATAACGAAGAGTAAAGGAATTCGACTGCATTTCGTTTCCTGTATTGCTGAAATTTTTACTGACACCAAAATGTTTCCAAGCATTTCCGTCGTGACTATTGAAGGCATCAAAGAAGGTGACGCCAACATGGAATATGATCCCAGACATGTTCCAAAAGCGAAGCCTTGCCCAGAAGTAGTCTGGCCAACCAGACGTATCCACGGGCTAAAACACCTGATACAGCTCATGAAGCAGCTGATTCAGAAAAAGAGAAGCTTCATCTACAAGACCTCCGTCCCATTGACGATCATCTCTAAAAGCTATAAAGAGACTCCGGCCTCCGTCCAGACCAGTCTTGAATTTACGCTGAAGAAACTCCATGGAGGAAATATCCCCTTCCGCAAAACAACAAAGGAAAGCTTCTGCCAGATGGCCCAGAAGACTTTTTCTAAGGAGCACACATGTAAACTATGCATAGAAAGGCAGCTGTCCGAATGAGCAGTCAGCAGCCACGTCAACCGACTAGTCAGCAGCCACATCAGCAGACTAGGCCCACGACGAAAACAAAGTCAGCAAAGGCGGCTACAAAAAGTCATCAATGACTGCTACACAAGTCAACAAAGATGGCTAAAAAAGATTCCTGCACGTCATCATCATACATCACAAGCAGAAAAGACATTTCTACCCCTGCTTTCGGTGCCGAAAGGTAATAATGCAAGGGCAAAAGAGACATGCCAAAAAGACAAAAGTTACCCTTTGTCTTTAAACGCACACCTTACAATCAAGGGTAAAGGTGGAAAAGCTGAACAAACTTCAGCTATAAATACGATACTCCTCCAGAGGAAAGATCATTGAAACTTGGAGCAACTCACCAATAGACGAGCATTAGTTCCGACGAAGAAGGCGATTTTCGGCGATCTTTCTCCGGAAAGTTCCTCAAGCACGGTATGTGCTTAAACAGCCGTAATGGCTGAGTAGAAAAGAGGGAACCGACCGGTGCCACGGTCGGTAACTTCGGGAGTTATGTAGATAAGTAGTTTTTTCTTTTCCTTTTTTAAGGGTATATATTTTATGTATTTTATGTTTTTGTTTTAGACAATGTTTTTTTTTTATATTTCCGCATGTTTGTAATATTGTGATTCGTACAGTAGTTGTTTTTACTGTTCATGTTCTGCATTTATAAATATGATCTCCACAGTAGTTGTTATTACTGTTCATATTCCGCATCTATGTCTTGATCTCCACAGTGTTTATTTTTAATGTTCCATAGTTACTGTTCAAAAGTACTGTTCATTTTTACTATTCACGGTTACTATTCATGATTACTATTCATGTTTACTGTTCACTCGACAAAAAGAAATAGTATCGAAATAGTGCCAAATAGGACAGAAGCTAGAGACTTGGAATTATTCGGCTACGCTCCGAGGTAGAAAACGAAACGGAGCTGTGCTCTACCCTGCTGAAGCAGCCATGGAGCCACAACGGTTAATAGGAACGGCTCGGGGCCCTCTAAAGACCGTGAGGACCGCATCGACGGAATTGCCCACGTGGTGGTAAGCCGGCAGGAATAGGGTCAAACCTCGAAGAAGTTCTAGGTAGCAGCAGAAGTCATGTTGGGCCTACTAGATAGCTATGACATAGACACAAACGAGTACATAACGGTGACATGTGGTAGGAAGCAGGAAAGTAGCCTAATGGTAAACTGATAGGACGGACGAAGTGTGACTATAGGAATAGTATTGTGTGAGTCATTGTTGTTTTCCGTTGCCCGTAGATGTCATCCTCTGCCCGTAGCTCGAGACTGGTAGATAGAAGTCCCTAGGATTTTTAGTTCCGCTGCCCTGTGTCCCTGAATAGTAAAAATGAACAGTACTTTTGAACAGTACCTATGGAACAGTAAAAACAAACACTGTGGAGATCAATACATAGATGCGGAATATGAACAGTAAAAACAACTACTGTGGAGATAATATTTATAAACATGCGGAACATGTACAATAAAAACAACTACTGTACGAATCACAGTATTACAAACATGCGGAAATATAAAAAAAACATTGTCTAAAACAAAAACATAAAATACATACCCTTAATAAAGGAAAAGAAAACACTACTTATCTACATAACTCCCGAAGTTACTGACCGTGGCACCGGTCGGTTCCCTCTTTTCTACTAAGCCATTACGGCTGTTAATATGCATGAATCTTGGAACCAAGAATCAGCATTTAATTTCTTTACCCATGCTTTACAGGGTAATGTAGCTCTTTGGTGGGACAACCTTCCCGAAGACCAAAAACGAGCTAATACCTCAATATCGATAGCCAATATCACGAAAGGATTAGTGGCTAAGATATCAAAGGAATTTCTAGGAATACATCCAACCCTAGAAGCCTACAATGAGAGTACTAAACAAAGAAAACGTTTAGAAACTCTTCAGAAATTAAACAAGTTACAAATCTGTAACATTTGTTTTTA
Source organism: Aristolochia californica (assembly GCF_029961685.1). Classification (NCBI taxonomy): domain Eukaryota; kingdom Viridiplantae; phylum Streptophyta; class Magnoliopsida; order Piperales; family Aristolochiaceae; genus Aristolochia; species Aristolochia californica. The sequence continues at coordinate 21,114,491 of NW_027182214.1, forward strand.
TGAGAAGTATTACTGCGAGTTTGCAAGTTACTTCTATAAACTGCAAAAAGAAGACCAAAAACCTTATCTGTCTTTGTTGACTTGTGTAGCCGTCATTGATGACTTTTTGTAGCCGCCATGGCGGACTTTTGAGCCGCCTTTGCTGACTTTGTTTTCGTCGTGGGCCTAGTCTGCTGACGTGGCTGCTGACCAGTCGGTTGACGTGGCTGCTGACTACTCATTCGGACAGCTTCCTTTTTGTGCACAGTTTACATGTGTGCTCCTTCGAAAAAGTCTTCTGGGCCATCTGGCAGAAGCTTTCCTTTGTTGTTTTGCTGAAGGGGATATTTCCTCCAAGGAGTTTCTTCAGCGTAACTTCAAGACTGGTCTGGACGGAGGCCGGAGTCTCTTTATAGCTTTTAGAGATGATCGTCAATGGGACGGAGGTCTTGTAGACGAAGCTTCTCTTTTTCTGAATCAGCTGCTTCATGAGCTGTATCAGGTGTTTTAGCCCGTGGATACGTCTGGTTGGCCAGACTACTTCTGGGCAAGGCTTGGCTTTTGGAACATGTCTGGGATCATATTCCATGTTGGCGTCACCTTCTTTGATGCCTTCAATAGTCACGACGAAAATGCTTGGAAACATTTTGGTGTCAGTAACAATTTCAGCAATACAGGAAACGAAATGCAGTCGAATTCCTTTACTCTTCGTTATGGAGATAAAGCTTTTACAAGCCTCCATAATTTCCTTTGGCATTTTCTCCAATACTGATAAGTCGGTGGAGGGCAATACCAGTTGGTTTATGAATCCATATGCATAAAGCATGGATGCATATTTTGAGTCTATTTCATGACTCAGCTTCACTTGATTCCAACTATTGCTGGGCTCAGTGGTGAAGAAGGGAGTGTTCATACCTTGTCCAATTTGTTCATTCCATCTCTGGAATTGAACAGTATGATCGGATTCGATCTTTGAACGAACGATGTCCTCCTGTTGAGGGCGTAGCGAGGGTTCCTCAGACATAATGTCCGAAAGTTTTAAAGGTTTAAATTTCTTTAAAAACTCAAACTCATTAAAACTAGTTTTATCTGGTTTATTTAGGCTTTTCAACCTTGTAAACTCAGACGGGGTAACCAATTTTGTCTTGAATGATTTCTCATTCCTAGACAAGTCCGTTTCCATCAGGGATGGATCCGTTAAGACTTCCTCTTCAGTTCTAGACTGACAGGTAGAAGTCCCTGATTCCGATTTCAACGAAATCGTTAAGGTTTCCTTTCCAGCTCTTGACTGGCAGGTAGAAATCCCTGATTCCCCTATCTTCAGAGAAGATTGGGTTGTGATTTCCTTCTCATGCCTGGCATGACCGGTAGAAATCCTGGGTCGACCTATGTTTATCAAAACACTAAAGTCATCCGTGTGCTGATTAGCTGACGTTGTAGCTTCCTTTTCTCGCAATGGAGATCCGGTAGAAGTCCCGGAGGAGCTTGGCATTTCATGCCGTAGGGTGAGTTCTTTTAACTCTTCGGTTAATTCTTTAACCTTGAGTTGTAAGAGTTCTCCACTTAACCCGTAATGGGCACAATTCTCAAAAATGTCTTCTCGTTCTGAGAGAACTAAAAGACTGTCAAATAGTGACTGTAGGGTTGAGAGCAATACCGTGAGTGGGGCAATTGCTGTTGCTAGGTCAGTCAGGGTGCTGCTGAGGGGTACCATTTTACCTGTCTGTAACACAAGAAAATTCTCGAGTAAGAGTGTCAGGTAAATAGTTTTTATCTCCTTTAATGTGTTCAACAGTGAAAGAGAATTGAAAGAACCATTGCTGCCAACGGAGTAACCTACCGCGACAAAGTGAATCTTCTAAATTTCTTGTCATAAAACCGACAAAATTTTTACTGTCAGTTCTTACCAGAAATTCTTTGGGAGCGAGATAAATATAAAACTTTTTTATCCCATTTTTTACTGCTAAAATTTCTTTTTCATAAGAATGATAGTTTGTTTCAGCAGATGAAAATGTTCCTGATGTATATTTGCATATTCTTTCAGAATCATTGATTTTGCATTTTAGGACTGCTGCCCAAGTGTGATCAAAGGCGTCAGTTTCTAAAATCAGATTTGCATCTGGATCGGGTAGAGTTAACACCGGGAGGTGTTTCATCATTTGTTTGATCCGGATTACTTTAAGACTATCAGTGGGTGTCCATTCCCATTTGACGTCTTTCTTTAGTTTCTTTTGAAGGGGTTTCCTAATTTCTGCTAAATTCTGTATGAATTGTTCAGCATATGTTAGGCATCCTAAGAAACGTTGAAGTTGTTTTATATCTTCAATTTCATTCAGAAAAGCAGCTAGTTTTTCCAGAATATGATTTTGAAGAATGATTTCTCCTTTTGAGATGTTTAGACCTAAGAAATCTATCTTGGTTTTAAACAACTCTGATTTCTTTTTGCTGAGTGCTATCCCAGCAGTTTTTAAGGCATTTAAGACCTTTAGTAATTGCTCTTTATGTTGATCCTTAGTTTCTGAAAAGACTAGGATATCATCAACATAAACTAAGCAAAATTTAAAGAATGGTTTGAGAATATCATCCATTCTTCTTTGAAATATGTTGGGTGCTTGTTTTAACCCAAAGGGCATTACAAGCCACTCATAATGTCCTGAAGGACAACTGAATGCAGTTAGGGGAATAGCTCTTTCGGTTAGACGAATTTGCCAAAACCCAGATTTGCAATCAAATTTAGAAAACCATTGTTTTCCTCTTATGGCAGCTATCAATCTTTCTTTGTTAGGAAGATAGTAGCCATCCATTTTTGTGGCTTCATTAACCTTTTTATAGTTAATGACCATTCGAGCTTCACCTCGTTTTATCTTTGCGTGATTCCTTACCAGGAAAGCAGGAGATGTATGTGGAGAATGACTTGCGTGGATTAAACCTTGAGCCAGCAAATCATTTATCTGTGTTGAGAATTCTTCAACATCAGGAGTATAAACCATAGGTTTCTCTCGGATTTCTTTTTCAGGATCTAGAAGTTCGAGGTCTGCATATGGTTTTTGCTTATGCCACCATTCTAAGGGTTTCTCAGAACAAGTGGATTCTAGAAGTTGCTGAACTTCAGATTCACAGGATTCAGCGAGGAGTAGAGTTTCTAAGGGAGGAATCTCATCACCACGCTTGCTGCGTTTTTTGAAGACCTGATGGAGGACAGCTCCATTGCCAGAAATGGCATAGGCTTCAGTAGGTTTTACTGCGTAGACAAAGACAGCAGTATTGTCGATTTCACATCGAGTGCGACATCGAAGTTTATAGTAGGCTGGTGTTTGCTCGACAGGGGCATGAAACATGAGCCATTCATTTCCTAGGACTAAATCTGGTCCGGAATTTATGTTTGATCCTAAACTAATGAGTTTTGGAATTATAAATTTTTCACCTCCCATGTCGAGATGAATGTTGCGGGCTTCGGAAGGAAGAGAGATAGTTTCTCCGGAGCCAATTGTTACTTGAAGGGGCGCTTCAAGTGGTTTCCATAGATCGGTGGGAAGTAGATTTTGTCTAGCTAGACAATATGAACTTCCTGTATCTACGAGAGCGTGTATATGGAATTTGATATATCCGGGTAGTTTAAGCATGACCGTGATATAAGAATTTTCAGATGCAACATGCTCTGCGTTTATGCGGATACTCATTCAGAGAAGAAACCTGAAGAGTCAGACATGTTCTCTGAGTTTTCCGAGGAGGAGGACTCAGTTTCGAGATGAAGTTCATGCACCTCATCTTCTGACTGGATGTCATCGTAATGAATGATTTCCAATCCATTTTCTTCGGCTAGTAACATGTATGTACTGTACTGCCGTTGTTGTTTATCATTTGGACAATCTCTTGCGAAATGTCCTTCTTTCTGGCATATCCAGCATTTGCATTTGCTTGGGGTTTTCCCCTTTGGGCAGTATGCATTTGACCCTTTACTGGATGTGGTGGGGCCAGAATTTGTTCTTTTCCAAAAGTATCTCTTTTTAGGAGTATACCTTGTTGTAGAACTTTTTTGTGTCCTAAATTTTTTCTGTTGAAATTTCTTAGGATGTTTTCGTTGCTTATGAGAGGTGGTTTTGCAACCACAAGCTCCTACATTTTTGTTCTGGTTTGAACAACATAATGTTTGTTTATTTCCCTTACTACTTTTCTTTTGTAGTTTTTGGGCTTCACAAAGATTTGCCAACATGTCTTGTACAAATCTATGTCTTCTTCCTAACGTATCAATGTTTAGGAAAATATCCATGGTTAAAGTACCAAGTTCTGGATTGTTTTGCCAATACTTTGTAATGTAGTCTTTTTCTGCTACATGTGCAAATGGTTCTGGCAATTTTGCATAAAAGATAGACAGATAAGGTTTCTGGTCTTCTTTTTGCAGTTTATAGAAGTAACTTGCAAACTCGCAGTAATACTTCTCATAAAAACAAATGTTACAGATTTGTAACTTGTTTAATTTCTGAAGAGTTTCTAAACGTTTTCTTTGTTTAGTACTCTCATTGTAGGCTTCTAGGGTTGGATGTATTCCTAGAAATTCCTTTGATATCCTAGCCACTAATCCTTTCAAGATATTGGCTATCGATATTGAGGTATTAGCTCGTTTTTGGTCTTCGGGAAGGTTGTCCCACCAAAGAGCTACATTACCCTGTAAAGCATGGGTAAAGAAATTAAATGCTGATTCTTGGTTCCAAGATTCATGCATATTTGCAGCATTGCTCATGCTTCTTTCCCAATCTTTAAGGACTTTTTCTCCATCCTTGGGGCAATCCAAGTTGAGGTAAAATCAAAAAGGGTTTATGCTATCTATGGTTCGGTGTCCCTTAGTAGCATTTGAAGGATCGACATTTGTGTATTTTGTCGAATACCTTTGTCCTCCCAGGGATATTTTGGAGTGGGAGAAACTTTCTCGTTCTTGCGAATGAACCGCAGTACGGTTTCGGAAGTTATCTTGAAAGCTATCTTCCGTGTGGGTATCTCGTAGCATTGAAGTTTCTGCTTCAAAATGGTCACTACCACGAAGCATTCAAAACCTTTTACCAAGATCATCTGCCTTTTTGTCTTTAGCAGAGTAGTCTGTTTTCTTGGTATTTTCTTCTGCAACTTCATCAGATTCCCAGGCTTCTAGTTCACTGTCGTGTTGCTCTTGTTGTTTACTAGAAGAAGGGTTTTCTTCTTGAACATAATAAATCGGTTGACGACCGAAGGTATTATATTCTGCGTAAACTTCATCATCGGTGGAGGATGATGCTTTTGAAGCGATCCTAAAAGCAGGTGGTGCTGGATCTTTTCTTCTAGGTGCTATGCAAGGTGTTGCAAAGTACACTAGGTTTTTAAGCCATCCGGTGATGTCAGGAAGGCCTAATGGTAATGGAGTTTCCATATCCATTAAATAGAAAAACTCATTCATTTTTACAAAGCTAGGAGGTTTAGCTTTTGTTTGATTTTGTCGATTTTGCATCGAAATAGATGGATGCGATTCATATACCTTTCCCAATGGAAATTGTACCATTCCCTTGCTAAGGTAGTATCATCTTCTAGTTGAAGCATGTTTCTTAGCAAGAGAGTGAAGGCTAGACCTTCTCTCTTTTGCTGCAAATGATCTAAAAGTTTTTGCCGATAGATCATTTATTTCGGGATGCTGTCCTGGCTTGTTCAGCACCGTTCTTTGTCCGGAATTTTCTGTGAGAATTTTCGGGAAATCCTATGACTTGAGCTTGGGCTTCTTCCCAGCTGTCATATATTCCTGTTGCTCTTCCTATGAAGACAACATACCAGTATTTTGTTTTTTCTAGCTTTCCGTATGTACTTGTAGAGGCTTCTCCTATTGAAGCGGTGTCTACAGGTTGAGATACGGTTTCTTCATGGGTCATTCTGTAGATTTCTCTTTGCAGAATGATTACCAAATCTTCTAAGAATTGGTTAGATAGCATATTCTTGAAGTTCAAGTTGTTCAATCCTGATTTGGTGTTTCAGGTCTTTGATAACTTGTTTTAATCCTACTGGACCGAGTCCTAAGAATCGTCCATCTCGGATTATTCTTGTTCCTTCGTTGTTATAATCTACAACTAAAGGATTTTCTTCGAGCTCTTTCAGTTTGGCTTGAACTCGTGCGAGTCGATCTTTTAACTATCGAATCCAGACCCTCTGGAATTCGATTTGATTATCATACCTTCTGGTCATGATATATTCTCGCAGTCGCGAATAATTTATAAGTCTTATCTCTGGATTAGACCTATTTTGTTCCATAATGGACTTTTGGGTTTGTACATTTGTTCCTTACAAATGTTACTTGGGATGTGACCGGTATGGGTCGTAACTGTTTGGGAGTATGTATACCTAAACAGAAAGAATCAAAGGTAAGCTTTGACTTCTTTGACACATACAAAACTAAGTCTAATACTTGGCTCTGATACCATTTTCAACACACAAGGAAGAGCATTATGGAACATAATACTGATACCATTTTCAACACACAAGGAGTCTCTAGCAGACTCTGACAGCGGAATACTGATACCAAAGCACTATTGCAATGATATCGACACAAAGTCTCTAATAGACTTGTACACACAGCGGAAGACAACCTAGGGATACAGGGCAGCGGAACTAAAAATCCTAGGGACTTCTATCTGCTAGTCTCGAGCTACGGGCAGAGGATGACATCTACGGGCAGCGGAAAACAACAATGACTCACACAATACTATTCCTATAGTTACACTTCGTCCGTCCTATCAGTTTACCATTAGGCTACTTTCCTGCTTTCTACCACTTGTCACCGTTATGTACTCATTTGTGTCTATGTCATAGCTATCTAGTAGGCCCAACATGACTTCTGCTGCTACCTAGAACTTCTTCGGGGTTTGACCCTATTCCTGCCCGCTTACCACCACGTGGGCAATTCCGTCGATGCGGTCCTCACGGTCTTCAGAGGGCCCCGAGCCGTTCCTATTAACCGTTGCGGCTCCATGGCTGCTTCAGCAGGGTAGAGCACAGCTCCGTTTCGTTTTCTACCTCGGAGCGTAGCCGAATAATTCCAAGTCTCTAGCTTCTGTCCTATTTGGCACTATTTCGATACTATTTCTTTTTGTCGAGTGAACAGTAAACATGAATAGTAATCATGAATAGTAATCGTGAATAGTAAAAATGAACAGTACTTTTGAACAGTAACTATGGAACAGTAAAAACAAACACTGTGGAGATCAAGACATAGATGCGGAATATGAACAGTAAAAACAACTACTGTGGAGATCATATTTATAAACATGCGGAACATGTACAGTCAAAACAACTACTGTACGAATCACAATATTACAAATATGCGGAAATATAAAAAAAACATTGTGTAAAACAAAAAGATAAAATACATACCCTTAAAAAAGGAAAAGAAAAAACTACTTATCTACATAACTCCCGAAGTTACCGATCGTGGCACCGGTCGGTTCCCTCTTTTCTACTCAGCCATTACGGCTGTTTAAGCACATACCGTGCTTGAGGAACTTGCCGGAGAAAGATCGCCGGAAATCGCCTTCTTCTTCGGAACTAATGCTCGTCTATTGTTGAGTTGTTCCAAGTTTCGATGATCTTTCCTCTGGAGGAGCATCGTATTTATAGCTGAAGATTTTTTAGCTTTTCCACCTTTACCCTTGATTGTAAGGTGTGCGTTTAAAGACAAAGGGTAACTTTTGTCTTCTTGGCATGTCTCTTTTGCCCTTGCATTATTACCTTTCGGCGCCGAAAGCAGGGGTAGAAATGTCTTTTCTACTTGTGACGTCATGATGATGACGTGCAGGAATCTTTTTTAGCCATCTTTGTTGACTTGTGTAGCCGTCATTGATGACTTTTTGTGCCGCCATTGCGGACTTTTGAGCCGCCTTTGCTGACTTCGTTTTCGTCGTGGGCCTAGTCTACTGACGTGGCTGCTGACTGCTCATTCGGACAGCTGCCTTTCTGTGCACAGTTTACATGTGTGCTCCTTGGAAAAAGTCTTCTGGGCCATCTGGCAGAAGCTTTCCTTTGTTGTTTTGCTGAAGGGGATATTTCCTCCAAGGAGTTTCTTCAGCGTAACTTCAAGACTGGTCTGGACGGAGGCCGAAGTCTCTTTATAGCTTTTAGAGATGATCGTCAATGGGACGGAGGTCTTGTAGACGAGCTTCTCTTTTTCTGAATCAGCTGCTTCATGAGCTGTATCAGGTTTTTGAGCCCGTGGATACGCCTGGCTGGCCAGACTGCTTCTGGGCAAGGCTTGGCTTTTGGAACATGTCTGGGATCATATTCCATGTTGGCGTCACCTTCTTTGATGCCTTCAATAGTCACGACGGAAATGCTTGGAAACATTTTGGTGTCAGTAACAATTTCAGCAATACAAGAAATGAAATGCAATCGAATTCCTTTACTCTTCATTATGGAGATAAAGCTTTTGCAACCCTCCATAATTTCCTTTGGCATTTTCTCCAATACGGATAAGTCGGTGGAGGGCAATACCAGTTGTTTTATGAATCCATATGCATAAAGCATGGATGCATATTTTGAGTCTATTTCATGACTCAGCTTCACTTGATTCCAACTGTTGCTGGGCTCAGTGGTGAAGAAGGGAGTGTTCATCCCTTGTCCAATTTGTTCATTTCATCTCTGGAATTGAACAGTATGATCGGATTCGATCTTTGAACGAACGATGTCCACCTGTTGAGGGCGTAGCGAGGGTTCCTCAGACATAATGTCCGAAAGTTTTAAAGGTTTAAATTTCTTTAAAAACTCAAACTCATTAAAACTAGTTTTATCTGGTTTATTTAGGCTTTTCAACCTTGAATGATTTCTCATTCCTAGACAAGTCCGTTTCCATCAGGGATGGATCCGTTAAGACTTCCTTTTCAGCTCTAGACTGACAGGTAGAAGTCCCTGATTCCGATTTCAAAGAAATCGTTAAGGTTTCCTTTCCAGCTCTTGACTGGCAGGTAGAAATCCCTGATTCCCCTATCTTCAGAGAAGATTGGGTTGAGATTTCCTTCTCATGCCTGGCATGACCGGTAGAAATCCCGGGTCGACCTGTGTTTATCAAAACACTAAAGTCATCCATCTGCTGATTAGCTGACGTTGTGGCTTCCTTTTCTCGCAATGGAGATCCGGTAGAAGTCCCGGAGGAGCTTGGCATTTCATGCCGTAGGGTGAGTTCTTTTAACTCTTCGGTTAATTCTTTAACCTTGAGTTGTAAGAGTTCTCCACTTAACCCGTAACGGGCACAATTCTCAGAAATGTCTCCTCGTTCTGAGAGAACTAAAAGACTGTCGAATAGTGACTGTAGGGTTGAGAGCAATACCGTGAGTGCGGCAATTGCTGCTGCTAGGTCCGTCAGGGTGCTGCTGAGGGGATCCATTTTACCTATCTGTAACACAAGAAAATTCTCGAGTGGTAAGAGTATCAGGTTAATTATAAAATTCTCTATAATGCATGATGCAGGAGTAGAGAAAGTATTTTATGACAATAGTGGGAGATAAATCACCACGCTAGCTGCCATTTGTATAACGGGTAAGCAAAAGCATAACCGAATATTAGGCAAAAGGTGTGCCTGAAGAGTCACTCATATTTTTTGAGTTTTCCGAGGAGGAGGACTCAGTTTTGAGATGAAGTTCATACACTTCATCTTCTGACTGGATGTCATCGTAATGGATGATTTCCAATCCATTTGCTTCGGCGAGTAACATATATGTACTGTACCGCCGTTGTTGATTATCATTTGGACAATCTTTGGCGAAATGTCCCTCTTTCTGGCATATCCAGCATTTGCATTTGCGTGGGGTTTTCCCCTTTGGGAAGTATGCATTTGACCCTTTACTGGATGTGGTCGGGCCAGAATTTGTTCTTTTCTTAAAGTATCTCTTTTTAGGAGTATACCTTGTTGTAGAACTTTTTTGTATCCTAAATTTTTTCTATTGAAATTTCTTAGGATATTTTCGTTGCTTATGGGAGGTGGTTTTGCAACCATAAACTCCTACATTTTTGTTCTGGTTTGAACAACATAATGTTTGTTTATTTGCCTTACTACTTTTCTTTTGTAGTTTTTGGGCTTCACAACGATTTGCCAACATGTCTTGTACAAATCTATATGCTTTAAAAATGGATATTCATGCTTCAAACATGTTAAAGATGCAAAACACCTACGTATCCAAACCTTTTAAAGAGAATAATAAACGCTCATTATATTCTCTGGTGGGATATTTACCCTAGTCAAACTAGCCATTATTTTGCCATTTACCAATAGCTGACCTAACAATCAAAGATGGTTGTAATGTGATTTATCATGCGTAATGGGCTATATTACCCTTAGAAATGACTTATGGATTGGGAGTCAACACTCTGTTCAAAATCCCCCGCCTTCCCCTTTTCCCGACGATTGCCAAACCTCATATATTAAAAATAAAAAGAGCTTACAATCCCTAAAAATTACAAACACTCTTTGGAATTATCTTTGTCAACATTTGTGCATTCTGCATTTCCATTTTAGATCTACCCTTTTTTATTAAATCAAAACTTTGAGTTTCGCACTCCCATCATCACGTAATCCAAAAAGGCAAATAGATCACAACAAAATGAAAATTTTAGAGTTTATGTATGGAAAAAAATTTAAGCAATAACAAATGTAAGTAAAGAAAATTTATTCACACACCACAAATGAACAAAAAAGTATAGTTGTCCAAGTTCGAGAAATTCCACTAGTTCAACCCTAATAGCATGGAATTTTCTACGGAAAAGATTTCTTCCACACATGCTTTAAAAATGGATATGCATACTTGAAACATGTTAAAGATGCAAATCACCCAGGGATCAAAACCTTTTAAAGAGAATAACAAACGCTCATTAAATTCTCAAGTGAACGTGCGGTAGGATATTTACCCGAGTAAAATAAGCCATTATTTTGCCCATTTACAAAAAGCTGACCTAACAGTCATAGATGATTGTAAAGTGATTTATCATGCGTAATGGGCTATATTACCCTATGAAACGACTTATGGATTGGGAGTCATCAATGAATTCAAAATCCCCCACCTCTCCCTTTTCCCAACAATTGCAAAACCTGATATATAAAAACTAAAAAGACCTTAAAATCCCTAACAATTATAGACACTCTTTGGAATTATCTCTCTACATTTGTGCATTGTACAATTCCATTTTAGATCTACGCTTTTCTCTAAAATCAAAACATTGAATTTTCGCTCTCCCTTCATCCCGTAAACCAAAAAGGCCAATAAATCACAACAAAATGAAAATTTTAGAGTTTATGTATGGAAAAAATTTAAAAATAAAACAAATGTAAGTAAGGAAAATTTATTCAAACACCGCAAATGAACACAAAAGTATTGTTGTCCAAGTTTGGGAAATTCCACTTGTTCAACCCTAACAGCTTGGAATTTTATAAGACAGACATTTCTTCCACACAAGCTTTAAAAATGGATAAGCATGCTTAAAAAAATTATAGATGCTAATCACCTACACATCCAAACCTTTTAAAGAGAATAAAAAATGCTCAATAAATTCTTTAGTGAACGTGCGGTGGGATATTTACCCGAGTCAAACAAGCCATTATTTTGCCCATTTTCTAAAAGCTGACCTAATAATCAGAGATGATTGTGAAGTCATTTATCATGCGTAATGGGATATATTACCGTAAGAAATGACTTATGGATTAGGAGTCAACACTCTGTTAAAAATCCCCCGCCTTCCCCTTTTCCCGATGATTGCAAAACCGGATATATAAAAACTAAAAAGAGCTTACAATCCCTAAAAACTACAGACACTCTTTGGAATTATCTCTCTCTACATTTGTCCATTGTGCATATCCATTTTAGATGTACTTTTTTTTCTTAAATCAAAAATTTTAGTTTTCTCTCTCCCTTCATGCCCTCTAACAAAAACGCCAATAGATCACAACAAAATGAAAATTTAAGATTTTATGTATGTAAATTTAAAACAATAAAAAATGTAAGTAAAGAAAATTTATTCATACACCACAAATGAACACAAAAGTTTTGTTGTCCGTGTTTGGGAAATTCGACTAGTTCAACCCTAATTGCTTGGAATTTTATAAGAAAGAGATTTCTCCCACTCATGCTTTAAAAATAGATATGCATGCCTGAAACATGTTAAAGATGCAAATCACCTACAGGTCCAAACCTTTTAAAGAGCATAACAAACGCTCATTAAATTCTGAAGTGAACGTACGGTGGGATATTTACCCAAATCAAACAAGCCATTATTTTGCCCATTTTCAAAAAGCTGACCTAACAATCAAAGATGATTGTAAAGTGATTTATCTTGCGTAACGGTCTATATTACCCTAAGAAATGACTTATGGATTGGGAGTCAACTCTGAATTAAAAATCCCCTGCCTCCCCTTTTTCCAGACGATTGCAAAACCTGATATATAAAAACGAAAAGGAGCTTACAATCCCTAAAAATTATAGACACTCTTTGGAATTATCTCTCTCTAAATTCGTGCATTGTTCATTTCCATTTTAGTTGTACACTTTTTTCTTACATTAAAATTTTGAGTTTTCGCTCTCCGTTCATCCCATAAACCAAAAAGGCAAAAAGATCACCACAAAATGAAAATTTAAGTGTTTATGTATGAAAATTTTTTTAAAAAATAATAAATGTATGTAAAGAAAATTTAATCACAAATCACAAATTAACACAATAGTTTTGTTGTCCAAGTTTGGGAAATTCCAATAGTTCAACCCTAACAGCTTGGAATTTTACAAGAAAGAGATTTCTTCCACACATGCTTTAAAAATGGATTAGCATGCTTGAAACATGTTAAAGATGCAAATCACATATGAATCCAAGCCTTTTAAAGAGAATAACAAACGCTCATTAAATTCTCAAGTGAAAGTGCAGTGGGATATTTACCCGAGTCAAACAAGCCATTATTTTACCCATTTACAAAAACTGACCTAACAATCATAGATGATTGTAAAGTAATTTATCATATACAACGGGCTATATTACCCTAAGAAATGACATATGGATTGGGAGTCAACACTCAATTAAAAATCCCCCGCCTCCCCATTTTCCCGACGATTGCAAAACATGATATATAAAAACTAAAAAAATCTTACAATCCCTAAAAATTACAGGAACTCTTTGGAATTATCTCTATCTACATTTGTGCAATGTGCATTGCCATTTTAGATTTACTCTTTTTTCTGAAATCAAAACTTAAAGTTTTTGCTCTCCCTTCATCCCGTAAACAAAAAAGGCAAATAGATCACAACAAAATGAAAATTTTAGAATTTATTTATGGAAAAAATTGAAAACAATATCAAATGTAAGTAAAGAAAATTTATTCACATACCACAAATGAACACAAAAGTTTTGTTGTCCAATTTTTGGAAATTCCACTAGTTCAACCTTAGCAGCTTGGAATTTTATAAGAAAGAAATATCTTCCACACATTCTATAAAAATGCATATGCATGCTTGAAAATTTTAAATATGCAAATCACCTACGCACCCAAACCTTTTAAAGAGAATAATAAATGTTCATTAAATTTTCAAGTGAACGTGCTGTGGGATATTTACCTAAGTCAAACAAGTCATTTTTTTGCCCATTTACAAAAAGCTGACCTAACAATCATAGATGATTGTAAAGTGATTTATCATGGGTAACGGTCTATATTACCCTAAGAAATGACTCATGGATTGGGAGTCAACACTCAGTTAAAAATCCCCTGCCTCCCCCTTTTCACGACGATTGCAATTCCTGATATATAAAAATGAAAAAGAGCTTACAATCCCTAAAAACTATAGACACTCTTTGGAATTATTTCTCTCTACATTTTTGCATTGTGCATTTCCATTTTAAATCAAAACTTTGAGTTTTCGCTGTCCCTTCATCCCGTAAACCAAAAAGGCAAATAGAACACAACAATATGAAAATTTTTGAGTTTATGCTTGGAAAAAATTTAAAACAATAACAAGTGTAAGAAAAGAAAATTTATTCACACACTAAAAATGAACACAAAAGTTTTGTTGTCCAAGTTTTAGAAATTCCACTAATTCAACCCTAACAGCTTGGAATTTTATAGGAAAGAGATTTCCTTCACACATGCTTTGAAAATGGATATGCAAGCTTGAATCATGTTAAAAATGCAAATCACCTACGGATCAAAACCTTTTAAAGAGAACAACAAACGCTCATTAAATTCTCAAGTGAATGTGCGGTGTGATATTTACCCAAGTCAAACAAACCATTATTTTTCCCATTTACATAAAGCTGACCTAATAATCAAAGATGATTAATATAAAGTGATTTATCATGCGTAACGGTCTATATTACCCAAAGAAATGACTTATGGAATGGGAGTCAACACTCAGTTCAAAATTGCCCGACTCCCCCTTTTCCCGACAATTGCAAAACCTGATATATAAAAACTAAAAAGAGCTTACAATACCTAAAAATTATAGACACTCTTTGGAATTATTTCTCTTTACACTTGTGCATTCTTCTTTTCCATTTTAGATGTACCTTTTTTTCTTAAATCAAAACTTTGAGTTTTCGCTCTCCCTTCATCCCGTAATCCAAAAAGCCAAATAGATCACAACAAAATAAAAATTTTGGAGTTAATGTATGGAAAAAGTTTAAAACATTAAAAAATGTAAGTAAATAAAATTTACTCACACACCACAAATGAACACAAAAGTATTGTTGTCAAAGTTTGAGAAATTCCACTAGTTCAACCCTAACAGCTCTGAATTTTATAAGAAAAAGATTTCTTTCGCACTTGTTTTAAAAATGGATATGCATGCTTGAAACATGTTAAAGATGCAAATCACCAAGGGATCCAAAACTTTTAAAGAGAATAACAAACGCTCATTAAATTCTCAAGTGAACGTGCGGTGGGATATTTACCGGAGTCAAACAAGCCTTTATTTTGCCCATTTACAAAAAGTTGACCTAACAATCTTAGATGAATATAAACTGATTTATCATGCGTAACGGGCTATATTACCCTAAGAAATGACTTTTGGATTGGGAGACAGCACTCAGTTAAAAATCCCCCGCCTCCCTCTTTTCCCGACTATTACAAAACCTGATATATAAAAACTAAAAAGAGGTTACAATCCCTAAAAATTATAGACACTATTTGGAATTATCTCTCTCTATATATGTGCATTCTGCATTTCCATTTTAGCTGTACTCTTTTTTCTTATATTAAAACTTTGAGTTTTCGCTCTCCCTTCATTCCGTAAACCAAAAAGGCCGATAGATCACAACAAAATGAAAATTTTAGAGTTTATGTACGGAAATTAAAAAGAATAGAAAATGTGAGTGAAAAAAATTTATTCACACACCACAAATGAGCAAAAGTTTTGTTGTCCATGTTTAGGAAATTCCACTAGTTCAACCCTAACAGCTAGGAATTTTATAAGAAAGAGATTTCTCCCACACATGCTTTAAAAATGGATATGCATGTTTGAAACATGTTAAAGATACAAATCACTTACAGATCCAAACCTTTTAAAGAGAATAACAAACGCTCATTAAATTCTCAAGTGAATGTGCGGTGGGATGTTTACCTGAGTCAATCAAGCCATTATTTTGCCCATTTACAAAATGCTGACCTAACATTCAAAGATGATTGTAAAGTGATTTATCATGCGTAACGGTCTATATTACCCTAAGAAATGACTTATGGATTGGGAGTCAACATTGAATTAAAAATCCCCCGCCTCCCCTTTTTCCCGACGATTGCAAAACCTGATAGATAAAAACTAAAAAGAGCTTAAAATCCCTAAAAATTATAGACACTCTTTGGAATTATCTCTCTCTACATTTGTGCATTGTGCATTTCCATTTTAGCTGTACTCTTTTTTCTTATATCAAAACTTTGAGTTTTTGCTCTCCCTTCCTCTTGTAACCCAAAAAGACAAAAAAATCTCCACTAAATGAAAATTTTAAAGTTTTTTTATGCAATTTTTTTAAAAAAGTAATAACTGTATGTAAATAAAATTTATTCACACACCACAAATGAACACAATAGTTTTGTTGTCCACGTTTGGAAAATTCTAATAGTTCAACCCTAACAGCTTGGAATTTTATAAGAAAGAGATTTCTTGCTCAGATGCTTTAAAAAAGGATATGCATGCTTGAAACATATTAAAGATGCAAATCACCTATGGATCCAAACTTTTTAAAGAGAATAACAAGCGCTCATTAAATTCTCAAGTGAACGTGTGCTGGGATATTTACCCGAGTGAAACAAGCCATTATTTTGCTCATTTACAAAAGGCTGACCAAACAATCATAGATGATTGTAAAGAGATTTATCATGCGTAACGGGCTATATTACCCTAAGAAACGACTTCTGGACTTGGAGTCAACACTGAATTAAAAATCCCCGCCTCCCCCTTTTCCCGACAATTGCAAAACCAGATATATAAAAACTAAAAAGAGTTTACAATCCCTAAAAATTATAGACACTCTTTGGAATTATCTCTCTCTACATTTGTGAAATGTGCATTTCCATTTTAGATGTACATTTTTCTCTTAAATCAAAACATTGATTTTTCGCTCTCACTTAATCCCATAAACCGAAAAGGTCAATAGATCACAAGAAAATGAAAATTTTAGAGTTTATGTATGGAAAAAATTTTAAAATAAAAAAAATGTAAGGAAAATTTATTCACACACCACAAATGAACACAAAAGTATTGTTGTCCAAGTTTGGGAAATTCCACTAGTTCAACCCTAACAGCTTGGAATTTTATAAGAAAGAGATTTCTTCCACACATGCTTTAAAAATGGATATGCATACTTAAAAAAAATTAAAGATGCAAGTCACCTAAGGATACAAACCTTTTAAAGAGAATAACCAATGCTCATTAAATTCTTTAGTGAACATGCAGTTGGATATTTACCTGAGTCAAACAAGCCATTATTTTGGCCAATTACAAAAACCTGACCTAACAATCATAGGTAACGGGCTATATTACCCTAAAAAATCACTTATGGATTAGGAGTCAACACTCAAGAAAAAATCCCCCGCCTCCCCCTTTTCTCGACGATTGCAAAACCTGATGTATAAAAACTTGAAAGAGCTTACAATCCCTAAAAATTATAGACACTCATTGGAATTATCTCTCTATACATTTGTGCATTGTGCATATCCACTTTAGATGTACTCTTTTTTCTTAAATCAAAACTTTGAGTTTTCTCTCTCTCTTCATGCCGTAAACAAAAAAGGCAAATAAATCACATCAAAATGAAAATTTCAGAGTTTATGTATGGAAAAATTTTAAAATAATATAAAATGTAAGTAAAGAAAATTTATTCACATACCACAAATGAACACAAAAATTTTGTTGTCCATGTTTTGAAATTCCATAAGTTTAACCTTAACAACTTGGAATTTTATATGAAAGAAATTTCTTCCACACATGCTTTAAAAATGGATATTCATGCTAGAAACATGTTAAAGATGCAAATCACCTACGGATCCAAACAGTTTAAAGAGAATAATAAACGCTCAATAAATTCTAAAGTGAATGTACGGTGGGATATTTACACGAGTCAAACAAGCCATTATTTTGCCCATTTACCAAAAACTGACATAACAATCATAGATGATTGTAAAGTGATTTATCATGCATAACGGGCTATATTACCCATAGAAATGACATATGGATTGGGAGTCAACACAGTTAAAAATCCCACGCCTCCCCCTTTTCCCGACGATTGCCAAACCTTCTATATTAAAGCTAAAAAGAGCGTACAATCCCTAAAAATTACAGACACTCTTTGGAATTATCTCTCTCTCTACATTTGTGCATTCTGCATTTCCGTTTTAGATGTAGCCTTTTTTCTTAAATCAAAGTTTTGAGTTTTTGCTCTCCCTTCATCCCGTAATCCAAAAAGGCAAATAGATCACAACAAAATGAAAATATTACAGTTTATGTATAGAAAAAATTTAAAGCAATATCAAATGTAAGTAAAGAAAATTTATTCACATACCACAAATGAACACAAAAGTTTTGTTGTCCATGTTTTGAAATTCCACTAGTTCAACCTTAAAAGCTTGGAATTTTATATGAACGAATTTTCTTCCACCCATGCTTTAAAAATGGATATGCATACTTGAAACATGTTAAAGATGCAAATCACCTACAGATTCAAACCTTTTAAAGAGAAAAACAAATGCTCATAAAGTTCTCAAGTGAACTGCGGTGGCATATTTACTCGAGTCAAACAAGCCATTATTTTGCCCATCTACAAAAAGCAGCCCTAACAATCAAAGATGATTGTAAAAGATTTATCATACGAAACGGTCTATATTACTCTAAGAAATGACTTATAGATTGGGAGGAGTCAACAATGAATAAAAAATCCCCCACCTCCCCATCTTCCCGACGATTGCAAAACCTGATATATAAAAACTAAAAGGAGTTTACAACCCCTAAAAATTACAGACACTCTTTGGAATTATCTCTCTCAACATTTGTGCATTCTGCATTTCCATTTTAGCTGTACTCTTTTTTCTTATATCAAAACGTTTAGTTTGCGCTCTCCCTTCATTCTGTAAACCAAAAAGGTAAAACGATCACCACAAAATGAAAATTTCGCGTTTATGTATGAAATTTTTTTAAAAAAATAATAAATGTATGTAAAGAAAATTTATTCACACACCACAAATGAACACAAAAGTTTTGTTGTCCAAGTTTGGGAAATTCCACTAGTTCAACCCTAACAACTTTGAATTTTATAAGAAAGATATTTTTTCCATACATGCTGTAAAAATGGATATGCATGCATGAAACAAGTTAAAGATGCAAATCACCTATTTATCCAAACCTTTTAAAGAGACTAACAAACGCTCATTAAATTCTCAAGTGAACGTGCGGTGGGATATTTACCCGAGTCAAACAAGCCTTTACTTTTTCCATTTATAAAAAGCTGACCTAACAATGATAGACGATTGTAAAGTGATTTATCATGCGTAACAGGCTATATTACCCAAAGAAATGACTTATGGATTGGGAGTCAACACTCAGTTAAAAATCCCACGTCTCCCCTTTTCCTGACATTGGCAAAACCAGATATATAAAAACTAAAAAGAGCTTACAATCCCTCAAATTTACAAACATTTTGGAATTATCTTTCTCTAAATTTGTGCATTGTGCATTTTTTTTAAATGTTCTTTTTTCTGAAAGAAAAACTTTGTGTTTTTGCTTTCCCTTAATCTCGTAAACCAAAAAGGCAAATAGATCACAACAAAATGAAAATTTTAGAGTTTACATTTGGAAAAATTTTTAAAAAATAACAAATGTAAGTAAAGAAAATTTATTCACACACCAAAAATGAGGACAAAAGTTTTGTTGCGCAAGTTTGGGAAATTCCACTAGTTCAACCCTAACAGCTTGGAATTTTATAAGAAAGTGATTTCTTCCACACACGCTGTAAAAATGGATATGCATGCTTGAAACATGTTAAAGGTGCAAATCACCTATGCATTCAAACCTTTTTAAAGAGAATAAAAAAAGATCATTAAATTCTCAAGTGAACGTGTGGGGGGATATTTTCCCGAGTCAAACAAGCCATTATTTTGCCTATTTACAAAAATCTGACCTAACAATCATAGATGATTGAAAAGTGATTTACCAAGCGTAACGGGCTATATGACCCTATGAAATGAATTATGGATTGGGAGCCAACACTCAGTTCAAAATCCCCAGATTGCAAAACCTGATCTATATAAACTAAAAAGAGCTTACAATCCCTAAAAATTATAAACACTCTTTGGAATTATCTATCTCTACATTTGTGCATTGTGCATTTCCATTTTAGATGTACTCTTTTATCTTAAATATAATCTTTGAGTTTTCACTCTCCCTTCATCCTGTAAACCAAAAACGCAAATGGATCACCAAAAAATGCAAATTTAAGAGTTTAAGTATGGAAATTTTTTTAAAAAATAACAAATATAAATAAATAAAATATATTCACGCACTTCAAATGAACACAAAAGTTTTGTTGTCCAAGTTCTGGAAATTTCACTAGTTCATCACTAACAACTTCCAATTTTATAAGAAAAAGATTTCTTCCAAACATGCTTTAAAAATGGATATTCATGCCTGAAAAATGATAAAGATGCAAATCACCTACATATCCAAACCTTTTAATGAGAAAAACAAACACTCATTAAATTCCCAAGTGAACGTAAGGTGGGATATTTACCCGAGTCAAATAGGCCATTGTTTTGCCCATTTACAAAAAGCTGACCTAACAATCATTGATGATTGTAAAGTGATTTATCATGCATAACGGGCTATATTACCCTAAGAAATGAGTTAGGGATTGGGAGTCAACACTTAGTTAAAAATCCCCCTCCTCCCCCTTTTCCTGACGATTGCAAAACCTGATATATAAAAACTAAAAAGAGCTTACAATCCCTAAAAATTACAAACACACTTTGGAATTATCTCTCCCTACATTTGAGCATTGTGAATTTCCATTTTAGATGTTCTCTTTTATCTTAAATCAAAACTTTGAGTTTTTGCTCTCCCTTCATCCCGTAAACCAAATAGATCAAGACAAAATGAAAGATTTAGAGTTTATGTATGGAAAAAATTTAAAACAATAACAAATGTAAGTAAACAAAATTTATTCACACAACACAAATGAACACATAAGTTTTGTTGTCCATGTTTTGGAAATTCCACTAGTTCAACCCTAACGGCTTGGAATTTTATAAGAAAGCGATTTCTTCCTCACAAGCTTTAAAAATGGATATGCATGCTTGAAACATTTTAAATATGCAAATCACCTATGGATCCAAACCTTTTGAAGAGAAAAACAAACGCTTATTAAATTTTCAAGTGAACGTGTGCTGGGATATTTACTCGAGTCAAACAAGCCATTATTTTTCCCTTTTACAAAAAGTTGACCTAATAATCATAGATGATTGTAAAGTAATTTATCATGCGTAACGGGCTATATTACCCTAAGAAATTACTAATGGTTTGGGAGTCAACACTCAGTTAAAAATGCCCTGTTTCCCCCATTTCCCGACAGTTGGAAAACCTTATATATAAAATCTGAAAAAAGCTTACAATCCCTTAAAATTATAGACACTCTTTGGAATTATCTCTCTCTACATTTGTGCATTGTGCATTTCCATTTTAGATGTATTCTTTTTTCTTAAACCAAAACTTAAAGTTTTCGCTATCGCTTAATCCCGTAAACCATAAAGGCAACTAGATCACACCAAAAGGAAAATTTAAGAGTTTATGTGTGGAAAAATTTTAAAAAATAACAAAATTAAGTAAAGATAATATATTCACACACCACAAATGGACACAAAAGTTTTGTTGTCCAAGTTTGGGAAATTTCACTAGGTCAACCCTAACAGCTTGAAATTTTATAAGAAATAGATTTCTTCCACACATGCTTTAAAAATGGATATCCATCTTGAAACATTTTAAAGATGCAAATCACCTATGGATCCAAACCTTTTAAAGAGAATAACAAACTCTCATTAAATTATCAACTGAACATGCGGTGGGATATTTTCCCGAGTCAAACAAGCCATTATTTTGCCCATTAACAAAAAGCTGACCTAACAATCATAGATGATTGTAAAGTGATTTATCATGTGTAATAGGCTATATTTCCCTAAGAAATGACTTATGGATTGGGAGTCAACACTCAGTTAAAAATCCCCTGCCTCCTCCTTTTCCCGACGATTACAAAACCTTATACATAAAAACTAAAAAGAGCTTACAATCCCTAAAAATTACAGACACTATTCGGAATTATCTCTCTCTACATTTGTGCATTGTGCATTTCGCTTTTAGATGTACTCTTTTTTCTTGTGTCAAAACCTTGAGTTTTCGCTCTCCTTTCATCTCGTAAACAAAAAAGGCAAAAAGATCACAGCAAAATGAAAAATTATGAATTTATGTATGGAAAAAATTTAAAACAGTAATAAATGTAAGTAAGAAAATTTATTCGCACACCAAAAATGAACACAAAATTTTGATTGTCCAAGTTTTGGAAATTCCACAAGTTCAACCCTAACAGCTTGGAATTTTATAAGAAAGAGATTTCTTCCACACATGCTTTAAAAATGGTTATGCATGATAGAAACATGTTAAAGATGAAAATCACCTATGGATCGAAACCTTATAAAGAGAATAACAAATGCTAATTAAATTTTCAACTGAACATGCGGTGGGATATTTACCGGATTCAAACAAGCCATTATTTTTGCCCATTTACAAAACCCTGACCTAACAATCATAGATGATTGTAAAGTGATTTATCATGCATAACGGGCTATATTACCCTAAGAAATGACTTATGGCTTGGGAGTCAACACTCCGTTAAAAATCCCCCGTCTACCCCATTTCCCAACGATTGCAAAACACTAAAACTAGCTTACAATCCCTAAAAATTACAGAGACACTTTGGAATTATCTCGCTCTACATTTGTGCGTTGTGCATTTCCAATTTAGATGTACTCTTTTTTCTTAAATCAAAACTTTTAGTTTTTGCTCCCCCTTCATCCCGTAAACCAAAAAGGAAAATAGATCTCCAGAAAAAGAAAATTTTAGAGTGATTGTATAGAAAAAATGTAAAACAATAAAAAATGTATGTAAAGGAAATTTATTCACACACCATAAATGAACACAAAATTTTTGTTGTCCATATTTGGGAAATTCCATTAGTTCAACCCTAACTGCTTGGAATTTTATAAGAAAGTTATTTCTTCCACACATGCTTTAAAAATGGATATGCATACTTGAAACATGTTAAAGATGCTAATCACCTACGGATCCAAACCTTTTAAAGTGAATAACTAACGCTTATTAAATTCTCAAGTGAACGTGCGGTGGGATATTTACCTGAGTCAAACAAACCATTATTTTACCGATTTACAAAAAGCTGACCTAACAATCATAGATGATTGTAAAGTGATTTATGATGGGTAACGGGCTATATTACCCTAATAAATGACTTATGGATTGCAAGTCAACACTCAGTTAAAAATCCCCCGCCTCTCCCTTTTCCCGACGATGGCAAAACCTGATATATTAAAACTAAAAAGAGCTTACAATCCCTAAAAATTACAGATAATCTTTGGAATTATCTCTATCTAAATTTGTGCATTTTGAATTTCCATTTTAGATGTACTCTTTTATCTTAAATAAAAAACTTTGAGTTTTTGCTCTCCCTTCATCCCTTAAACAGAAAAAGCAAATAAATCACCACAAAATGAAAATTTTAGAGTTTATGTATGGAAAAAATTTTAAAAAATAACAAATGTAAGTAAATAAAATTTATTCACTCACCAAAAATGAACACAAAAGTTTTGTTGTCCAAGTTTTGGAAATTCCACTAGTTCAACCCAATCGGCTTGGAATTTTATAAGAAAGCGATTTCTTCTACACAAGCTTTAAAAATGGAGATGCATACTTGAATCATGTTAAAGATTCAAATCACCTATGGATCCAAATGTTTTAAAGATAATGACAAACGCTCATTAAATTTTCAAGTGAACGTGTGGTGGGATATTTACCCGAGTCAAACAAGCCATTATTTTGCCCATTTACAAAAAGCTGACCTAATAATCAAAGATGATTGTAAAATGATATATCATGCATAACGGGATATATTACCCTAAGAAATTACTTACAGATTGGGAGTCAACACTCAGTTAAAAAAACCCTGCCTACTCATTTTTTGCGACGATTGCAAAACCTGATATATAAAATTTGAAAAGAGATTACAATCCCTAAAAATTACAGACACTCTTCGTAATTATCTCTCTCTACATTTGTGCATTTTGCATTTCCATTTTAGATGTAATCTTTTTTCTTAAATCAATGCTTAGAGTTTTCGCTCTCCCTTCATCCCGTAAACCAAAAAGGCAAATAGAACACAACAAAATGAAAATTTTAGAGTTATGTATGGAAAAAATTTTAAACAATAACAAATTTAAGTAAAGATAATTTATTCACACACCACAAATGAACACAAAAGTTTTGTTGTCCTAGTTTCGGAAATTCCACTAGTTCAACCCAAACAACTTGGAATTTTATAAGAAAGAGATTTCTTCCACACATGCTTTAAAAAAGGATATCCATGCTTGAAACATGTTAAAGATGCAAATTACCTACGGATCCAAACCTTTTAAAGACAATAAAAAATGCTCATTAAATTCTCAACTGATCGTGCGATGGGATATTTACCCAAGTCAAACAACCCATTATTTTGCCCATTTACAAAAAGCTGACCCAACAATTATAGATGACTGTAAAGTGATTTATCTTGTGTAACGGGCTATATTTCCCTAAGAAATGACTTATGGATTGGGAGTCAACACTCAATTAAAAATCACTCGCATCCACCTTTTCCCGACGAATGCAAAACCTGATATATAAAAACTAAAAAGAGCTTACAATCCCTAAAAATTACAGACACTCTTCGAAATTATCCCTCTTTACATTTGTGCATTGTGCTTTTCAATTTTAGATGTACTCTTTTTTCTTCTATCAAAACTTTTATTTTTGGCTCTCCCTCCGTCCCGTAAACAAAAAAGGCAAATAGATCACAACAAAATGAAAATTTTAGAATTTATGTATGGAAAAAATTTAAAACAATAACAAATGTAAGTAAGAAAATTTATTCACACACCACAAATGAACATAAGTTTTATTGTCCAAGTTTTGGAAATTCACAAGTTCAACCCTAACAGCTTGGAATTTTATAAGAAAGAGATTTCTTCCACACATGCTTGAAAAATGCATATGCATGCTTAAAACATGTTAAAGATGCAAATCACCTACAGATTGAAACCTTTTAAAGAGAATAACAAACACTCAATAAATTCTCAACTGAACGCGTGGTGCAATATTGACCCGAGTCAAACAAGTCATTATTTTTCCCATTTACAAAAAGCTGACCTAACAATCATATATGATTGTAAACTGACTTATCATGCGTAACGGGCTATATTTCCCTAAACAATAGCTTATGGATTGGAGTCAACACTCAGTTAAAAATCCTAAGCCTCCCCCTTTTCCTTAATATTGCAAAACTTGATATATAAAAACTAAAAAGAGCTTACAATCCCTAAAAATTAAAAACCCTCTTTGGAATTATCTCTTTCTACATTTGTGCATTGTCCACTTCCATTTTAGATGTACTCTTTTTTCTGAAATCAAAACATGGAGTTTACGCTCTTCCTTCATCCCGTAAACCCAAAAGGAAAATTGACCACCACAAAATAAAAATTTTAGAATGTATGGAAAAAATTTTAAACAATAACAAATGTTAGTAAAGAAAATTTATTCACACACCACAATTGAACACAAAAGTTTTGTTGTCCAAGTTTGGGAAATTCCAGTAGTTCAACCCTAATTGCTTGAAATTTTATAAGAAAGAGATTTCTTCCACACATGCTTTAAAAATGGATATGGATGCTTGAAAAATGTTAAATATGCAAATCACCTACGGATCCAAACATTTTAAAGAGAATAACAAACGCTCATTAAATTCTCAAGTGAACGTGTGGTGGGATATTTGCCTGAGTAAAACAGGGCATTATTTTCCCCATTTACAAAAAGCTGACTTAACAATCATAGATGATTGGAAAGTGATTTATGGATTGGGAGTCAACACTTAAATAAAAAAATCCCCCGCCTCCCCCTTTTCCGACAATTGCAAAACCAAATATATGAAAACTAAAAGGAGTTTACAATCCCTAAAAATTACAGACACTCTTTGGAATTATCTCTCTCTACATTTGAGCATTGTGCATTTCCATTTTAGCTGTACTCTTTTCTCTTAAAAAAAAACTTTGATTTTTCACTCTCCCTTCTTCCTATAAACCAAAAAGGCAAAAAGATCACCACAAAATTAAAATTTTAGAGTTTATGAATGAATTTTTTTAAAAAAAATCCTAAATGTATGTAAACTAAGGAGCTTACAATCCCTAAAAATTATAGACACTCTTTGGAATTATCTCTCTCTACATTTGTCCATTGTGCATTTCCATTTTAGATGTACACTTTTTTCTTATATCAAAACTTTGAGTTTTGGCTCTCCCTTTATCCCGTAAACCAAGAAGGCAAATAGATCACAATAGAATAAAAAATTTAGAGATTATGTAAGAAAATATTAAAAACAATATCAAAAGTAAGTAAAGAAAATTTATTCACACACCACAAATGAACACAAAAGTTTTGTTGTCCAAGTTTGGGAAATTCCACTAGTTCAACCTTAACAGCTTGGAATTTTATACGAAAGAAATTTCTTCCACACATGCTTTAAAAATGGATAAGCATGCTAGAAACATGTTAAAGATGCAAATCACCTACGGATCCAAACCTTTTAAAGAGAATAACAAACGCTCATTAAATTCTCAAGTGAAAGTGCGGTGGGATATTTACCCGAGTCAAACAATCCATTATTTTGCCCATTTACAAAAATCTGCCCTAACAATCATAAATGATTGTAAAGTGATTTATCATGCGTAACGGGCTATATTACTCTAAGAAATGACTTACGGATTGGGAGTCAACACTCAGTTAAAAATCCCCCGCCTCCCCCTTTTCCCGACTATTGCCAAACCTGATATATTAAAACTAAAAAGAGCTTACAATCCCTAAAAATTACAGACACTCTTTGGAATTATCTCTCTACATTTGTGTATTCTGCATTTGTATTTTAGATGTACCCTTTTTTCTTAAATCAAAACTTTGAGTTTTCTCTCTCCCTTCATCCCGCAATCCAAAAAGGTAAATAGATCACAACAAAATGAAAATTTTAGATTTTATGTATGGAAAATTTTAACTCAATAACAAATGTAAGTAAAGAAAATTTATTCACACACCACAAATGAACACAAAAGTATTGTTGTCCAAGTTTGAGAAATTCCACTAGTTCAACCTTAATAGCTTGGAATTTTATAAGAAAAAGATTTGTTCCACACTTGCTTTAAAAATGGATATGCATACTTGAAACATGTTAAAGATGCAAATCACCCAGGGGCCGAAACATTTTAAAGAGAATAACAAACGCTCATTAAATTCTCAAGTGAACGTGCGGTGGGATATTTACCCGAGTCAAACAATCCATTATTTTGCCCATTTACAAAAATCTGCCCTAACAATCATAGATGATTGTAAAGTGATTTATCATGTGTAACGGGCTATATTACCCTAAGAAATGATTTACGGATTGGGAGTTAACAATCAGTTAAAAATCCCCACGCCTCCCCCTTTTCGTGACTATTGCCAAACCTGATATATTAAAACTAAAAAGTGCTTACAATCTCTAAAAATTATAGACACTCTTTGGAATTATCTCTCTACATTTGTGTATTCTGCATTTCCATTTTAGATGTACCCTTTTTCTTAAATCAAAACTTTGAGTTTTCGCTCTCCCTTCATCCCGTAATCCAAAAAGGTAAATAGATCACAAAAAAATGAAAATTTTAGGGTTTATGTATGGAAAAATTTAAATCAATAACAAATGTTAGTAAAGAAAATTTATTCACACACCACAAATGAACACAAAAGTATTGTTGTTCAAGTTGGAGAAATTCCACTAGTTCAACCCTAATAGCTTGGAATTTTATAAGAAAAAGATTTGTTCCACACATGCTTTTAAAATGGATATGCATACTTGAAACATGTTAAAGATGCAAATCACCCAGGGATCGAAACATTTTAAAGAGAATAACAAACGCTCATTAAATTCTCAAGTGAACGTGCGGTGAGATATTTACCCGAGTCAAACAAGCCATTATTTTGCCCATTAACAAAAAGCTGACCTAACAATCATAGATGATTGTAAAGTGATATATCATGCGTAATGGGCTATATTATCCTAAGAAACGACTTATGTATTGGGAGTCAACACTGTATTAAAAATCCCCCGCCTCCCCCTTTTCCCGACAATTGGAAAACCTGAGATATAGAAACTAAAAAAAGCTAACTATCCCTAAAAAATATAGACACTCTTTGGAATTATCTCTCTCTACATTTGTGCATTGTGCATTTCAATTTTAGATGTACACTTTTCTCTTAAAATTAAACTTTGAATTTTCGCTCTCCCTTCATCCGGTAAACCGAAAAGGCCAATAGATCACAACGAAATGAAAATTTTAGAGTTTATGTGAGGAAAAAATTTAAAAATAAAAAAAATGTAAGTAAGGAAAATTTATTCACACACCACAAGTGAACACAAAAGTATTGTTGTCCAATTTTGGGAAATTTCACTAGTTCAACCCTAATGGCTTGGATTTTTATAAGAAAGAGATTTCTTCTGCACATGCTTTAAAAATGGATATGCATGCTTAAAAAAATAAAGAAGCAAATCAGCTATGGATCCAAACCTTTTAAAGAGAATAACCAATGCTCATTAAATTCTTAAATATACGTGCGGTCGAATATTTACCTGTGGTCTATGAAGCCATTATTTTGCCCATTTACAAAAAGCTAACCTAACAATCATAGATGATTGTAAAGTGGTTTATCATGCGTAACGGTCTATATTACCCTAAGAAATGACTTATGGATTAGGAGTCAACACTCAGTTAAAAATCCCCCACCTCCCCCTTTTCCCAACGATTGAAAAACCTGATATATAACAACTAAAAAGAGCTTACAATCCCTAAAAATTACAGACACACTTTGGAATTATCTCTCTCTACATTTTTGCATTACGCATATCGATTTTAGATGTACTCGTTTTTCCTAAATCAAAACTTTGAGTTTTCGCTCTCCCTTCATGACGTAAACCAAAAAGGCCAATAGATCACAACAAAATGAAAATTTTAGAGTTTGTGTATAGAAATTTAAAATAATAAAAAATGTAAGTAAAGAAAACATTTTCAGACAACACAAATGAACAGAAAATTTTTGTTGTCCATGTTTGGGAAATTCTACTAGTTCAACCCAAACAACTTGGAATTTTATAAGAAAGTGATTTCTCCCACACATGCTTTAAAAATGGATGTGCAAGCTACAAACATGTTAAATATGCAAATCACCTACAGTTCCAAACCTTTTAAAGAGAATAACAAACGCTCATAAAATTCTCAAGTGAACGTGTGGTGGCATATTTACCCGAGTCAAACAAGCCATTATTTTTCCCATTTACAAAAAGCAGACCTAACAATCAAAGATGATTGTAAAGTGATTTATCGTGCGAAACGGTCTATATTACCCTAAGAAATAACTTATGGATTGGGAGTCAACACTACATTAAAAATCCCCCGCCTCCCCTTCTACCTGATGATTGCCAAACCTGATATATAATAACTAAAAGGAGCTTACAATCTCTAAAAATTACAAACACTCTTTGGAATTATCTCTCTCAACATTTGTGCATTGTGCATTTCCATTTTAGTTGTACTCTTTTTTCTTATATCAAAAATTTGAGTTTTCGCTCTCCCTTCCTCCCGTAAACCAAAAAGGCAAAAAAATCACCACAAAATGAAAATTTTAGAGTTTATGTATGAAATTTTTTAAAAAAAATAATAAATGTATGTAAAGAAATTTATTCACACACCACAAATGAACACAATAGTTTTGTTGTCCAAGTTTGGAAAATTCCAATAGTTCAACCCTAACTGGTTGGAATTTTATAAGAAAGAGATTTCTTCCACACATGCTTTAAAAATGGATATGCATGCTAGAAACATCTTAAAGATGCAAATCCCCTACGGATCCAAACCTTTTAAAGAGAATAACAAACGCTCATTAAATTCTCTAGTGAAAATGCGGTGGGATATTTACCCAAGTCAAACAAGCCATTATTTTGCCCATTTTCAAAAAGTTGACGTAACAATCATAGATGATTGTAAAGTGATTTATCATGCGTAATGGGCTATATTACCCTAAGAAATGACTTATGGATTGGGAGTCAACACTAAGTTAAAAATCCCCGCTTCCCCCTTTTCTCGACGATTGCAAAACTGATATATAAAAACTAAAAAGAGCTTACAATCCCTAAAAATTAAAGGAAACTCTTTGGAATTATCGCTTTCTCCATTTGTGCATTGTGCATTTCCATTTTAGATTTACACTTTTTTCTTAAATCAAAACGTAGAGTTTTCGCTCTCCCTTCATCCCATAAACAAAAAAGGCAAATAGATCACAACAAAATGAAAAGTTTAGAGTTGATGTATGGAAAAAATTTAAAACAATATCAAATGTAAGTAAAGAAAATTTATTCACATACCACAAATGGACATAAAATTTTTGTTGTCCAAGTTTTGAAATTCCACTAGTTCAACTTTAACAACTTGGAATTTTATAAGAAAGAAATTTCTTCCACAATTGCTTTAAAAATGGATATTCATGCTTGAAACATGTTAAAGATGCAAATCACCTACGGATCCAAACCTTTTAAAGAGAATAATAAACGCTCATTATATTCTCAAGTGAACGTGTGGAGGGATATTTACCCTAGTTAAACTAGCCATTATTTTGCCCATTTACAAAAAGCTGACCAAACAATCATAGATGGTTGTATGTGATTTATCATGCGTAATGGGCTATATTTCCCATAGAAATGACTTATGGATTGGGAGTCAACACTCAGTTAAAAATCCCCCGCCTCCCCCTTTTCCCGACTATTGCCAAACATGATATATTAAAACTAAAAAGAGCTTACAATCCATAAAAATTATAGACACCCTTTTGAATTATCTCTGTCAACATTTGTGCATTCTACACTTCCATTTTAGATGTGCCCTTTTTTCTTAAATCAAAACTTTAAGTTTCGCTCTCCCTTCATCACGTAATCCAAAAAGGGAAATAGATCACAACAAAATGAAAATATTAGAGTTTATGTATGGAAAAAATTTTAAGCAATAACATATGTAATTAAAGAAAATTTATTCACACACCACAAATGAACAAAAAAGTATAGTTGTCAGAGTTTGAGAAATTCCACTAGTTCAACCCTAATAGCTTGGAATTTTATAAGAAAAAGATTTCTTCCACACATGCTTTAAAAATGGATATGCATACTTGAAACATGTTAAAGATGCAAATCACCAAGGGATCAAAACCTTTTAAATAGAATAACAAACGCTCATTAAAATCTCAAGTGAACGTGCGGTGGGATATCTACCCGAGTAAAACAAGCCATTATTTTGCCCATTTACAAAAAGTTGACTTAAATATCATAGATGATTGTAAAGTGATTTATCATGCTTAACGGGCTATATTACCCTAAGAAACGACTTATGGATTGGGAGTCAACTTCAAAATCCCCCGCCTCTCCCTTTTCCCGACAATTGCAAAACCTGATATTTAAAAACTAAAAACGAGCTTACAATCCCTAAAATTTATAGACAGTCTTTGGAATTATCTCTCTCTACATTTGTGCATTGTGCATTTCCATTTTAGATCTATGCTTTTCTCTTAAATCAAAACATTGAGTTTTCGCTCTCCCTTCATCCCGTACACAGAAAAGGCCAATAGATCACAACAAAATGAAAATTTTAGAGTTTATGTAAGGAAAAAATTTAAAAATAAAACAAATATAAGTAAGGAAAATTTATTCAAACACCAGAAATGAATACAAAAGTATTGTTGTCCAAGTTTGGGAAATTCCACTAGTTCAACCCTAACAGCTTGGAATTTTAAAAGAAAGAGATTTCTTCCACACATCCTTTAAAAATGGATAAGCATGCTTAAAACAAATTAAAGATGCTAATCACCTACACATCCAAACCTTTTAAAGAGAATAAAAAATGCTCAATAAATTCTTTAGTGAACGTGCGGTGGGATATTTACCTGAGTCAAAGAGGCCATTATTTTGCCCATTTTCTAAAAGCTGACCAAACAATCATAGATGATTGTGAAGTGATTTATCATGCGTAATGGGCTATATTACCCTAAGAAATGACTTATGGATTAGGAGTCAACACTCAGTTAAAAATCCCCCGCCTTCCCCTTTTCCCGACGACTACAAAACCGGATATATAAAAACTATAAAGACCTTACAATCCCTAAAAATTACAGACACTCTTTGGAATTATCTCTCTTTGCATTTGTCCATTGTGCATATCCATTTTAGATGTACTCTTTTTTGTTAAATCAAAACTTTTAGTTTTCGCTCTCCCTTCATGCCCTCAAACAAAAACGCCAATAGATCACAACAAAATGAAAATTTTAGAGTTTATGTATGGAAATTTAAAACAATAAAAAATGTATGTAAAGAAAATTTATTCATACACGACAAATGAACACAAAAGTTTTGTTGTCCATTTTTGGGAAATTCGACTAGTTCAACCCTAACAGCTTGGAATTTTTTAAGAAAGAGATTTCTCCCACACATGCTTTAAAAGTAGATATGCATACTTGAAACATGTTAAAGATGCAAATCACCTACAGGTCCAAACCTTTTAAAGAGCACAACCAACGCTCATTAAATTCTGAAGTGAACGTGCGGTGGGATATTTGCCTGAGTCAAACAAGCCATTATTTTTCCCATTTAATAAAAGCTGATCTAACAATCAAAGATGATTGTAAAGTGATTTATCATGCGTAACGATCTATATTACCCTAAGAAATGACTTATGGATTGGGAACAACCTCTGAATTAAAAATCCCCTGCCTCCCCTTTTCCCCAACGATTGCAAAACCTGATATAAAAAAACTAAAAGGAGCTTACAATCCCTTAAAATTATAGACACTCTTTGGAATTATCTCTCTCTATAGTTTTGCATTGTGCATTTCCATTTTAGTTGTAAAATTTTTTCTTATATTAAAAATTTCAGTCTTCACTCTCCCTTCATCCTGTAAACCAAAAAGGCAAAATGATCCCCACAAAATGAAAATTTAAGAGTTTATGTAAGAAAAGTTTTTTAAAAAATAATAAATGTATATAAAGAAAATTTATTCACACATCACAAATGAACACAATAGTTTTGTTGTCCAACTTTGGGAAATTCCAATTGTTCAACCCTAACAGCTTGGAATTTTATAAGAAAGAGATTTTTTCCACACATGCTTTAAAAATGGATTAGCATGCTTGAAACATGTTAAAGATGCAAATTACCTACGAATCCAAACCTTTTAAAGAGAATAACAAACGCTCATTAAATTCACAAGTGAAAGTGCGGTGGGATATTTACCCGAGTCAAACAAGCCATATTTTACCCATTTACAAAAAGCTGACCTAACAATCATAGATGATTGTAAAGTAATTTATCATGCGCAATGGGATATATTACCCTAACAAATGACTTATGGATTGGGAGTCAACACTCAGTTAAAAATCCCCCGCATCCCCATTTTCCCGACGATTGCAAAACATGATATATAAAAACTAAAAAAAGCTTACAATCCCTAAAAATTATAGGATTCTTTGGAATTATCTCTCTCTACATTTGTACATTGTGCATTTCCATTTTAGATTTACTCTTGTTTCTTAAATCAAAACTTAGAGTTTTTGCTCTCCCCGTAAACAAAAAAGCCAAATAGATAACAACCAAAAGAAAATTTAAGAATTTATTTATGGAAAAAATTGAAAAAAAAATCAAATTTAAGTAAAAAAAATTTATTCACATACCACAAATGAACACAAAAGTTTTGTTGTCCATTTTTTGGAAATTCCACTAGTTCAACCTTAACAGCTTGGAATTTTATAAGAAAGAAATATCTTCCACACATGCTTTAAAAATGCATATGCATGCTTGAAAATGTTAAAGATGCAAATCACCTATGGACCCAAACCTTTTAAAGAGAATAATAAATGCTCATTAAATTCTCAAGTGAACGTGCTGTGGATATTTACCCGAGTCAAACAATTCATTTTTTTTGCCCATTTACAAAAAGCTGTCCTAACAATCATAGATGATTGTAAAGTGATTTATCATGGGTAACGGTCTATATTACCCTAAGAAATGACTCATGGATTGGGAGTCAACACTCAGTAAAAATCCCCTGCCTCCCCCTTTTCCCGACGATTGCAATTCCAGATATATAAAAATGAAAAAGAGCTTACAATCCCTAAAAACTATAGACACTCTTTGGGATTATTTCTCTCTACATTTTTAAATTAAGCATTTCCATTTTAAATCTACTCTTTTTTCTTAAATCAAAACTTTGAGTTTTCGCTCTCCTTCATCCCATAAACCAAAAAGGCAAATAGAACACAACAAAATGAAAATTTTTGAGTTTATGTTCGGAAAAAATTTAAAACAATAACAAATGTAAGAAAAAAAATTTATTCACTCACTACAAATGAACACAAAAGTTTTGTTGTCAGGAAATTCCACTAATTCAACCCTAACAGCTTGGAATTTTATAAGAAAGAGATTTTCTACACACATGCTTTGAAAATGGATATGCAAGCTTGAATCATGTTAAAAATGCAAATCACCTATGGATCAAAACCTTTTAAAGAGAACAAAAAAAGCTCATTAAATTCTCAAGTGAATGTGCGGTGTGATATTTACCCAAGCCAAACAAACCATTATTTTGCCCATTTACATAAAGCTGACCTAACAATCATATATGATTGTAAAGTGATTTATCATGCGTAACGGCCTATATTACCCAAAGAAATGACTTATGGAATGGGAGTCAACACTCAGTTCAAAATCGCCAGCCTCCCCCTTTTCCCAACGATTGCAAAACTTGATATATAACAACTAAAAAGAGCTTACAATACCTAAAAATTACAGACACTCTTTGGAATGTTCTTTCTCTACACTTGTGTATTCTTCATTTCCATTTTAGATGTACCCTTTTTTCTTAAATCAAAACTTTGAGTTTTCGCTCTCCCTTCATCCCGGAATCCAAAAAGCCAAATAGATCACAACAAAATGAAAATTTTAGAGTTTATGTATGGAAAAAATTTAAAACATTAAAAAATGTAAGTAAAGAAAATTTACTCACACACCACAAATGAATACAAAAGTATTGTGGTCAAAGTTTGGGAAATTCCACTAGTTCAACCCTAACAGCTTGGAATTTTATAAGAAAAAGATTTCTTCCACACTTGTTTTAAAAATGGATATGCATGCTTGAAACATGTTAAAGATGCAAATCAACCAGGGATCCAAACCTTTTAAAGAGAATAACAAATGCTCATTAAATTCTCAAGTGAATGTGCGGTGGAATATTTACCCTAGTCAAACAAGCCTTTATTTTGCCCATTTACAAAAAGTTGACCTAACAATCTTAGATGAATATAAAGTGATTTATCATGCGTAACGGGCTATATTACCCTAAGTAATGACTTATGGATTGGGAGACAACACTCAGTTAAAAATCCGCCGCCTCCCTCTTTTCCCGACGATTACAAAACCTGATATGTAAAAACTAAAAAGAGGTTACAATCCCTAAAAATTATAGACACTATTTGGAATTATCTCTCTCTACATTTGTGCATCTGCATTTCAATTTTAGCTATACTCTTTTTTCTTATATTAAAACTTTGAGTTTTCGCTCTCCCTTCATTCCGTAAACCAAAAAGGCCAATACATCACAATAAAATGAAAATTTTAGAGTTTATGTATGGAAATTTAAAACAATAGAAAATTTGAGTGAAGAAAATTTATTCCCACACCACAAATGAGCACAAAAGTTTTGTTGTCCATTTTTAGGAAATTCAACTCGTTCAACCCTAACAGCTAGGAATTTTATAATAAAGAGATTTCTGCCACACATGCTTTAAAAATGGATATACATGTTTGAAACATGTTAAAGACGCAAATCACCTACAGATCCAAACCTTTTAAAGAGAATAACAAACGCTCATTAAATTCTCAAGTGAACGTGCGGTGGGATATTTACCCGAGTCAAACAAGCCATTATTTTGCCCATTTTCAAAATGCTGACCTAACAATCAAAGATGATTTTAAAGTGATTTATCATGTGTAATAGTCTATATTATCCTAATAAATGACTTATGGATTGGGAGTCAACACTGAATAAAAAATCCCTCGCCTCCCCTTTTTCCCGACGATTGCAAAACCTGATAGATAAAAACTAAAAAGAGCTTAAAATCCCTAAAAATTATAGACACTCTTTGGAATTATCTCTCTCTACATTTGTGCATTGTGCATTTACATTTTAGCTATACTCTTTTTTCTTATATCAAAACTTTGAGTTTTTGCTCTCCCTTCCTCTTGGAACCCAAAAAAACAAAAACATCACCACAAAATGAAAATTTTAGATTTTTTGTATGAATTTTTTTTAAATAATAAATGTATGTAAATAAAATTTATTCACACACCACAAATGAACACAATAGTTTTGTTGTCCAAGTTTGGGAAATTCTAATAGTTCAACCCTAACAGCTTGGAATTTTGTAAGAAAGAGATTTCTTCCACACATACTTTAAAAGTGGATATGCATGCTTGAAACATGTTAAAGAAGCAAATCACCTATGGATCCAAACATTTTAAAGAGACTAACAAGCGATCATTAAATTCTCAAGTGAAAGTGCAATGGGATATTTACCTGAGTCAAACAAGCCATTATTTTGCCCATTTACAAAAGCAGACCTAACAATCATAGATGATTGTAAAGTAATTTATCATGCGTAACGGGCTATATTACCCTAAGAAATGACCTATGGATTACAAGTCAACACTCAGTTAAAAATCCCCCGCATCCCCCTTTTCCCGACGATTGCAAAACCTGATATATAGAAACTAAAAAGAGCTTACAATCCTTAAAAATTACGGGAACTCTTTGGAATTATCTCTTTCTACATTTGCGCATTGTTCATTTCCATTTTAGATTTACTCTTTTTTCTTAAATAGAAACTTAGAGTTTTTACTCTCCCTAAATCCCGTAAACAAAAAAGGCAAATAGATCACAACAAAATGAAAATTTTAGAGTTTATTAATGGAAAAAATTTTAAACAATATCAAATGTAAGTAAAGAAAATTATTCACATACCACAAATGAAAACAAAAGTTTTGTTGTCCAAGTTTTTGAAATTCCACTAGTTCAACCCGTTAAAGATTGGAATTTTATAAGAAAGAAATTTCTTCCACACATGCTTTAAAAATGGATATGCATGCTTGAAACATGTTAAAGATACAAATCACCTATGGATCCAAGCCATTATTTTGCCCATTTACAAAAAGCTGACCTGACAATAATAGATGATTGTAAAGTGATTTATCATGTGTAACGGGCTAATTTACCTAAGAAATGACTTATGGATTGGGAGTCAACACTCAGGAAAAAACTCATGCCTCCCCCTTTTCCCTACGATTTCAAAACCTGATATATGAAAACAAAAACGAGCTTACAATCCCTAAAAACTATACAAACTCTTTGGAATTATTTCTCTATACATTTTTTCATTTTGCATTTCCATTTTAAATTTACTCTTTTTTCTTAAATCAAAACTTTGAGTTTTTGCTCTCCCTTCATAGTAAACCTAAAAGGAAAATAGAACACAAAAAAATGAAAATTTTAGAGTTTTTGTATGGAAAAAATTTAAGCCAATAACAATTGTAAGAAAAAAAATTTATTCACACACCACAAATGAACACAAAAGTTTTGTTGTCCAAGTTTGGGAAATTCCACTAGTTCAACCCTAAAAGCTTGGAATTTTATAAGAAAGAGATTTCTTCCACACACGCTTTGAAAATGAATATGCACGCTTGAATCATGTTAAATATGCAAATCACCTACGGATCAAAAACTTTTAAAGAGAACAAAAAACGCTCAATAAATTCTCAAGTGAATGTGTGGTGGTCAAACAAGCCATTATTTTGCCCATTAACATATAGCCGACCTAGTAATCATAGATGACTGTAAAGTGATTTATCATGCATAACGGTCTATATTAGCCTAAGAAATGACTTATGGAATGGGAGTCAACACTCAGTTAAAAATCCCCCACCTCGCCCTTTTTCCAACGATTGCAAAACCTGATGTATAAAAACTCAAAAGAGCTTACAATCCATAAAAATTACAGACACTCTTTGGAGTTATCTCTCTCTACGTTTGTGAATTGTGTATTTACATTTTAGATGTACTCTTTTTTCTTAAATTAAAACTTTGAGTTTTTGTTCTCCCTTCATCCCATAAATCAAAAAGGCAAATAGATCACAAAAGAAGGAAAATGTTAGAGTTAATGTATGGAAAAATTTTAAAAACAAAACAAATGTAAGTAAAGAAAATTTATTCACACACCACAGATGAACACAAAAGTTTTGTTGTCCAAGTTTTGGAAATTCCACTAGTTCAACCCAAACATCTTGGAAATTTATAAGAAAGAGATTTCTTGCTCACATGCTTTAAAAAGGGATATGCATGCTTGAAACATATTAAAGATGCAAATAACCTATGGATCCAAACTTTTTAAAGAGAATAACGAGCGCTCATTAGATTCTCAAGTGAACTTGCGGTGGGATATTTACCCGAGTGAAACAAGCCATTATTTTGCCCATATAAAAAAGGCTGACCAAACAATCATAGAGAATTGTAAAAAGATTTATCATGCGTAACGGGCTATATTACCCTAAGAAACGACTAATGGATTTGGAGTCAACACTGAATTAAAAATCCCCCGCCTCCCCCTTTTCCCAACAATTGCAAAACCTGAGATATAAAAACTAAAAAGAGCTTACAATCCCTAAAAATTATAGACACTCTTTGGAATTATCTCTCTCTACATTTGTACATTGTGCATTTCCATTTTAGACGTACACTTTTCTCTTAAATCAAAACATTGATTTTTCTCTCTCCCTTAATCCCATAAACCGAAAAGGCCAATAGATCACAAGAAAATGAAAATTTTAGAGTTTATGTATGGAAAAAATTTTAAAATAAAAAAAATGTAAAGAAAATTTATTCACAGACCACAAATTAACACAAAAGTATTGTTGTCCAAGTTTGGGAAATTCCAATAGTTCAACCCTAACAGCTTGGAATTTTATAAGAAAGAGATTTCTTGCACACATGCTTTAAAAATGGATATGCATGTTTAAAAAAAATTAAAGTTGCAAATCACCTACGGATACAAACCTTTTAAAGAGAATAACCAATGCTCATTAATTTCTTTAGTGAACGTGCAGTGGGATATTTACCCGAGTCAAACAAGCCATTATTTTTCCCATTTACAAAAAGCTGACCTAACAATCATACATGATTGTAAAGTGATTTATCATGCGTAACAGGCTATATTACCCTAAGAAATCACTAATGGATTAGGAGTCAACACTCAATTAAAAATCCCCCGCCTTCCCTTTTCTCGATGATTGTAAAACCTGATATATAAAAACTAAAAAGATCTTACAATCCCTAAAAATTACAGACACTCTTTGGAATTAACTCTCTATACATTTGTGCATTGTGCAAATCCATTTTAGATGTACTCTTTTTTCTTAAATCAAAACTTTGAGTTTTCGCTCTCCCTTCATGCCGTAAACAAAAAAGGCAAATAGATCACATCAAAATGAAAATTTTAGAGTTTATGTAATGAAAAAAATTAAAACAATATCAAATGTAAGTAAAGAAAATTTCTTCACATACCACAAATGAACACAAAAGTTTCGTTGTCCATGTTTTGAAATTCCACTAGATCAACCTTAACAGCTTGGAATTTTATATGAAAGAAATTTCCTCCACACATGCTTTAAAAATGGATATTCATGCTAGAAACATGTTAAAGATGCAAATCACCTACGGATCCAAACCGTTTAAAGAGAATAATAAACGCTCAGTAAACTCTCAAGTGAACGTGCGGTGGGATGTTTACACGAGTCAAACAAGCCATTATTTTGCCTATTTACAAAAAGTTGACCTAACAATCATAGATGATTGTAAAGTGATTTATCATGCGTAACGGGCTATATTACCCATAGAAATGACATATGGATTGCGAGTGAACACTCAATTAAAAATTCCCCGCCTCCCCCTTTTCCCGATGATTGCCAAACCTGGTTTATTAAAGGTAAAAAGAGTTTACAATCCCTAAAAATTACAGACATTCTTTGGAATTATCTCTCTCTACTTTTGTGCATTCTGCATTTTCTTTTTAGATGTACCCTTTTTTCTTAAATCAAATTTTTGAGTTTTCACTCTCCCTTCATCCCGTAATCCAAAAAGGCAAATAGATCACAACAAAATGAAAATATTAGAGTTCAATGTATAGAAAAAATTTAAAGCAATATCAAATGTAAGTAAAGAAAATTTATTCACATACCACAAATGAACACAAGAGTTTTGTTGTCCATGTTTTGAAATTCCACTAGTTCAACCTTAATAGCTTGGAATTTTATATGAAAGAAATTTCTTCCACACATGCTTTAAAAACGGATATGCATACTTGAAACATGTTAAAGATGCAAATCACCCAGGCATAAAACCTTTTAAAGAGAATAACAAAAGCTCATTAAATTCTCAAGTGAACGTGCGGTGGGATATTTACCCAAGTCAAACAAGCCATTATTTTGCCCATTTACAAAAAGCTGACCTAACAATGATAAATGATTGTAAAGTGATTTATCATGCATAACGGGCTACATTACCCTATGAAATGACTTATGGATTGGGAGTAAACACTGAATAAAAAATCCACCGCTTCCCCCTTTTCCCGAGAATTGCAAAACCTGATATATAAAAACTAAAAAGTGCTTACAATCCCTAAAAATTATAGACACTCTTTGGAATTATCTCTCTCTACATTTGTGCATCGTGCATTTCCATTTTAGATGTACGCTTTTCTCTTAAATCAAAACATTGAGTTTTTGCTCTCACTTCATCCCTTAAACCGAAAATGACAATAGATCTCAACAAAATGAAAATTTTAAAGTTTATGTATGGAAAAAATCTAAAAATAAAAAAAATGTAAGAAAGGAAAATTTACTCACACACCACAAATGAGCACAAAAGTATTGTTGTCCAAGTTTGGGAAATTCCACTAGTTCCACCCTAACAGCTTGGAATTTTATAAGAAAGAGATTTCTTCCACACATGCTTTAAAAATGGTCAAGCATGCATAAAACAAATTAAACATGAAAATTACCTACGGATCCATACCTTTTAAAGAGAATAACCAATGCTCATTAAATTCTTTAGTGAACATGAGGTGAGATATTTACCCGAGTCAAACAAGCTATTACCTTGCCCATTTACAAAAAGCTGACCTAACAATCATAGATGATTGTAAAGTGATTTGTCATGGGTAATATGCTACATTACCCTAAGAAATGACTTATGGATTAGGAGTCAGCACTCAGTTAAAAATCCCCCGCCTTCCCCTTTTCCCGACGATTGCAAAACCAGATATATAAAAACAAAAAAGAGCTTACAGTCTCTAAAAATTACCGACACTCTTTGGAATTATCTTCCTCTACATTTGTGCATAGTGCATATCCATTTTAGATGTAGTCTTCTTTCATAAATCAAAATTGTGAGTTTTCGCTCTCCCTTCATACCGTAAAACAAAAAGGCCAATAGCTCACAACAAAATGAAAATTTTAGAATTTATGTTTTGAAATTTAAACAATAAAAAATGTAAGTAAATAAAATTTATTCATACACCTCAAATGAACACAAAAGTTTTTTTGTCCATGTTTGGGAAATTCCACAACCCAACATCTTTGAATTTTATAAGAAAGAGATTTCTCCCACACATGCTTTAAAAATGGATGTGCATGCTTGAAACATGTTAAATATGCAAATCATCTACAGAACCAAACCTTTTAAAGAGCATAAAAAACGCTCATTAAATACTCAAGTGAACGTGTGGTGGGATATTTACCAGAGTCAAACAAGCCACTATTTTGCCCATTTAAGAAAAAATGACCTAACAATTGAAGATGATTGTAAAGATATTTATCATGTGTAACGGTCTATATTACCCTAAGAAATGACTTATGGATTGGGAGTCAAATCTGAAATAAAAATCCCTTGCCTCCCCTTTTTCCCGACGATTTAGAAACCTGATATATAAAAACTAAAAGGAGCTTACAATCCCTAAAATTAAAGACACTCTTTGGAATTATCTCTCTCTAAATTTGTGCATTGTGCATTTCCATTTTACCTGTACTCTTTTTTCTTATATCAAAGATTTGAGTTTTCGCTCTATCTTCATCCCGTAAACCAAAAAGACAAAAAGATCACCACAAACTGAAAATTTAAGAGTTTATGTATGAAAGTTTTTTGAAAAAATAATAAATGTATGTAAAGAAAATTTATTCACACACCACAAATGAACACAATAGTTTTTTTGTCCAAGTTTGTGTAATTCCAATAGTTCAACCCTAACAACATGGAATTTTATAAGAAAGAGATTTCTTCCACACATGCTTTAAAAATGGATATGCATGCTTGAAACATGTTAAAGATGCAAATCACCTATGGATCCAAACCTTTTAAAGAGAATAACAAACGCTCATTAAATTTTGAAGTGAAAGTTCGGTGGGATATTTACCCAAGTCAAACAAGCCATTATTTTGCCCATTTACAAAAAGCTCACCTAACAATCATAGATGATTGTAAAGTGATTTATCATGCCTAACGGGCTATATTACCCTAAGAAATGAGTCAACACTTAGTTAAAAACCCCCGCATCCCCCTTTTCCTGACGATTGAAAAACCTGATATATAAAAACTAAAAAGAGCTTACAATCCCTAAAAATCACAGGAACTTTTTGGAATTATCTCTATCTACATTTGTGCATTTTGCATTTCCATTTTAGATTTACCCTTTTTCCTTAAATCAAAAATTAGAGTTTTCACTCTCCCTTCATCCTGTAAACAAAAAAAGCAAATAGATCACAACAAAATTAAAATTTTAGAGTTTATGTATGGAAAAAATTTAAAACAATATCAAATGTAAGTAAAGAAAATTTATTCACATACCACAAATGAAGACAAAAGTTTTGTTGTCCAATTTTTGGAAATTCTACTAGTTCAACCTTAATAGCTTGGGATTTTATAGAATGAAATTTCTTTCACACATGCTTTAAAAATGGATATGCATTCTTGAAAATGTTAAAGATGCAAATGACCTATGGATCCAAACCTTTTAAAGAGAATAATAAACTCTCATTAAATTCTTGAGTGAACGTGCAGTGGGATATTTACCCAAGTCAAACAAGCGATTATTTTACCCATTTACAAAAAGCTGACCTAACAATCATAGATGATTGTAAAGTGATTTATCATTGGTAACAGGCTATATTACCCTAAGAAATGACACATGGGTTGGGAATAAACACTCAGGTAAAAATCCCCTGCCTTCCTCTTTTCTGGACGAATGCAAAACCTGATATATAAAAATGGAATAGAGCTTACAATCCCTAAAAACTATAGACACTCTTTGGAATTATTTCTCTCTACTTTTTTGCATTGTGCATTTCCATTTTAAATCTACTCTATTTTCTTAAATCAAAACTTTGAGTTTTAGCTCTCCCTTCATCCTGTAAACCAAAAAGGCAAATAGAACACAACAAAATGAAAATTTTAGAGTTTATGTATGGAAAAAATTTAAAACAATAACAAGTGTAAGAAAAGAAAATTTATTCACACACCACAAATGAACCCAAAAGTTTTGTTGTCCAATTTTTGGAAATCCCACTAGTTCAACCCTAACAACTTGGAATTTTATAAGAAAGAGATTTCTTCCACACATGCTTTGAAAATGGATATGCAAGCTTGAATCATGTTAAAGAGGCAAATCACCGACGGATC
Source organism: Aristolochia californica (assembly GCF_029961685.1). Taxonomy (NCBI): domain Eukaryota; kingdom Viridiplantae; phylum Streptophyta; class Magnoliopsida; order Piperales; family Aristolochiaceae; genus Aristolochia; species Aristolochia californica. Next base: position 21,158,176 of record NW_027182214.1, read on the forward strand.
AAAACTGTTTAAAGAGAACAACAAACGCAAATTAAATTCTCAAGTGAATGTGCGGTGGGATATTTACCCAAGTCAAAAAAACCATTATTTTGCCCATTTACAAAAAGCTGACCTAACAATCATCGATGATTGTACAGTGATTTATCATGCATAACAGTCTATACTACCCAAAGAAATGACTTGTGGAATTGGAGTAAACACTCAGTTAAAAATCGCCCGCCTCCCCCTTTTCCCGACGATTGCAAAACCTAATATATAAAAACTAAAAAGAGCTTACAATACCTAAAAATTACAAACACTCTCTGGAATTATCTCTCTCTATATTTTTGCATTCTTCATTTCCATTTTAGATGTACCCTTTTTTCTTAAATCAAAACTTTGAGTTTTCGCTCTCCCTTTATCCCGTAATCCAAAAAAGCAAATATATCACAAAAAAATGAATATTTTAGATTTTATGTATGAAAAAATTTAAAACAGGAAAAAATGTAAGTAAAGAAAATTATTCACACACCACAAATGAACACAAAAGTATTGTTGTCAAAGTTTGGGAAATTCCACTAGTTCAACCCTTACAACTTGGAATTTTATAAGAAAAAGATTTCTTCCACACATGCTTTAAAAATGGATATGCATGCTTGAAACATGTTAAAGATGCAAATTACCCAGAGATCCAAACCTTTTAAAGAGATTAACAAATGCTCATTAAATTCTCAAGTGAACGTGCGGTGGGATATTTACCCGAGTCAAACAAGCCTCTTTTTTGCCCATTTACAAAAAGCTGACCTAACAATCATAGATGAATGTAAAGTGATTTATCATGCATAACGGGCTATATTACCCAAAGAAATGACTTACGGATTGGGAGACAACACTCAGTTAAGAATCCCCCACCTCCCCCTTTTCCCGACGATTGCAAAACATGATATATAAAAATTAAAAAGGGGATACAATCCCTAAAAATTACAGACACTCTTTGGAATTATCTCTCTCTAAATTTGTGCATTGTTCATTTCCATTTTCGATGTACTATTTTTTCTTAAATCAAAACTTTGAGTTTTCGCACTCCCTTCATTCTGTAAACCAAAAAGGCAAATAGATCACAACAAAATGAAAATTTTAGAGTTTATGTAGGGAAAAAATTTAAAATAATAACAAATGTATGTAAATAAAATTTATTCCCACACCACAAATGAACATAATAGTTTTGTTGTCCAAGATTGGGAAATTGCACTAATTCAACCCCTACAACTTGGAATTTTATAAGAAAGAGATTTCTTCCAAACATGCTTTAAAAATTGATAAGCATGCTTGAAACATCTTAAAGATGCAAATCACCTATGGATCCAAACCTTTCAAAGAGAATAACAAACGCTCATTAAATTCTCAAGTGAACGTACGGTGGGATATTTAAATGGGTCAAATATGCCATTATTTTGCCCATTAACAAAAAGCTGACCTAAAAATTATAGATGATTTTAAAGTGATTTATCATGTGTAACGGGCTATATTACCCTATGAAATGACTTATGGATTGGGAGTCAACACTCAGTTAAAAATCCCCCGCCTCGCCTTTTCCTGACGATTGTAAAACCTGATATATAAAAACTAAAAAGAGCTTACAATCCCTCAAAATTACAAACACTCTTTGGAATTATCTCTCTCTAGATTTGTGCATTGTGCATTTCCATTTTAGCAGTACTCTTTTTTCTGATATTAAAACTTTGAGTTTTCGCTCTCCCTTGATCCCGTAAACCATAAAGGCCAATAGATCACAACAAAATGAAAATTTTAGAGTTTATGTATGGAAATTTAAAACAATAAAAAATGTAAGTAAAGAAACTTTTTTCACTCACCACAAATGAGCACAAAAGTTTTGTGGTCCATGTTGCAAAAATTCGACCAGTTCAACCCTAACAGCTTGGAATTTTATAAGAAAGAGATTTCTCCCACACATGCTTTAAAAATGAATATGCATGCTTGAAACATGTTAAAGATGTAAATCACCTACAGATCCAAACCTTTTAAAGAGAATAACAAACGCTCATTAAATTCTCAAGTGAACGTACAGTGGGACATTTAACCGAGTCAAACATGCCATTATTTTGCCCATTAACAAAAAGCTGACCTAACAATCATAGATGATTATAAGGTGATTTACAATGTGTAATGGGTTATATTACCGTATGAAATGACTTATGGATATGGAGTCAACACTCAGTTAAATATCCCCCGCCTCGCCCTTTTCTGGACGATTGTAAAACCTGATATATAAAAACTAAAAAGAGCTTAGAATCCCTGAAAATTATAGTCAGTCTTTGGAATTATCTCTCTCTACATTTGTGCATTGTGCATTTTCATTTTAGCTGTACTCTTTTTTCGGATATTAAAACTTTGAGTTTTCGCTCTCCCTTCTTCCTGTAAACCAAAAATGCCAATAGATCACAACAAAATGAAAATTTTAGAGTTTATGTATGGAAATTTAAAACAATAAAAATCTAAGTAAAGAAAATTTATACACACACCACAAATGAGCACAAAAGTTTTGTTGTCCATGTTTGGGAAATTCCACTAGTTCAACCCTAACAGCTTGGAATTTTATAAAAAAGAGATTTCTCCCACACATGCTTTAAAAATGGATATGCATGCTTGAAACATGTTAAAGATGCAAATCACCTACAGATCCAAACCTTTTAAAGAGAATAACGAACGCTCATTAAATTCTCAAGTGAAAGTGCGGTGGTATATTTACCCAAGTCAAACAAGCCATTATTTTGCCCATTTACAAAAAGCTGACCGAACAACCATAGATAATTGTAAAGTGATTTATCATGTTTAATGGGCTATATTACCCTAAGAAATGACTTATGGATTGGGAGTCAACACTGAATTTAAAATCCCCGGCCTCCCCTTTTTCCAGACAATTGCAAAACCTGATAAATAAAAACTAAAAAGAGTTTACAATCCCAAAAAATTATAGACACTCTTTGGATTTATCTCTCTCTACATTTGTGCATTGTGCATTTCCATTTTAGCTGTACTCTTTTCTTTTAAACCAAAACTTTGAGTTTTCGCTCTCCCTTCATCCCATAAACCAAAAAGGCAAAAAAAAAACACCACAAAATGAAAATTTTAGAGTTTATGAATGAAATTTTTTTAAAAAAATCCTAAATGTATGTAAAGAAAGGAGCTTACAATCCCTAAAAATTACGGACACTCTTTAGAATTCTCTCTCTCTACATTTGTCCATTGTGCATTTCAAATTTAGATGTACTCTTTTTTCTTATATCAAAACTTTGAGTTTTGGCTCGCCCTTTATCCCGTAAACCAAGAAGGAAAATAGATTACAACAAAATAAAAATTTTAGAGTTTATGTAAGGAAATATTAAAAAAATTATCAAATTTAAGTAAAGAAAATGTTTTCACACACCACAAATGAACACAAAGTTTTGTTGTCCAAGTTTGGTAAATTCCACTAGTTCAACCTTGACAGCTTGGAATTTTATAAGAAAGAAATTTCTCCCACACATGCTTTAAAAATGGATATGCATGCTTAAAACATGTTAAAGATGCAAATCACCTATGGATCCAAACCTTTTAAGGAGAATAACAAACGCTCATTAAATTCTCAAGTGAACGCGCGGTGGGATATCTACCCGAGTCAAACAATCCATTATTTTGCCCATTTAAAAAAAGTTGTCCTAACAATCATAGATGATTTTAAAGTGATTTATCATGTGTAACGGGCTATATTACCGTAAGAAATGACTTACGGATTGGGAGTCAACACTCAGTTAAAAATCCCCTGCGTCCCCCTTTTCCCGACTATTGCCAAACCTGATCAATTAAAACTAAAAAGAGCTTACAATCCCTTAAAATTATAGACACTCTTTGGAATTATCACTCTACATTTGTGTATTCTGCATTTCCATTTTAGAAGTACCCTTTTTTCTTAAATCAAAACTTTGAGTTTTCGCTCTTCCTTCATCCTGTAATCCAAAAACGGTAAATAGATCACAACAAAATGAAAATTTTAGAGTTTATGTAAGGAAAAATTTAAATCAATAACAAATGTAAGTAAAAAAAAGTTATTCACACACCACAAATGAACAAAAAAGTGTTGTTGTCCAAGTTTGAGAAATTCCACTAGTTCAACCATAATAGCTTAGAAATTTATAAGAAAAAGATTTGTTCCACACATGCTTTAAAAATGGATATGCATACTTGAAACATGTTAAAGATGCAAATCACCCAGAGATCGAAACATTTTAAAGAGATTAACAAACGCTCATTAAATTCTCAAGTGAACGTGCGGTGGGATATTTACCCGAGTCAAACAATCCATTATTTTGCCCATTTACAAAAAGCTGCCCTAACAATCATAGATGATAGTAAAGTGATTTATCATGTGTAACGGGCTATATTACCCTACGAAATGACTTATGGATTGGAAGTCAACACTCAGTTAAAAATCCCCCGCCTCCCCCTTTTCCCGACTATTGCCAAACATGATATATTAAAACTAAAAAGAGCTTACAATCCATAAAAATTATAGACACACTTTTGAATTATCTCTCTACATTTGTGCATTGTGCATTTCCATTTTAGATGTAATCTTTTTTCTTAAATCAAAACTTTGAGTTTTCGTTCTCCCTTCATCCCGTAAACCGAAAAGGCAAATAGATTACAAAAAAATGAAAAAATTTAAAAACCAACACAAATTTGTGTAAATAAAATTTATTCACACACCACAAATGAACACAAAAGTTTTGTTGTCCAAGTTTGGGAAATTCCACTAGTTCAACCCAAACAACTTGGAATTTTATAAGAAAGAGATTTCTTGCACACATGCTTTAAAAAAGGATATGCATGCTTGAAACATATTAAAGATGCAAATCACCTACGGATCCAAACTTTTTAAAGAGAATAAAAAACTCTCATTAAATTCTCAAGTGAACTTGCAGTGGGATATTTACCCTAGTCAAACATGCCTTTATTTTCCCATTTACAAAAAGCTGAGCTAACAATAATAGATGATTGTTAAGTGATTTATCATGCCTAACGGACTATATTACCCTAAGAAATGACTTATGGATTGGGTGTCCACACTCATTTAAAAATCCCCCGCCTCCCCATTTTCCCTGCCATTGTAAAACCTTAAATATAAAAACTAAAAAGAGCTTGCAATCCCTAAAAATTATAGACACTCTTTGGAATTATCTCTCTCTATATTTGTGCATTGTGAATTTCCATTTTAGATGTACTCTTTTTTCTTAAATCAAAACTTTGAGTTTTTGCACTCCCTTCATCCCGTAAACCAAAAAGGCAAATATATCACAACAAAATGACAATTTTAGAGTTTATGTATGATAAATTTTAAAGAAATTACAAGTGTAAGTAAAGAAAATTTGTTCACACACCACAAATGAACACAAAAGTTTTTTTATCCAAGTTTGGGAAATTCCACTAGTTCAACCCTAATTGCTTGGAATTTTATAAGAAACAGATTTATTCCACACTTGCCGTAAAATTGGATATGCATGCTTGAAAAATTTTAAAGATGCAAATCACCTATGCATTCAAACCTTTTCAAGAGAAAAACAAACGCTCAATAAATTCTCAAGTGAAGGTTCGGTGGGATATTTACCTGAGTCAAACAAGCCATTATTTTGCCCATTTACAAAAAGCTGACCTAACAATCATAGATGATTGTAAAGTGATTTATCATGCGTAACGGGTTATATTACCCTAAGAAATGACTAATGGATTGGGAGACAACACTCAGTTAAAAATTCCCCACCTCCCCCTTTTCCCGACTATTGCAAAACCTGATATATAAAAAACTAAAAAGAGGTTACAATCCCTAAAAATTAATGACACTCTTTGGAATTATCTCTCTCTAAATTTTTGCATTGTGCATTTCCATTTTAGATGTACGCTTTTTTCTTAAATTAAAACTTTGAGGGTTCACTTTCCCTTCATCCCGTTAACCAAAGAGGCAAATAGATCACAACAAAATGAAAATTTTTTAGTTTATGTATGGAAAAAATTTAAAACAATAAGAAATGTAAGTGAAGAAAATTTATTCCCACACCACAAATGAACATAAAAATTTTGTTGTCCAAGTTGGGAAATTGCACTAGTTCAACCCTTACAGCTAGGAATTTTAAAAGAAAGAAATTTCTTCCGCACATGCTTTCAAAATAGATACGCATGCTTGAAACATGTTAAAGATGCAAATCACCAACATATCCAAACCTTTTAAAGAGAATAACAAACGCTCATTAAATTCTCAAGCTCACGTGCGGTAGGATATTTACCCGAGTCAAACATGCCATTATTTTTCCCATTTACAAAAAGTTGACCTAACAATCATAGATGATTTTAAAGTGATTTATCATGCGTAACTGGCTGTATTACCCTAAGAAATGACTTTATGGATTTGGAGTCAACACTTAGTTAAAAATCCCCCACCTCCCCCTTTTCCCGACGATTGCAAAACCAGATCTATAAATATTAAAAAGAGCTTACAATCCCTAAAAATTACAGACACTCTTTGGAATTATCTCTCTCTACATTTGTGCATTGTGCGTGTCCATTTTAGATGTACATTTTTTACTTAAATAAAAACTTTTGAGTTTTCGTTCTCCCTTCATCCCGTAAATCGAAAAGGCAAATAGATCACAGCAAAATCAAAATTTTAGAATTTATGTATGGAAAACATATAAAACCAAAAAAAATGTAAGTTAAGAAAATTTATTAACACACCACAAATGAACACAAAAGTTTTATTGTCCAATTTTGGGAAATTCCACTAGTTCAACCTAAACAGCTTGGAATTTTATAAGAAAGAGATTTCTTGCACACATGCTTTAAAAAAGGATATGCATGCTTGAAACATATTAAAGATGCAAATCACCTACGGATCCAAACCGTTTAAAGAGAATAACAAACGCTCATTAAATTCTCAAGGGAAAGTGCGGCAGGATATTTACTCGAGTCGAACAAGCCATTATTTTGCCCATTTACAAAAAGCTGACCTAATAATAATAGATGATTGTAAAGTGATTTATCATGCGTAACGGGAGATATTACCCTAAGAAATGACTTATGGATTGGAAGTCAATACTCATTTAATAATCCCCCGCCTCCCCCTTTTCCTGACCATTGCAAAACCTTATACATAAAAACTAAAAAGAGCTTACAATCCCTAAAAATTATAGATACTCTTTGGAATTATCTCTCTCTACATTTGTGCATTGTGCATTTCCATTTTAGATGTACTCTTTTTTCTTAAATAAAAACTTTTTAGTTTTTGCTCTCCCTTCATCCTGTAAACCAAAAAAGCAAATAGATCACAACAAAATTAAAATTTTAGTGTTTATATATGGAAAAAATTAAAAGCAATAACAAGTGTAAGTAAAGAAAATTTATTCACACACCACAAATGAACACAAAAGTTTTGTTATCTAAGTTTGGGAAATTCCACTAGTTCAACCCTAACAACTTGGAATTTTATAAGAAAGAGATTTCTTCCACACATACTTTAAAAATGGATGTGCATGCTTGAAACATGTTAAAGATGCAAATCCTCTATGGAGCCAAACCTTTTAAAGAGAATAACAAATGCACATTAAATTCTCTAGTGAACGTGCGCTGGGATATTTACCTAAGTCAAACAAGCCATTATTTTGCCCATTTACAAATGCGGACCAAAAAATCATAGATGATTGTATAGTGATTTATTATGCGTAACGGTCTATATTACCCTAAGATATGACTTATGGAATGGATGTCAACATTCATTTAAAAATCCACCGCCACCCCGTTTTCCCGACCATTGCAAAACCTGATATATAAAAACTAAAGACAGCTTACAATCCATCAAAATTACAGACACTCTTTGGAATTATCTCTATCTAAATTTCTGCATTGTGCATTTAAATTTTAGATATACTCTTTTTTCTTAAATCAAAACTTTGATTTTTCGCTCTCCCTGCATCACTTAATCAATAAAGGCTAATAGATCACAACAAAATGAAAAATTTAGAGTTTATGTATGGAAAAAATTAAAACAAAGTAACAAATGTATGTAAAGAAAATTTATTCACACACCACAAAGGAACACAAAAGGTTTGTTGTCCATGTTTGGGAAATTCCACTAATTCAACCCTAACAACTTGGAATTTTAAAAGAAAGAGTTTTCTTCCACACATGCTTTAAAAATGGATGTGCATGCTTGAAACATGTTAAAGATGCAAATCACCTACGGATCCAAACCTTTTAAAGAGAATAATAAACGCTCATTAAAATCTCAAGTGAACGTGCGGTGGGATATTTACCCGAGTCAAACAAGCATTATTTTGCCCATTTACAAAAAGCTGACCTAATAGTCATAGATGATTGTAAAGTGATTTATCATGCGTAACGGCCTATATTACCCGAAGTAATGACTTATGGATTGGGTGTCAACACTCAGTTAAAAATCCTCCGCCTACCCTTTTTCTCGCGGATTGTAAAACCTGATATATAAAAACTAAAAGGACCTTACAATCCCTAAAAATTACTGACACTCTTTGGAATTATCTCTCTCTACATTTTAGCATAGTGCATTTCCATTTCAGCTGTAGTCTTTTTTTTTTAAATAAAAACTTTGAGTTGTCTCTCTCCCTTCATTCTGTTAAAAAAAAAAAGGCAACTAGATCACAACAAAATGAAAATTTTAGAGTTTATGTATGGAAAAAATTTAAAAATATTTCAAATGTAAGTAAAGAAAATTTATTCACACACCACAAATGACCACAAAAGTTTTTTTGTCCAAGTTTGGGAAATTCCACTATTTCAAACTTAACAACTTGGAATTTTACAAGAAAAACATTTCTTCCACACATGCCTTAAAAATGGATATGCATGCTTGAAACATGTTAAAGATGCAAATCACCTACGGATCCAAACCTTTTAAAGAGAATAAAAAACGCTCATTAAATTCTCAAGTGAATGTGCGGTGGGATATTTACCTGAGTCCAACAAGCCATTATTTTGTCCAATTAAAAAAAGCTGACCTAACAATCAAAGATGATTATAAAGGGATTTATCATGTGTAACTGGCTATATTACCCTAAGAAATGACTTATGGATTTGGAGTCAACACTCAGTTAAAAAGCCCCCGCCTCCCCCATTTCCCGACAATTGCTAAACCTAATATATAAAAACTAAAAAAACTTACAATCCCTAAAAATTACAGACACTTATTGGAATTAACTCTCTCTACATTTGAGCATTCTGCATCTCCATTTTAGGTGTACCTTTTTTTCTTAAATCAAAACTTTGAGTTTTCGCTCTCCCTTCTTCCCGTATCCACAAAGGCAAATAGATCAGAATATAATGAAAATTTTAGAGTTTATGTATGAAAAATATTTAAAACAATAACAAATGTAAGTAAAGAAAATTTATTCACACACCACAAATGAACACTAAAGTTTTGTTTTCCAAGTTTGGGAAATTCCATTAGTTCAACCCAAACAGCTAGGATTTTTATAAGAAAGAGAGTTCATCCACACATGCTTTAAAAATGGATATGTATTCTTGAAACATATTAAAGATGCAAATCACCTACGGTTCTAAACCTCTTAAAAAAAATAACAAACGGTCATTAAATTCTCAAGTGAACGTGCGGTGGGATATTTACCCGAGTAAAACATGCCATTAGTTTGCCCATTTACAAAAACCTGACCTAATATTCATATATGATTGTAAAGTGATTTATCATGCGTAACGGGCTATATTACCCTAAGAAATGACTAATGCATCCGGAGTCAACACTCAGTTAAAAATCCTTCGCCTCCCCCTTTTCCCGACTATTGCAAAACCTGATATTGAAAAACTAAAAAGAGCGTACAATCCCTTAAAATTACAGACACTCTTTGGAATTATCTCTCACTACATTTGTGCATTGTGCATTTCCATTTAAGATTTACTCTTTTTTTCTTAAATCAAAACTTTGAGTTTTTCGCTCTCCTTTCATCTCGTAAACCAAAAAGGCAAATAGATCACAACAAAATGAATTTTTTTGAGTTTATATATGGAAAAAATTTAAAACAATTTCAAATTTCAGTAAAAAAAATTTAATCACACACCACAAATGAACCCAAAAGTTTTGTTGTCCAAGTTTGGCAAATTCCACTACTTCAACCTTAACAACTTGGAATTTTATAAGAAAAAAAATTCTTCCACACATACTTTAAAAATGGATATGCCTGCTTGAAACATGTTAAAGATGCAAATCACCTACAGATCCAAAACTTTTAAAGAGAATAACAAAGGCTCATTAAATTCTCAAGTGAACGTGCGATGTGATATTTACCCGAGTCCAACAAGCCATTATTTTACCCAATTAAAAAAAGCTGACCTAACAATCAGAGATGATTGTAAAGTGATTTATCATGCATATCGGGCTATATTACCCCAAGAAATGACTCATGGATTGGGAGTCAACACTCAGTTAAAAATCCCTTGCCTCCCCCTTTTCAGGACGATTGCAAAACCTGATATATAAAAATGAAAAAGAGCTTACAATCCCTAACAACTATAGACACTCTTCGGAATTATTTCTCTCTATTTTTTTGCATTTTGCATTTCCATTTTAAATCTACTCATTTTTCTTAAATCAAAACTTTGAATTTTCGCTCTCCCTTCATCCTGTAAACCAAAAAGGCATATAGAACACAACAAAATGAAAATTTTAGAGTTGATGTATGGAAAAAATTTAAAACAATAACAAGTGTAAGAAAAGAAAATTTATTCACACAACACAAATGAACACAAAAGTTTTGTTGTCCAAGTTTGGGAAATTCCACTATTTAAATCTTGACAACTTGGAATTTTATAAGAAAAAAATTTCTTCCACACATGCTTTAAAAATGGATATGCATGCTTGAAACATGTTAAAGATGCAAATCACCTATGGATCCAAAAATTTTAAAGAGAATAAAAAACTCTCATTAAATTCTCAAGTGAACGTGCGGTTGAATATTTACCCGAGTCCAACAAGCCATTATTTTGCCCAATTAAAAAAAGCTGACCTAACAATCAGAGATGATTGTAAAGTGATTTATCATGCATAACAGGCTATATTAGCCTAAGAAAGTACTTATGGATTGGGAGTGAACACTCAGTTAAAAAACCCCTACCTCCACCTTTTCCCGACGATTGCAAAACCTGATATATAAAAACTAAAAGGAGCTTAAAATCCCTAAAAATTACAGACATTCTTTGAAATTATCTCTCTCTATATTTGTGCATTCTGCATTTCCATTTTAGATGTACCTTTTTTTCTTAAATCAAAACTTTGAGTTTTCGCTCTAACTTCTTCCCGTAATCCAAAAAGGCAAATAGATCTGAATAAAATGAAAATTTTAGAGTTTATGTATGGAAAATTTTAGATCTAAATCCCCCTCATCCCCCTTTCCCTGGCTATTGCAAAACCTGATATAGAAAAACTAAAACAAGCTTACAATCCCTTAAAATTATAGACACTCTTTTGAATTATCTCTCTCAACATTTTTGCATTGTGCTTTTCCATTTCAGATGTACTTTTTTTCTCAACCCAAAACTTTGAGTTTTCGCTCTCCCTTCACCCCAAAAATCGAAAAGGCAAATAGATCATAATAAAATAAAAAATTTAGAGTTTATGTATGGAAAAAATTTAAAACAATTACAAGTGTAAGTAAAGAAAATTTATTCACACACCGCAAATGAACACAAAAGTTTTGTTGTCCAAGTTTTGGAAATTCCAATAGTTCAACCCAAACAACTTGGAATTTTATAAGAAAGAGATTTCTTCCACACATGCTTTAAAATAGGATATGCATGCTTGAAGCATGTTAAAGATGCAAATCACCTATGGATCCAAACCTTTTAAAGAGCATAACAAACGTTCATTCAATTCTCAAGTGAACGAGCGGTGGGATGTTTACCCGAGTCAAACAAGCCATTATTTTGCCCATTTAAAAAAAAGCTGACCTAACAGTCTTAGATAATTGTAAAGTGATTTATCATGCGTAACGGGCAATATTACCTAAAAAAGACTTATGGATTGGGACTCAACATTCAGTTAAAAATCCCCCACCTCCCTCTTTCCCGACGATTGCAAAACCGGATATATAAAAACTAAAAATAGCTTACAATCCCTTAAAATTACAGATATTCTTTGGAATTTTCTCTCTCTACATTTGTGCAATTTACATTCCCATTTTAGATGTACTCTTTTTTCTTTAATCAAAACTTTGAGTTTTCGCTCTGACTTCATCCCGTAAACCAAAAAGGCAAATAGATTACAACAAAACGAAAATTTTAGAGTTTATGTATGGAAAAAATTTAAAAAAATAACAAGTGTAAGTAAAGAAAATTTCTTAACACACCACAAATAACCACAAAATTTTTGTTTTCCAAGTTTGGGAAATTCCACTAGTTCAACCCTAACAACTTTGAATTTTATAAGAAAGAGATTTCTTCCACACATGCTTTAAAAATGGATTGTAGGCTTGAAACATGTTAAAGATGCAAATAACCTACGGATCCGAACCTTTTAAAGAGAATAACTAACGCTCATTAAATTCTCAAGTGAACGTGCGGTGGGATATTTACCCGAGTCAAACAAGCCTTTATTTTGCCCATTTACAAAAAAGTTGACCTAACAATCATAAATGATTGTAAAGTGATTAATCATGCGTAATGGGCTATATTACCTTAAGAAATGACTTATGGATTGGGAGTCAACACTCAGTTAAAAATCCCCCGCCTTCCCCTTTTCCCGACCATTGGAAAACCTGATATATAAAAACTAAAAAGAGCTTACAATCCCTAAAAATTACTGACACTCTTTTGAATTATCTCTCTCTATATTTGTGCATTGTGCATTTCTATTTTAGATGTATTCTTTTTTATTAAATCAAAACTTTGAGTTTTCGCTCTCCCTTCTTCCCGTCAACCGAAATGGCAAATAGATCACAACAAAATGAAAATTTTAGAGTTTTTGTATAGAAAAAAGATTTAAACAATAACAAGTGTAAGTTAAGAAAATTTATTCACACACCACCAAAGAACATAAAAGTTTTGTTGTCCAATTTTGGGAAATTCCACTAGCTCAACTCTAACATCTTGGAATTTTATAAGAAAGAGATTTCTACCACACATACTTTAAAAATGGATATGCATACTTGAAACATGTTAAAAATGCAAATCACCTACGGATCCAAAGTTTTTAAACAGAATAACAAATGCTCATTAAATTCTCAAGTAAACGTGTGGTGGGATATTAACCAGAGTCAAACAAGCCATTCGTTTGCCCATTTACAAAAAGCTGACCTATCAATCATAGATGATTGTAAAGTGATTTATCATCCGTAATGGGCTATATTTTTGAAAGAAATAACTTATGGATTCGGAGTCAACACCTAGTTAAAAATCCCCTGCCTCCCCCTTTTCCTGACGATTGCAAAACCGGATATGTAAAAACTAAAAAGAGCTTACAATCGATTAAAATAACAGACACTCTTTGGAATTATCTCTCTCTACTTTTATGCATGGAGAATTTTCATTTCAGATGTACTATTTTTTTTGAAATAAAAACTTTGAGTTTTCGCTCTCCCTTCATCTCGTAAACCAAAAAGGTAAATAGATCACAACAAAATGAAAATCTTAGAGTTTAAGTATGGAAAAATTTAAAAACAATAACATATGTAAGAAAAGAAAATTTATTCACACACCACAAATGGACACAAAAGTTTTGTTGTCCAAGTTTGGGAAATTCCACTAGCTTGACCCTAACAGCTTGGAATTTTATAAGAAAAAGATTTCTTCCACACATGCTTTAAAAATGGATATGCACGCTTGAAACATATTAAAGATGCAAATCATCTATTGATCCAAACCTTTTAAAGAGAATCACAAACGCTCATTAAATTCTCAAGTGAACTTGCGGTGGGATATTTACTCGAGTTAAACAAGCCATTCTTTTGCCCATTTATAAAAAGTTGACCTAACAGTCATTGAAGATTGTAAAGTGATTTATCATGCGCAACGGGCTATATTACCCTAAAATATGACTTATGGATTGGGAGTCAACACTCAGCTAAAAATCCTCCGCCTCCCACTTTTCCCGATGATTGCGAAACCTGATATATAAAAACTAAAAACAACTTACCATCCCTTAAAATTACAGACATTCTTTGGAATTATCTCTCTCTACTTTTGTGCAGTGGGCATTTCCATTTTAGATGTACTTTTTTTTCTTAAATCAAAACATTGAGTTTTCGCTCTCCCTTTATCCCGTTAACCAAAAACGCAAATAGATCACAACAAAATAAAAATTTTAGAGTTTATGTATGAAAAAAACTAAAAAGAATAACAAGTGTAAGTAAAAAAAATTTATTAACACACCACAAATGACCACAAAAGTTTTGTTGTCCAATTTTTGGAAATTCCACTAGTTCAACTCTAACATCTTGGAATTTAATAAGAAAGAGATTTCTTACACACATGCTTTAAAAACGGATATGCATGCTTGAAACATGTTTAAAATGCAAATCACCTAGTGATCCAGAACTTTAAACATAATAACAAACGTTCATTAAATTCTCAAGTAAACGTGCGGTGGGATATCAACTTGAGTCAAACAAGCCATTCATTTGCCCATTTACAAAAAGCTGGCCTAACAATCATAGATGATTGTAAAGTGATTTATCATCCATAACGGGGTATATTTTGGAATGAAATAACTTATGGATTGGGAGTCAACACTCAGTTAAAAATCCCCCGCCTCCCCCTTTTCCCGATGATTGCAAAACCTGATATGTAAAAACTAAAAAGATCTTACAATCCTTTAAAATTACAGACACTCTTTGGAATTATCTCTCTCTACTTTTGTGCATTGTGCATTTCCATTTTGCATGTACTATTTTTTCTGAAATCAAAACTTTGAGTTTTCGCTCTCCCTTCATCTCGAAAACCAAAAAGGCAAATTGATCACAGCAAAATGAAAATTTTAGAGTTTAATTAAGGAAAAATTTAAAAATAATAACAAGTGTAAGTAAAATAAATTTATTCACACACCACAAATGAACACAAAAGTTTTGTTGTCCAAGTTTGGGAAATTCCACTAGTTCGACCCTAACAGCTTGGAATTTATAAGAAAGAGATTTCTCCCACACATGTTTTAAAAATGGATATGCATGCCTGAAACATGTTAAAGATGCAAATCACCTACGGATCCAAACCTTTTAAAGAGAATAACGCTCATTAAATTCTCAAGTGAACATGCCGTGGGATATTTACCCGAGTCAAACAAGCCATTATTTTGCCCATTTACAAAAAGTTGCCCTGACAATCATAGATGATTGTAAAGTGATTTACCATGCGTAATGGGCTAAATAACCCTGAGAAATGACTTATGTATTGGGAGTCAACACACAGTTAAAAATCCCCCGGCTTCCCCTTTTCTCGACGATTGCAAAACATGATATATAAATACTAAAAAGAGCTTACAATCCCTAAAAAATTAAAGACACTCTTTGGAATTATCTCTCTCTACATTTGTGAAATGTGCATTTCCATTTTAGATGTATTTTTTTTCTTAAATCAAAAGTTTAGTTTTTGCTCTCCCTTCATCTTGTATACCAAAAAGGCAAATAGATCACAACAAAATGAAAATTTAGAAGTTTATCTATGGAAAAAATTTAAAACAATAAAAAATGTAAGTAAAGAAAATTTATTCACACACCACAAATGAACACGAAAGTTTTGTTGTCAGAGTTTGGGAAATTCCACTAGTTCAACCTTAAAAGCTTGGATCTTAATAAGAAAGAAATATCTTCCACATATGCTTTAAAAACGGATATGCATGCTTGAAAAATGTTATAGAAGCAAATCACCTACGGATCCAAACGTTTTAAAGGGAATAAAAAACGCTCATTAAATTCTCAAGTGAACGTGCCGTTGGATATTTACCCGAGTCAAACAAGCCATTATTTTGCCCATTTACAAAAAGCTGACCTAACAATCATAGATGATGATAAAGTGATTTATCATGCGTAACAGGCTATATTACCTTAGAAATGACTTATGGATCGGGAGTCAACACTCAATTAAAAATCCCCTGCCTCCCCCTTTTCTCGACGATTGCAAAACCTGATATATAAAAACTAAAAAAGCTTACAATCCCTAAAAATTATAGACACTCATTGGAATTATCTCTCTCTACATTTGTGCATTCTACATTTCCATTTTAGATGTACCCTTTTTCCTTAAATCAAAACTTTAAGTTTTCCCTGTCCCTTCATCCCGTAATCCAAAAAGGCAAATAGAACACTACAAAATGAAAATTTTAGAATTTATTTATGGAAAAAATTAAAAACACCAACAAATGTAAGTAAAGAAAATTTTTTCACACATCACAAATGAACACAAAAGTTTTGCTGTCCAAGTTCAGGAAATTCCACTTGTTCAACCCTAAGAACTTGGAATTTTATAAGAAAGAGATTTCTACCACACATGCTTTAAAAATGGATTTGCATTCTTGAAACATATTAAAGATGCAAATAACATACCCACTTAAAGAGAATAACAAAAGCACATTAAATTCTCAAGTGATCGTGCGGTGGGATATTTACCCAAGTAAAACAAGCCATTATTATGCCCATTTACAAAAATATGAACTAACTATCATTTATGATGGTAAAGTGATTTATCATGCGTAACGGGCTATATTTTTGTAAGAAATGACTTATGGATTCGGAGTCAACACTCAGTTAAAAATCCCCTGCCTAACCCTATTCCTGATGATTGCAAAACCTATTATATAAAAACTAAAAAGAGCTTGCAATCCCTAAAAATTACAGGCACACTTTGTAATTATCTCTCTCTACATTTGTGCATAGTGCATTTCCAATTTAGATCTACTCTTTTTTCTTAAATCAAAACTTGGAGTTTTCGCTCTCCCTTCATCCGTTAAACCATAAAGGCAAATAGATCACAACAAAATAAAAAATTTAGAGTTTATGTATGGAAAAAATTAAAAATAATAACAAGTGTAAGTAAAGAAAATTTATTCACACACGACAAATGAACCCCAATGTTATGTTGTCCAAATTTTGGAAATTCCACCAGTTCATCCCTAACAGATTGGAATTTTATAAGAAAGAGATTTCTTCCATACATGCCTTAAAAATGGATATGCAAGCTTGAAACGTGTTAAAGATGAAAATCACCTATGGATCCAAACATTTTAAAGAGAATAATAAACCCTCATTAAATTCGCAAGTGAACGTGCGGTGGGATATTTACCTGAGTCAAACAAGCCATTTTTTTGCCCGTTTACAAAAAGCTGACCAAACGATCATAGATGATTATAAATTGATTTATCATGCGTAACGGGCTATATTACCCTAAGAAATGACTTATGGATTGGGAGTCAACACTCAGTTAAAAATCCCTCGCCTCCCCTTTTCCCGACGATTGCAAAACCTGATATATAAAAACTAAAAAGAGCTTACAATCCTTAAAAATTACATACTCTTTTGAATTATCTTTCTCTGCATTTGTGCATTGTGCATTTCTAATTTAGATGTACTTTTTTTTCTTAAATCAAAAATTTGAGTTATCGCTATCACTTCATCCTGTAAACCGAAAAGGCAAATAAATCACAACAAAATGAAAATTTTAGAGTTTATGTATGAAAAAATTTTAAAAAAATAAAAAATTTAAGGAAAGAAAATTTTCACACACTACAAATGAACACAAAAGTTTTGTTATCCAAGTTTGGGAAATTCCACTAGTTCAACCCGTTAAAGCTTGGAATTTTATAAGAAAGAGATTTCTTCCGTAGATGCTATAAAAATATATATGCATGCTTGAAACATGATAAAGATATAAATCACCTATAGATCCAAATTCTCAACTGAATGTGTGGTGGGAAATTTACTCGAGTCAAACAAGACATTATTTTGCCCCTTTACAAAAAGTTGACCTAACGATCATAGATGATTGTAAAGTGATTTATCATGCGTTACCGGCTATAAAACCATAAGAAATGACTTGTGGATTGGGAGTCAACGCTCAGTAAAATATCCCCCGCCACCCCCATTTCCCAACGATTGCAAAACCTGATATATAAAAACTAAAAAGAGTTTACAATCCTTGAAAATTACAGACACTCTTTTGGAATTATCTCTCTCTACATTTGTGCACTGTGCATTTCCATTTTAGATGTACTCTTTTTTCTTAAATAAAAACATTGAGGTTTCGCTCTCCCTTCATCTCGTAAACCAAAAAGGCAAATAGATCACAACAAAACGAAAATTTTAGAGTTTTAAGTATGGAAAAAATTTAAAACAAAGACAGATGAAAGTAAAGAAAATTTATTCACACACAACAAATGAAAGTAAAGAAAATTTATTCACACACCACAAATGAACACAAAAGTTTCGTTGTCCAAGTTTGAGAAATTCCACTAGTTCAACCCGTTAATACACGGAATTTGATAAGAAAGAGATATCTTCAACACATGATCAACACTCAGTTAAAAATCCCCAACCTCCCTCTTTTCCCGAAGATTGCAGAACCTGATATTTAAAAACCAAAATGAGTTTACAGTACCTAAAACTACAAACACTTTTTGGAATTATCTCTCTCTACATTTGTGCATTGTGTATTTCCATTTTAGATGTATACTTTTTTCTTTAATCAAAACTTGAGTTGTCACTTGCCCTTCATCTTGTAAACAAAAAAAGTGATAAAAGGCAAATAGATCACAACAAAATGAAAATTATAGAGTTGATGTATAGAAATAATTTAAATCACTCAAATAATATAAGTAAAGAAAATTTATTCACACAACACAAATGAAGACCAAATTTTTGTTAACCAAGTTTGGGAAATTCCACTAGTTCAACTCTAATAACTTTGAACTTTATAAGAATAGAGATTTTTCTACACATGATTTAAAAAATGGATATGCATGCTTGAAACATGTTAAAGATGCAAATGACCTATGGATCCAAACCTTTTAAAGAGAATAACATTAATTTCTCAAGTGAACATGCGGCAGGATATTTACCCGAGTCAAACAAGCCATTATTTTTCCCCTTAAAAAAAAGCTGACCTGACGATCATAGATGATTGTAAAGTGATTTAACATGCATAACGAGCTATATTTTTGTAAGGCATGACTTATGGATTGGGAGTCAACCCTCAGTTAGAAATCCCCCGCCTCCCCATTTCCCGATGATTGCAGAACCTGATATATAAAAACTAAAAAGAGTTTGCAATCCCTAAAGATTACAAACACTTTTTGGAATTATCTCTCTCTACATTTGCGCATTATGCATTTCCATTTTAGATGTGTACTTCTTTCTTAAATCAAAACATGAGTTTTCACTTTCCCTTCATCTCGTAACAAAAAAAGAGATAAAAGGCAAATAGATCAGAACAAAATGAAAATTTTAGAGTTTCTATGGAAAGAATTAAAAGTAAAAAACAAATGTAAGTAAAAAAAATTTATTCACACACCACAAAAGAATACAAAAGTTGTATTATCCAAGTTTGGGAAATTCCACTTGTTCAACCCTATTAAATCGAAATTTTATAAAAAAGAGATTTTTCTACACAATTTTTAAAAAATGGATATGCATGCTTGAAACATGTTAAAGATGCTAATGACCAATGGATCCAAACCTTTTAAAGTGAATAACATTAAATTCTCAAGTGAACGGCCAATAGGATATTTACCCGAGTCAAGCAAACCATTATTTTACCCATTTACAAAAAGCTGACCTAACGATAATAGATGATTGTAAAGTGATTTATCATGCATAACGGGAATATTTTTTTAAGGAATGACTTATAGATTGGAAGTCAACACTCAGTTTAAAATCCCTCGCCTCCCCCTTTTCCCAACGATTGCAGAACTTGATAGATAAAAACTAAAAAGAGTGACAACCCATAAAAATTACAGATACTTTTATGAATTATTTCTCTCTACATTTGTGCATTGTGCATTTCCATTTTTTATGTAGACTTTTTTCTTAAGTCAAAACTTGAGTTTTCACTTGCCCTTCATCTCGTAAACAAAAAAAGAGATAAAAGGTAAATTGATTACAACAAAATCAAAATTTTAGAGTTTATGTATGGATAGAATTTAAACCAATAAAAAAGTATAAGTAAAGAAAATTTATTCACACACCACAAATAAATTCAAAAGTTTTGTTATCCATGTTAGGGAAATTCCACTAGGTCAACCCTAATAGCTCAGAATTTTATAAGAAAGAGATTTTTCTACCGATGTTTTAAAAAATGGACATGCATGCTTGAAACATGTTAATGATGCAAATGACCTATGGATCCAAACCTTTTAAAGAGAATAACTTTAAATTCTCATCTGAACGTGCGGTGAGCTATTTACCCGAGTCAAACAAGCCATTCTTTTTTCCCATTTACAAAAAAGCTGACCTAATGATCATCAATGATTTTAAAGTGATTTATCATGTGTAACGGGCTATATTTGTGTAAGGAATCACTGATGGAATGGGAGTCAACACTCAGTTAAAAATCCCCCGCATCCCCCATTGCCCGACGATTGTAGAACCTCATATATACAATCCATAAAAATTACACACACTTTTTGGAATTATCTCTCTCTACATTTGTACATTGTGAATTTCTATTTTTGATTTATAATTTTTTCTTAAATCAAAACTTGAGTTTTCACTTTCCCTTCTTCTCGTAAACAAAAAAAGAGATAAAAGGCAAATAGATCACAACAAAATGAAAATTTTAGAGTTTATGTATGTTAAGAATTTAAAGTAATAAACAAATGTAAGTAAAGAAACTTTATTCATGCACCACAAAAGAAAACAAAAGTTTTGTTATCCAAGTTTAGGAAATTCCACTAGTTCAACCCTAATAGCTCGAAATTTTACAAGTAAAAGATTTTTCTACACATGTTTAAAAAAATGGATATGCATGCTTGAAACATGTTAAAGATACAAATGACCAATGGATCCAAACATTTTAAAGAGAATAACATTAAATTCTCAAGTGAACGTGGGGTGGGATATTTACCCGAATCAAACAAGTCATTATTTTGCCCATTTACAAAATGCTGACCTAATGAACATAGATGATTGTAAAGTGATTTATCATGCATAATGGGCTATATTTTTTTAAGGAATGCCTTATAGATTGTGAGTCAATACACAGTTAAAAATCCCCCCCTCCCCGTTTTCCAGACGATTGCAAAACCTAATATATAAAAACTAAAAAGAGTTTACAATCCCTAAAAATTACATACACTTATTGGAATTATCTCTCTCTTCATTTGTGCATTGTGCATTTATGTATACTTTTTTTCTTAAATCAAAACTTGAGTTTTCAATTTCCCTTCATCTCGTAAAAAAAAAAGAGATAAAATGCAAATAGATCACAACAAAATGTAAATTATAGAGTTTATGTATGGAAAGAATTTAAAGCAATAACCAAATGTACGCAAACAAAATTTTTTCACACACTACAAATGGACACAAAAGTTTTGTTATCCAAGTTTGGGAAATTCCACTAGTTCAACCCTAATAGCTCGGAATTTTATATGAAAAAGATTTTTCTACACATGTTTTAAAAAATGGATATGCATGGTTGAAACATGTTAAAGATGCAAATGACCTATGGATCCAAACCTTTTCAAGAGAATAAAATTAAATTCTGAAGTGAACGTGCAATGGGATATTTACTCGAGTCAAACAAGCCATTATTTTTCCCTTTTACAAAAAGCTGCCCTATCGATCATAGATGATTGTAAAGTGATTTATCATGCGTAACAAGCTATATTTTTGTCAGGAATGACTTATGGATTGGGAGTCAACACTCAGTTAAAAATCCCTGCCTCTACCTTTTCCTGACGATTGCAAAACCTCAGAGATAAAAACTAAAGAGAGTTTACAATCCCTAAAAATTACAGACACTTTTTTTAATTATCTCTCACTACATTTGTGGATTGTGCATTTCCATTTTATATGTGTGCCTTTTTTCTTAAATTAAAACTTGAGTTTTCACTTTCCCATCATCGCGTAAACAAAAAAAGAGAAAAAAGACAAATAGATCACTACAAAATGAAAATTTTAGAGTTTATGAAATTGAAAGAATTTAAAGCAATAAACAAATGTAAGTAAATAAAATTTATTCACACACCACAGATGAACACAAAAGTTTTATTATCGAATTTTGGGAAATTCCACTAGTTCAACCCTAATTGCTCGGAATTTTATAAGAATGAGATTTTTCTAAACATGTTTTAAAAAATGGATAAGCATGCTTGAAACATGTTAAAGATGCAAATGATCTATGGATCCAAACTGTATAAAGAAAATAACATTAAATTCCCAACTGAACATGCGGGGTAATATTTACCCGAGTCAAACATGCCATTATTTTACCAATTTACAAAAAGCTAACCTAACGATCATTGATGATTGTAAAGTGATTTATCATGCGTAAAGGGATATATTTATGTAAGGAATGACTTAAGGATTGGGAGTCAACACTCAGCTAAAAATCCCCTGTTTCCCCCTTGTCCCGACGATTGCAGAACCTGATATATAAAAACTAAAAAGAGTTTACAATCCCTAAAAATAATAGACACTTTTTTGAATTATCTCTCTCTATATTTTTGCATTGTGCATTTCCATTTTAGATGCATACTTTTTTCTTAAATCAAAACTTGAGTTTTCACTTTCCCTTCATCTTGTAAACAAAAAAAGTGATAAAAGGCAAATAGATCACCAGAAAATGAAAATAATAGAGTTTATGAATGGAAATAATTTAAAGAAATAAACAAATGTAAGTAAAGAAGATTTATTCACACCCCACAAATGAATACTAAATTTTTGTTATCCAAATTTGGGAAATTCCACTAGCTCAACCCTAATTGCTCGGAATTTTATATGAAAGAGATTTTCTACACATGTTTTAAAAAATGGATATGCATGCTCGAAACATTTTAAAGATGCAAATGACCTATGGATCCAAACCTTTTACTGAGAATAACATTAAATTCTCAAATGAATGTGCGGTGGGATATTTACTCGAGTCAAACAAGCCATTATTTTGTCCATTTACAAAAAGTTGACCTAATGATCTTTGATGATTGTAAAGTGATTTATCATGTGTAACGGGCTCTATTTTTGTAAGGAATAACTGATGGATTGGGAGTCAACACTTAGTTAAAAATCCCACGCCTTCCCCTTTTCCCAACGATTGCAGAGCCTGATATATATAAACTAAAAAGAGTTTACATTCCATAAAAATTACAGATACTTTTTGGAATTATTTCTCTATACATTTGTCCATTGTGCATTTCCATTATAGATGTATACTTTTTTCTTTAATCAAAACTTGAGTTTTCACTTTCCGTTCATCTCGTAAACAAAAAAAGAGATAAAAGGCAAATAGATCACAACAAAATGAAAATTTTAGAGTTTATGAACGGAAATAATTTAAATCAATAAACAAACATAAGTAAAGAAAACTTATTCACACACCACCAATGAACACAAAAGTTTTGTTCTCCAATTTTTGGAAATTCTACTAGTTCAACCCTAATAGCTAGGAGTTTTATAAGAATGAGATTTTTCTACACTTGTTTTAAAAAATGGATATGCATGCTTGAAACATGTTAAAGATGCGAATGACCTCTGGATCCAAACCATTTAAAGAAAATATCATTAAATTCTCATGTGAAAGTGCGGTGGGATATTTTTCCGTGTCAAACATGCAATTATTTTTCCCATTTACAAAAAGCTAACTTAATGATCATAGATGATTGTAAAGTGATTTATCATGTGTAACGGGCCATATTTTTGTAAGGAATGACTTATGGATTGGGAGTCAACACTTAGTTAAAAATCCCATGCCTCCCCCTTTTCCCTACAATTGCAGAACCTGATATATAAAAACTAAAAAGGGTTTACAATCCCTAAAAATTACTAAAAATTTTTGGAAATATCTCTCCCTTCATTTGTGCATTGTGCATTTTAATTTTAGATGTATACTTTTTTCTTAAACATAAACTTTAGTTTTCACTTTCCCTTCATCTCGTAAAAACAAAAAATGTGATAAAAGGCAAAAAGATCAAAACAAAATGAAAATTTTCGAGTTTATGTATGGAAAGAAAGTAAAACAATAAACAAATGTAAGTAAAGAAAATTTATTCCCACACCACAAATGAACACAAAAGTTTTGTTATCCAAGTTCCGGAAATTCCACTAGTTCAACCCTATTAGCTCGGAATTTTATAAGAAAGAAATTTTTCTACACATGCTTTAAAAAATGGATATGCATGCTTGAAACATGTTATATATAAAAATGACCAATGGATCCAAACCTTTTAAAGAGAATAACATTAAATTCTCAAGTGCACGTGCGGTGTGATGTTAAACCGAGTCAAACAAGCCATTAATTTGCCCATTTACAAAAAGTTGACCTAACGATCATAAAAGATTGAAAAGTGATGTATCATGCATAACGGGCTATATTTTTGTAAGAAATGACTTAAGGATTGGGAGTCATTTAGTTAAAAATCCCATACCTCCCCCTTTTCGCAACGATTGCAAAACCGGATATAGAAAAATTAAAAAGAGTTTACAATCCCTAAAAATTACATACACTTTTTTACATTATCTGTCTCTACATTTGTGCATTGAGCATTTCCATTTTAGATGTATACTTTTTTCTTAAATCAAAACTTGAGTTTTCACTTTCCCTTCATCTCGTAAACTAAAAAAGAGATAAAAGGCAAATAGATCACAACAAAATGAAAATTTTAGACTTTAAGTATGGAATGAATTTAAAGCAATAAAAAAATGTAAGTAAAGAAAATTTATTTACACACCACAAATGAACACAAAAGTTTTGTTATCCAAGTTTGGGAAATTACACTAGTTCAACCCTAAGAGCTCGGAATTTTATAAGAAAGAGATTTTTCTACACATGTTTTAAAAAATGGTTATGCATTCTAGAAACATGTTAAGGATGTAAATGACCTATGGATCCAAACCTTTTAAAGACAACAACATTAAATTCCCAAGTGAACGTGCGGAGGGATATTTACCAGAGTCAAAGAAGCCATTATTTTTCCCATTTACAAAACGCTGACTTAACGATCATAGATGATTGTAAAGTGATTTATCATGTGTAACGGGCTATATTTTTGTAAGAAATGACTGATGGATTGGGAGTCAATACTCAGTTAAAAATCCCCCGTATCCCCCTTTTCCCGACGATTGCAAAACCTGATATAAAAAAACTAAAAAGAGTTTCCAATCCCTAAAAATTACACACTTCTGGAATTATCTCTCTCTATATTTGTGCATTGTGCATTTCCTTTTTAGACGTACACTTTTTTCTTAAATCAAAATTCTAGTTTTAACTTTCCCTTCATCTCGTAAACAAAAAAGGAGATAAAAGGCAAATATATCACAACAAAATGAAAATCGAAGGGTTTATGTATGGAAAGAATTTAAAGCAATAAAAAAACGTACGTAAAGAAATATGATTCATAGACCACAAATGAACACAAAAGTTTTGTTATCAAAGTTTTGGGAAATACCACTAGTTCAACCTTAATAGCTCAGAATTTAATAAGAATGAGATTTTTCTACACATGTTTTAAAAAATGGATTTGCATGCTTGAAACATGTTAAAGATGCAAATGACCTATGGATCCAAACCTTTTAAAGTGAATAACATTAAATTCTCAAGTGAACGTGCGGTGGGATATTTACCCAAGTCAAACAAGCTATTTTTTGCCCATTGACAAAAAGCTGACCTAATGATCATAGATGATTGTAAAGTGATTTTTCATGTGCAATGGGCTATATTTTTTTAAGGAATGACTGATGGTTTGGGAGTCAACACTCAGTTAAAAATTCCCCGCGTCCCCCTTTTCCCTACAATAGTAGAACCTGATATATAAAAATAAAAAGAGTTTAAAATCCCTAAAAATTACAAACACTTTCTGGAATTATCTCTCTCTACATTTTTGCATAGTGCATTTCCATTTTTGATTTATACTTTTTTCTTTAATCAAAACTTGAGTTTTCACTTTCCCTTCATCTCGTAAACAAACAAAGAGATAAAAGGCAAATAGATTATACCCTAGTGAAAACTTATGATTTTATGTATGGAAATAATTTAAAGCTATTAAAAATGTAAGTAAAGAAAATTTATTCACACACAACAAAATGAACACAAAAATTTTGTTACCCAAGTTTGGGAAATTTCACTAGTTCAACCCTAATAGCTCGGAATTTTATAAGAAAGAGGTTTTTTTGCACATGTTTTAAAAAAATAGATATGCATGCTTGAAACATGTTAAAGATGCAAATTATCTATGGATCCAAACCTTTTAAAGAGAATAACATTCAATTTTCAAGTGAACGTGCGTGGGATATTTTCTTGAGTCAAACAAGCCATTATTTTAGCCATTTAGAAAAAGTTGACGTAACGATCATAGTTGATTGTAAAGTGATTTATCATGCGTAACGGGTCATATTTTTCTAAGGAATGATTTGTGAATTGGGAGTCAACACTCAGTTAAAAATTCCCTGCCACCCCTTTTTCTCGACAATATCTGAACCTGATATATAAAAACTAAAAAGCGTTTTCAATCCCTGAAAATTACAGACACTTTTTGGAATTATCTCTCTCCACATTTGTGTATTGTGCATTTCCATTTTAGTTGTAAAATTTTTTCTTAACCGAAAACTTGATTTTTCACTCTCCCTTCATCTCGTAAACAAAAAAAGAGATAAAAGGCAAATAGATCACAACAAAATGAAAATTTTAGAGTTTATGTATGGAAAGAATTTAAAACAATAAAAAAATTTAAGTAAAGAACTTTATTCACTCACCAAAAACGAACACAAAAGTTTTGTTATCCAAGTGTGGGAAATTCCACTAGTTCAACCCTAATTACTCGGAATTTTATAAGAAAGAGATTTTTCTACACATGTTTAAAAAAATGGATATGCATGCTTGAAACATGTTAAAGATATAAATTACCTATGGATCCAAGCTTTTAAAGAGAATAACTTCAAATTTTCAAGTGAACGTGCGGTGGGATATTTAACTGAGTCAAACAAGTAGTTACTTTGCCCATTTACAAAAAGCCGACCAAATGATCATAGATGATTGTAAAGTGATTTATCATACGTAATGGGCCATATTTTTTTAAGGAATGACTTATGGATTGGGAGTCAACCCTCAGTCAAAAATCCCTCGCTTCCCCTTTTCCCGACGATTGCAAAACCTGTTATATGAAAACTTAAAAGAGTTTACAATCCCAAAAAATTACAAACACTTTTTGGAATTCTCTCTCTCTACATTTGTACATTGTGCATTTCCATTTTAGATATATACTTTTTTCTTAAACCAAAACTTGAATTTTCACTTTCCCTTCATCTAGTAAAAAAAAAAGAGATAAAAGGCAAATTGATCACAACAAAATGAAAATTTTAGAGTTTATGTATGGAATGGATTGAAAGCAATAAAAAAATGTAAGTAAAGAAAATTTATTCACACACCACAAATGAACACAAAAGTTTTGTTATCCAAATTTTGGAAATTCCACTAGTACAACCCTAATAGCTCAGAATTTTATAAGAAAGAGATTTTTCTACACATGTTTTAATAAATGGATATGCATGCTTGAAACATGTTAAAGATGCAAATGACCAATGGATCCTAACCTTTTAAAGAGAATAAAATTAAATTCTCAAGTGTACGTGCGATGGGATATTTACCCGAGTCAAACAAGCCATTATTTTGCCTATTTTCAAAAAGTTGACCTAACGGTCATAGATGATTGAAAAGTGATTTATCATGCATAACTGGCCTTATTTTTGTAAGGAATGACTTATAGATTGGGAGTCAACACTCAATTAAAAATCCCCCGCTTCCCTCTTTTCTCGACAATTGCAGAACCTGATATGTAAAATGAAAAAGAGTTTAGAATCCCAAACAATTACAGACACTTTCTAGAATTATCTCTCTCTTCATTTGTGCATTGTGCATTTCCATTTTTAGATGTATACTTTTTTTCTTAAACATAAACTTGAGTTTTCATTTTCTCTTCATCTCGTAAAAACAAAAAAAGTGATAAATGGCAAAAAGATCACAACAAAATGAAGCTTTTAGAGTTTAAGTAGGATATGAATTTAAAGGAATATACAAATGTATGTAAAGAAAATTTATTTACACACTACAAATGAACACAAAAGGTTTGTTATCCAAGTTTGGGAAATTACACTAGTTCGACTGTAATAGCTCGGAATTTTATAAGAAAGCGATTTTTCTACACATGTTTTAAAAAATGGATATGGATGCTTGAAACATGTTAAAGATGTAAATGACCTATGGATCCAAAACTTTTAAGTAGAATAACATTAAATTCTCAAGTGAACATGTGGTGGGATAATTACACGAGTCAAACATGCCATTATTTTGCCCTTTTACAAAAAGTTGACCTAACGATCATAGATGATTGTAAAGTGATTTATCATGCTTACCGGGATATATTTTTGTAAGGAATGACTTGTGGATTGGGAGTCAACACTCAGTTAAAAATCCCCCGCCTCCCCCTTTTCACGACAATTGCAGAACCTGATATATAAAAACTAAAAAAAGTTTACAATCCCTAATAATTAACAAAAGTTTTTGGAATTTTCTCTCTCTACATTTGTGCATTGTGCATTTCCATTTTAGATGTACTTTTTTCTTAAATCAAAACTTGTGTTTTCACTTTCCCTTCATCTTGTAAACAAAAAAGAGATAACAGCCAGATAGATCACAACAAAATGAAAACTATAGAGTTTATGTATGGAAAGAATTTAAAACAATAAACAAATGTAAGTAAACAAAATTTATCCACCCACAAAAAATGAACACAAAAGCTTTTTTATCCAAGTTATGGAAGTTTTACTAGTTGAACCCTTATAGCTCGGAATTTTATAAGAAAGAGATTTTCCTACACATGTTTTAAAAAATGGATATGCATGCTTTAAACATGTTAAAGATGCAAATGACCTATGGATCCAAAAATTTTAAATAGAATAACATTAAATTCTCAAGTGAACATGTGGTGAGATATTTACCTGAGTCGAACAAGCCCTTATTTTGCCCATTTTCAAAAAACTAACCTAACGATCATAGATGATGGTAAAGTGATTTATCATGCGTAATAGGCTACATTTTTTTAATGAATGACTTATAGATTGGGAGTCAACACTCAGTTAAAAATCCCCCGCCTCCCCGTTTTTCCTACGATTGCAGAACCTGAGATATAAAAACTAAATAGAGTTTATAATCCCTAAAAATTACAGACACTTTTTGAAATTATCTCTCTCTACATTTGTGCATTGTGCATTTCCATTTTAGATGAATACTTTTTTTTTTAAATCAAAACTTGAGTTTTCACTTTCCCTTCAACTCATAAACAAAAAAAGAGATAAAAGGGAAATAGATAACAACAAAATGAAAATTTTAGAGTTTATTTATGGAAAGAATTTAAAGCAATAAACAAATGTAAGAAAACTAAATTTTTTCACACACCACAAATGAACACAAGTTTTATTCAAGTTTGGGCAATTCCACTAGTTCAACCCTAATAGCTCGGAATTTTATAAGAAAGAAATTTTTCTACACTTGTTTTAAAAAATGGATATGCATGATTGAAACATGTTAAAGATGCAAATGACCTATGTATGCAAACCTTTTAAAGATAATAACATTAAATTTTCAAGTAAACGTGCAGAGGGATATTTACCCGAGTCAAACAAGCCATTATTTTTCCCATTTACAAAATGCTGACCTAATCATAGATGTTTGTAAAGTGATTTATCATGCATAACTAGCTATATTTTTTTAAGGAATGACTTATGGATTGGGAGTCAACACTCAGGTAAAAATTCCCCTCCTCCCCCTTTTCCCGACGATTGCAGAACCTTCCATATTAAAACTAAAAAGAGTTTACAATCCCTAAAAATTACATAAACTTTTTGGAATTATTTGTCTTTACATTTGTGCATTGTGTATTTGTATTTTAGATGTATACTATTTTCTTAAATCAAAACTTGAATTTTCACTTCCCTTCATCTCATCACAAAAAAAGAGATAAAATGCAAATAGATCACACAAAAATTAAAATTTTAGAGTTTAAGTATGGAAAGAATTTAAAGCAATGAACAAATGTATGTAAAGAAAATTTATTCACACACCACAGATGAACAAAAAAGTTTTGGTATCCAAGTTTTGGAAATTCCACTAGTTCAACCCTAAACGCTTGGAATTTTTGAAGAAAGAGATTTTTCTACACATGTATTAAAAAATGGATATGCATGCTTGAAACATGTTAAAGATGCAAATGACCTATGGATCCTAACCTTTTAAAGAGAATAGCATTAAATTCTCTAGTGAACGAGCAATGGGATTTTTACTCGAGTCAAACAAGCCATTATTTTGCCCATTTACAGAAAGTTAACCTAACGATCATCAATTATTGTAAAGTGATTTATCATGTGTAACGGGCTACATTTTCTTAAGGAATCATTTCTTGATTGGGAGTCAACACTAAGTGAAAAATCCGCAGCCTCCCCCTTTTCCCAACGATTGCAGAGCATGATATATAAAAACTAAAAAGAGTTTATAATCCCAAAAAATTACAGACACTTTTTGGAATTATCTTTCTCTACATTTGTGCAATGTGCATTTTAATATTAATTGTATACTATTTTTGTAAATCAAAACTTGAGTTTTCAGTTTCCCATCATCTCGTAAACAAAAAAAGAGATAAAAGCCAAATAGATCACAACAAAATGAAAATTTTAAGAGTTTATATCTGGAAATAATTTAAAGCATTAAAAAAATGTAAGTAAAGAAAATTTATTCACACACCATTAATGAACACAAAAGTTTTGTTATCCAAATTTGGGAAATTCCACTAGTTCAACCCTAATAGCTCGAAATTTTTTAAGAAAGACATTTTTCTGTGCATGTTTAAAAAAATGGATATGCATGCTTGAAATAAGTTAAAGAAGTAAATGACCTATGAATCCAAACCTTTTAAAGAAAATAACATTAAATTCTCAAGTGAACATACGGTGGGATATTTACATGAGTCAAATAAGCCATTATTTTGGCCATTTACAAAAAGCTGACCTAACAATCATAGATGATTGTAAAGTAATTTATCATGTGTAACAGGCTATATTTTTGTAAGGAATCACTTATGGATTGGGAGTCAACACTCAGTTAAAAATCCCCCCTCCCCTTTTCCCCACGATTGCACAACCGGATCTATAAAACTAAAAAGTGATGACAATCCGTAAAAATTATAGACACTTTTTGGAATTACCTCTCTCTACATTTGTGCATTGTGAATTTCCATTTTAGATGTATGCTTTTTTCTTAAATCAAAACTTGAGTTTTCACTTTCCCTTCATCTCGTAAATAAAAAAGGAAATAAAAGACAAATAGATCTAGACAAAATGAAAATTTTTGAGTTTATGTATGGAAAGAATTTGAAGCAATAAACAAATGTAAGTACAAAAAATTTATTCACACACAACAAATGAACACAAAGGTTTTGTTATCCAAGTTTGGGAAATTCCACTAGTTCGACTGTAATAGCTCGGAATTTTATAAGAAAGAGATTTTTCTACACATGTTTTAAAAAATGGATATGCATGCTTCAAAACATGTTAAAGATGCAAATGACCTATGGATCCAAACCTTTTAAAGAGAATAACATTAAATTCTCAAGTAAACGTGCGGTGGCATATTTACCTGACTTAAACAAACCATTATTTTGCCCATTTAAAAAAAGTTGACCTAACAATGATCGATGATTTTAAAGTAGTTTATCAGGCGTAACAAATGTAGATAACAACAAAATAAAAATTTTAGAGTTTATGTATGGAAATAATTTAAAGCAATAACAAATGTAAGGAAAGAAAATTTATTCACACACAAATGAACTCAAAACTTTTGTAACCCTAATAGCTTGGAATTTTATAAGAAAGAGATATTTATACACATGTTTAAAAAAATTGATATGCATGCTTGAAACATGTAAAAGATGCAAATGACCTATGGATCCCAACGTTTTAAAGAGAATTACATTAAATTCTCAGGTGAACGTGCGATGGGATATTTACCCGACTCAAACAAGCCGTTAATTTGCCCATTTATAAAAAGCTGACCTAACGATCACAGCTGATTGTAAAGTGATTTATCATGCATAATGGGATATATTTAATAAGGAATGACTTACTGATTTGGAGTCAACACTCAGTTAAAAATCCCCCATGTCCCCCTTTTTCCGAAGATTACAGAACCTAAAATTTAAAAACTAAAAAGGGCATACAATCCCTAAAAATTAAAGACACAATTTGGAATTATCTCTCTCTACATTTCTGCATTGTGAATTTCAATTTTAGATGTATACTTTTTTCTTAAATCAATACTTGAGTTCTCACTTTCCCTTCATCGTGTAAAAAAAAAAAAGATAAATGGCAAATCGATCACAACAAAATGAAAATTTTAAAGTTCATGTATGGAAAAAGTTCAAAGCAATAAATAAATGTAAGAAAGAAAATTTATTCACACACCATAAATGAACACAAAAGTTTTGTTATCCATGTTCTGGAAATTCTCTAGTTCAACCCTAACAGGTCGGAATTTTCTAAGAAAGAAATTTCCTACACATGTTTTAAAAAAGGGATATGCATGCTTGAAACATGTTACAGATGCAATTGACCTATGGATCCAAACCTTTCAATGAGAATAACATTAAACTCTCAAGTGAACGTGCGGTGGGATTTTTACCCGAGTCCAACAAGCCATTATTTTTCCCATTTCAAAAAAGATGACCTAACCATCAAAGATGATTGTAAAGTGATTTATCATGTGTAATGGGCTATATTTTTTTAAGGAATGACTTATGGATTAGGAGTCAACACTCAATTAAAAATCCTCCACCTCCCCCTTTTCCCGACGATTGCAGAACTTGATAAATAAAAAATACAAGAGTTTAAAATCCCTAAAAATTACATACATTTTTTGGAATTATCTCTCTCAATATTTTTGAATTGTGCATTTCCATTTTAGATGTATACTTTTTTCTTAAATCAAAGCTTGAGTTTTCACTTTCCCTTCATCTCGTAAACAAAAAATCCAGATAAAAGGGAAATAGATCACAACAAAATGAAAATTTTGGAGTTTATGTATGGAAAGATTTTAAAGCAATAAACAAATTGTAAGTAAAGAAAATTTATTCTCTCAAAACAAATGGACACAAAAGTTTTGTTATCCAAGTTTGCGAAATTCCACTAGTAGAACCTTAATAGCTCAGAATTTATAAGAAATAGATTTTTCTACACATGTTTTAAAAAATTGACATGCATGTTTAAAACATGTTAAAGATGCAAATGACCGTTGGATCCAAACCATTTAAAGAAAATAACATTAAATTCTCAAGTGAACGTGCAGTGGGATATTTACCTAAGTCAAACAAACTATTATTTTCCCATTTACAAAAAGCTGACCTAATGATCATAGATGATTTTTAAGTGATTTATCATCCGTAACGGGCTTTATTTTTTTAAGGAATGACTTATGGATTGGGAATCAACACTCAGATAAAAATCCCCCCCTCCCCCTTTTTCCGACTATTGCAGAATCTACTATATAAAAACAAAAGAGAGTTTACAATCCCAAAAATGTATGACACTTTTTGGAATTATCTCTCTCTACATTTGTGCATTTTACTTTTCGATTTTAGTTGTATACATTTTTCTTAAATCAAAGCATGAATTTTCACTTTCCCTTCATCTTGTAAAAAAAAAGAGATAAAAGGCAAATAGATCACAACAAAATAAAAATTTTAGAGTTTATGTATGGAAAGAATTTAAAGCAATAACAAATGTAAGGAAAGAAAAATTATTCACACACCACAAATGAACACTAAAGTTTTGTTATCCAAGTTTCGAAAATTCCACTACTTCAACCCTAATAGCTCAGAATTTTATAAGATAGAGATTTTTCTACACATGTTTTAAAAAATTGATATGCATGCATCAAACCTGTTAAAGATGCAAATGACCTATGGATCCAAACCTTTTAAAGAGAATAACATTAAATTCTCAAGTGAACGTGCGGTGGGATATTTAACCAAGTCAAACAAGCCATTATTTTGCCCATTTAAAAAGAGTTGACTTCACCATCATAGATGATTGTAAAGTTATTTATCATGCGTAACGGGCTATATTTTTTTTAGGACTGACTTATGGATTAGGAGTCAACACTCAGTTAAAAATCCCTTGCCTTCCGCTTTTTTCGACGATTGCAGAACTTGATAAATAAAAAATAAAGGAGTTTATAGTCCCTAAAAATTACATACATTTTTTGGAATTACCTCTCTCTATATTTGTGCATTGTGCATTTCCGTTTTAGATGTATACTTTTTTCTTAAATCAAAGCTTGATATTTCACTTTCCCTTCATCTTGTAGACAAAAAGGGAGAAAAGAGGGAAATAGATCACAACAAAATGAAAATTTTAGAGTTTATGTATGGAAAGATTTTAAAGCAATAAACAAATGTAAGTAAAGAAAATTTATTCTCTCACCACAAATGAACGCAAAAGTTTTGTGATCCAAGTTTGGGAAGTTCGACTTGTTCAACCCTAGTATATCAGATTTTATAAGAAAGAGAATTTTCTACACATGTTTTAAAAAATGGACATGCATTCTTCAAATATGTTAAAGATGCAAATGACCGAAGGATCCAAATCTTTTAAAGAGAATATCATTAATTTCTCAAGTGAATGTGTAGTGGGATATTTACCCAAGTCAAATAAGCCATTATTTTGCCCATTTAAAAAGAGTTGACTTAACCATCATAGATGATTGTAAAGTGATTTATCGTCAGTAACGGCTACATTTTTGTAAGGAATGACTTATGGATTGGGAGCCAACACTCAGTTAAAAATCCCTCGCCACCCCCTTTTCCGACGATCGCAGAACTTGATATGTAAAAACTAAAAAGATTTTACAATCCCTAAAAATTACAAAGAGTTTTTGGAAATATCTCTCTCTACATTTGTGCATTGTGAATTTCCATTTTGGATGTATATTTTTTCTTAAATCAATACTTGACTTTTCACATTCCCTTCATCTCGTAAACAAAAAAAGAGATAAATGGCATATCGATCACAACAAAATGAAAATTTTAGATTTTATGTATGGAAAGAATTTTAAGCAATATACAAATGTAAGTAAAGAAAATTTATTCATACACCACAGATGAACACAAAAGGTTTTTTATCCAGGTTCTGGAAATTCCACTAGATCAACCCTTATAGCTCGGAATTTTATAAGAATGAGATTTTTCTACACTTGTGTTAAAAAATGGATATGCATGCTTGAAACATGTCAAAGATGCAAATGACCTATGGATCCCCTAAACATGTGGAGGGATATTTACCCGAGTCAAACAAGCCATTATTTTGCCCATTAACAAAAAGCTTTCCTAACGATCATAGATGATTTTAAAGTGATTTATCATACTTAATGGGGTATATTTTTGTAAGGAATGACTTATGGATTGGGAGTCAACACTCAATTAAAAATCCCCCGCCTCCCCCTTTTCCCAACGATTGCAGAACCTGAAATATAAAAATGAAAAAGAGTTTACAATCCCTAAAAATTACAGACACTTTTTGGAATTATCTCTCTCTACATTTTTTCATTGTGCATTTCCATTTTAGATGTATACTTTTTTCTTAAATCAATACTTGAGTTTTCACTTTCCCTTCATCTCGTAAACAAAAAAGAAGATCAATGGCAAATCGATCACAAAAAAATGAAAATTATAGATTTTATGTATGAAAAAAATTTAAAGCAATAATCAAATGTAAGTAAAGAAAATTTATTCACACTCCAAAAATGAATACAAAAGTTTTGTTATCCAAATTTGGGAAGTTCCACTAGTTCAACCCTAATAGCTCGGAGTTTTGTAAGAAAGAGATTTTTCTACACATGTTTTAAAAAAATGGATATGCATTCTTGAAACATGTTAAAGATGCAAATGACATATGGATCCAAAACTTTTAAAGAGAATAACATTAAATTTTAAATTTTGGGTGCGGTGGGATATTTACCCGAGTCAAACAAGCCATTATTTTGCCCATTTACAATATGCAGAACTAATGATCATAGATGATTGTAAAGTGATTTATCATGCGTAACAGGCTAGATTTTTGTTTGGAATGACTTATGGATTGGGAGTCAACACTCAGTTAAAAATCCCCCACCTCTCCCTTTTCCCGATGATTAAAGAACCTGATATTTTTAAAAAAAAAGAGTTTACCATCCCTAAAAATTACAGACACTTTTTGGAATTATCTCTCTCTTCATTTGTTCATTGTGTATTTCCATTTTAGATGTATACTTTTTTCTTAAATCAAAACTTGTGTATTCACTTTCCCTTCACCTTGTAAACAAAAAAAGATATAAAAGGCAAATAGATCACAACAAAATGAAAATTTTAGAGTTCATGTTTCGAAAGAATTCAAAGCAATAAACAAATGTAAGTAAAGAAAATTTCTTCACACTCCACAAATGAACACAAAAGTGTTGTTATCCAAGTTTGGCAAATTCCACTAGTTCAACCCTAATAGCTCGGAATTTTAGAAGAAAGAGATTTTTCTACACATGTTTTAAAAAATGGATATGCATGCTTGAAACATGTTAATGATGCAAATAACCTATGGATCCAAACCTTTTAAACAGAATAACATTAAATTCTCAAGTGAACGTGAGGTGGGATATTTACCCGAGTCAAACAAGCCATTATTTTTCCCATTTAAAAAAATCTGACCTAACCATGATAGATGATTGTAGAGTGATTTATCATGCGTAACGGGCTATATTTTTGTAAGGAATCACTTATGGATTAGGAGTCAACACTCAGTTAAAAATCCCCTACCTCCCCCTTTTCCCCACGATTGCAGAACCTGATAAATACAAATTGAAGAGTTTATAATCCCTAGAAATTACATACATTTTTTGGAATTATCTGTCTCTTTATTTGTGTATTGTGCATTTCTATTTTAGATTTATAGTTTTTTCTAAAATAATCACTTGATTTTTCACTTTCTCTTCAACTCGTAAAAAGAAAAAAGGGAAATAGATCAGAACAAAATAAAAATTTTAGAGTTTATGTATGGAAAGATTTTAAAGGAATAAACAAATGTATGTGAAGAAAATTTATTCTCTGACCACAAATGAACAAAAAAGTTTTGTTATCCATGTTTGGGAAATTCGACTTGTTCAACCCTAATTGCTTGGAATTTTATAAGAAAGATATTTTTCTACACAAGTTTTAAAAAATGGACATGCTTTCTTGAGGTATGTTAAAGATGCAAATGACCGTTGGATCCAAACCATTTAAAAGGAATAACATTAAATTCTCATGTGAAATTGCGGCTGGATATTTACCCGAGTCAAGCAAGCTATTATGCTGACCTAACGATCATAGATGATTGTAAAGTGATTTATCCTCCGTAACGGGCTATATTTTTGTAAGGAATGACTTATGGATTAGGATTCAACACTCAGTTAAAAAATCCCCCACCTCCCCCTTTTCCCGACGATTGCAGAACCTGGTAAATAAAAACCAAAAAGAGTTTACAATCCCAAAAAATTTTAGACACTTTTTGGAATTATCTCTCTCTACATTGGTGCATTGTGTTTTTCGATTTTGGATGTAGATTTTTTTCTTAAATCAAAGCTTGAAATTTCTCTTTTCCTTCATCTTGTAAAAAAAATGAGATAAAAAGGCAAATAGCTCACAACAAAATAAAAATTTTAGAGTTTATGTATGGAAAGAATTTAAAGCAATCACAACTGTAAGTAAAAAAAATTTATTCACACCCTACAAATGACCATAAAAGTTTTGTTATCCAAGTTTGGCAAATTCCACTAGTTCAACCCTAATAGAGGGGAATTTTATAAGAAAGAGATTTTTCTACACATGTTTTAAAAAAATGGATATGCATGCTTGAAACATGTTAAAAATGTGAATGAATTGTGGATCCAAACCTTTTAAAGAGATAACATTAAATTCTGAAGTGAACATGCGGTGGGATATTTACCGGAGTCAAACAAAACATTATTTTGCCCATTTACAAAAAGCTGACCTAACGATCGTAGATGATTGTAAAGTGATTTACAATGCGTGACGGGCTATATTTTTGTAAGGCTTATGGATCGGGCATCAACACTCAGTTAAAAATCCTCCGCCACCCCCTTTTCCGACGATTGCAGAACTTGATATATTAAAACTAAAAAGATTTTACAATCTCTAAAAATTACAGACACTTTTTGGAATTATCTCTCTCTATATTTGTGCATTGTGTGTTTGCATTTTGGATGTATAGTTTTTTCTTAAATCAAAACTTGAGTGTTCACTTTCCCTTCATCTCGTAAACAAAAAAAGAGATAAATGGCAAATAGATCACAACACAATGAAAATTTTAGAGTTCATGTATGGAAAGAATTCAAAGCAATAAATAAATGTAAGTAAAGAAAATTTCTTCACACTGCACAAATGAACACAAAAGTTTTGTTATCCAAGTTCGGGAAATTCCACTAGTTCAACTGTAGTAGCTCGGAATTTTATGAGAAAGAGATTTTTCTACACATTTTTTAAAAAAATGGATATGCATGCTTGAAACATGTTAAAGCTGCAATTGACCTATGGATTCAAACCTTTTAAAGAGAATACCATTAAATTCTCAAGTGAACGTGCGGTGAGATATTTACCTGAGTCAAACAAGCCATTATTTTGCCCATTTACAAAAAGATGACCCAACCATCATAGATGGTTCCAAAGTGATTTATCATGTGTAACAGGCTATATTTTTGTAAGGAATGACTTATGGATTAGGAGTCAACACTCCGTTAAATATCCCCTACCTCCCCCTTTTCCCAACAATTGCAGAACCTGATAAATAAAAACTAAAAGAGTTTACAATCCCTAAAAATTACGTACATTTTTTGGAATTATCTCTCTCTATATTTGTGCATTGTGCATTTCCATTTTAGATGTATACTTTTTTCTTAAATCAAAGCTTGAGTTTTCACTTTCCCTTCATCTCATAAACAAAAGAAGAGAAAAAAAGGAAATAGATCACAACAAAATGAAAATTTTAGAGTTTATGTATGGAAAAATTTTAAAGCAATAAACAAATGTAAGTAAAGAAAATTTATTCACTCACCTCAAATGAGCACAAAAGTTGTTTTATCCAAGCTTGGGAAATTGGACATGTTCAACCCTAATAACTCAGAATTTTATAAGAAAGATATTTTTCTACACATATTTTAAAAAATGGATATGCATGCTTGAAACATGTTAAAGATGCAAATGACCGAGGGATCCAAACCTTTTAAGGGGAATAACATAAAATTCTCAAGTGAACGTGCGGTGGGATATTTACCTGAGTCAAACAAGCTATTATTTCCCCATTTATAAAAAGCTGACCTGAGGATCATAGATGATTGCAAAGTGACTAATCATCCGTAACGGGCTCTAATATTGTAAAGAATGACTAATGGATTGGGAGTAAACACTCAGTTAAAAATCCCCCGCTTCCCCCATTTCCCGACGATAGCAGAATCAGATAAATAAAAACCAAGAATAGTTTACAATCCCTAAAAATTTCAGACACTTTTTGGAATTATATCTCTCTACATTTGTCCATTGTGCTTTTCGATTTTAGATGTATACTTTTTTCTCAAATCAAATCTAGAGTTTTCACTTTCCCTTCATCTGGTAAACAAAAAAAGAGATAAATGGCAAATCGATCACAACAAAATGAAAATTTAGAGTTTATGTATGGAAAGAATTTAAAAGAATATACAAATGTAAGTAAAAAAAAAAAAGAGTTTACTATCCGTAAAAATTCCAGACACTTTTTGGAATTATCTCTCTCTACATTTGTGCATTGTGCATTTCCTATTTAGATGTATACTTTTTTCTTAAATAAAAACATGGGTATTCACTTTCCCTTCATCTCGTATACAAAAAAAAAAAAGTGATAAAAGGCATATAGATCACAACAAAAAGAAACTTTTAGAGTTTATGTATGGAAATAATTTAAAAGCAATAACAAATGTAAGGAAGGAAAATTTATTCACACACCACAAATGAACACGAAAGTTTTGTTATCCAAGTTTGGAAAATTTCATTAGTTCTACCCTAATAGCTTGGAATTTTATAAGAAAGAATTTTTCTACACATGTTTTATAAAATGGATATGCATGCTTGAAACATGTTAAAAATGCAAATGAACTATGGATCCAAACCTTTTAAAGAGAATAACATTAAATTCTCAAGTGAACGTGCGATGGGATATTTACCCGAGTCAAATAGGACATTATTTTGCCCATTTACAAAAAGCTGACCGAATGATCATAAATGATTGTAAATTTATTTATCATGCGTAACGGGCTATACTTGTGTAAGGAATGACTTATGGATTGGGAGTCAACACTCAGTTAAAAATTCCTCGCCACCCCCTTTTCCCGACAATTGCAGAACCTGATATATAAAAACAAAAAAGAGTTTACTATCCCTAAAAATTACAGACACTTTTTGGAATTATCTCTCTCTAAATTTGTGCATTGTGCATTTCCTTTTTAGATGTATACTTTTTTCTTAAAAAAATACTTGAGTTTTCACTTTCCCTTCGTCTCGAAAACAAAAAAACAGATAAATGGCAAATCAATCACAACAAAATAAAAATTTTAGAATTTATGTATGGAAAGAATTTAAATCAATATACACATGTAATTAAAGAAAATTTATTCACACAAAAGGAATGAACGCAAAAGTTTTAATATCCCGGTTCTGGAAATTCCACTAGATCAACCCTAACAGCTCGGAACTTTATAAGAAAGAGATTTTTCTACACATGTTTTAAAAAATGGATATGCACGTTTGAAACATGTTAAAGAAGCAAATGACCTATGGATCCCAACGTTTTAAAGAGAATAACTTTAAATTTTCAAGTGAACGAGCAATGGGATATTTACTCGAGTCAAACAAGCCATTATTTTCTTCATATATAAAATGTCGACCTACCGATCAAAGATGATTGTAAAGTGATTTGTCATGCGTAATGGGCTATATTTTTGTAAGGAATGACTTATGGATTTGGAGTCAACACTCAGTTAAAAACCCCCCCGTCACCCCCTTTTCCCGACAATTGCAGAACCTAATATATAAAAACAAAAAAACGTTTACTATCCCTAAAAATTACAAACACTTTTTGGAATTATCTCTCTCTACATTTGTGACTTGTACATTTATATTTTAGATGTATACTTTTTTCTTTCATCAAAACATGAGTATTCACTTTCCCTTCATCTCGTATACAAAAAAAAAAAGAGAAAAAGGGGAAATAGATAAAAAAAAAGAAAATTTTAGAGTTTATGTAAGGAAATATTTTAAAGCAATAAACAAATGTATGTATAGAAAATTTATTCTCTCACCACAAATGAACACAAAAGTTTTATTATCCGATTTTGGGAAATTCCACTAGTTCTACCCGAATAGCTTGGAATTTTATAGGAAAGAGATTTTTCTACACATGTTTTTAAAAAAGGAAATGCATGCTTGAAACATGTTAAAAATACAAATGAACTATGGATGCAAACCTTTTAAAGAGAATATCATTAAATTCTCAAGTGAACTTGCGGTGGGATATTTACCCGAGTCAAACAAGGGAATATTTTGCTGATTTACGAAAAGATGACCTAACGATCATAGATGATTGTAAAGTGATTTATCGTCTGTAACGGGCTATATTTTTGTAAGGAATGACTTATGGATTGGGAGTCAACACTCATTTAAAAATCCTCCGCCTCCCCCTTTTCCCCACGATTGCAAAACCTGATAAATAAAAACCAAAAAGAGTTTACAATCCCTAAAAATTTGAAACACTTTTTGGAATTATCTCTCTCTACATTTGTGCATTGTGCTTTTCAATTTCAGATGTATACTTTTTACTTAAATCAAAGCTTGAATTTTCACTTTCCTTGATCTCGTAAAAAAAAGGGATAAAATGGCAAATAGATCACAACAAAATAAAAATTTTAGAGTTTATGGATGGAAAGAATTTAAAGAAATAACAACTGTAAGGAAAAAAAATTTATTCACACACCACAAATGAATACAAAATTTTTGTTTTCCAAGTTTAGGAAATTCCACTAGTTCAACCCTAATAGCACGAAATTTTATAAGAAAAAGATTTTTCTACACATGTTTTAAAAAAATGGATATGCATGCTTGAAACATGTTAAAAATGCGAATGAACTGTGGATCCAAACCTGTTAAAGAGAATAACATTAAATTCTCAAGTGAACGTGCGGTGCAACATTTACCCGAGTCAACGAAACATTATTTAGCCCATTTACAAAAAGCTGACCTAACGATCATAGATGATTATAAAGTGATTTATCATGCGTAAGGGGCTATATTTCGGTAAGGAATGACTTATGCATTGGGAGTCAACACTCAGTTAAAAATCCTCCGCCACCCCCTTTTCCGACGATTACATAAACTGATATATAAAAACTAAAGAGAGTTTGCAATCCGTAAAAATTACAGACACTTTTTGGAATTATCTCTCTCTATATTTTTTCATTGTGCATTTCCATTTTAGATGTATAGTTTTTTCTTAAATCAAAACCTGAGTATTCACTTTCCCTTCATCTCGTAAACGAAAAAAGAGATAAATGGCAAATAGATCACAAAAAAATGAAAATTTTAGAGTTCATGTATGGAAAGAATTCAAAGCAATAAATAAATTTAAGTAAAGAAAATTTCTTCACACTCCACAAATGAACAAAAAAATTTTGTTATCCAAGTTTGGGAAATTCCACTAGCTCAAGCCTAATAGCTCAGAATTTTACAAGAAAGAGATTTTTC
Source organism: Aristolochia californica (assembly GCF_029961685.1). Lineage (NCBI taxonomy): Eukaryota > Viridiplantae > Streptophyta > Magnoliopsida > Piperales > Aristolochiaceae > Aristolochia > Aristolochia californica. The sequence goes on from NW_027182214.1 coordinate 21,201,263, forward strand.
TACACATGTTTTAAAAAATGTATATGCATGTTTGAAACATGTTAAAGATGCAAATGACCTAAGAAATCAAACCTTTTAAAGAGAATAACATTAAATTCTCAAATGAATATGTGGTGGGATATTTACCCGAGTCAAACAAGCCATAATTTTGCCCAATTTTAAAAAGCTGACCTAATGATCATAGATGATTGTAATGTGATTTATCATGCGTAACGGGCTATATTATTGTAAGGAATGACTTCTGAATTGGGAGTCAACACTCTGTTTAAAATCCCCCGCCTCCCCCTTTTCAAGACAATGGCAGAAACTGATTTATAAAACCCAAAAAGATTTTTCAAACCCAAAAAATTACAGACACTTTTTTGAAATATCTCTCTCTACATTTGTGCATTGTGCATTTCAATTTTAGAGTATACTTTTTTATTAAATAAAAACTTGAGTTTTCACTTTCCCCTTCATCTCGTACACAAAAAAAAAAAGAGATAAAAGGCAAATAGATCACAACAAAATGAAAATTTTAGAGTTCATGTATGGAAAGAATTCAAAGAAATAAAAAAATATAAGTAAAGAAAATTTATTCGCAGTCCACAAATGAACACAAAAGTTTTGTTATCCAAGTTTGGGAAATTCCACTCGTTCAACCCTAATAGCTCGGAATTTTATAAGAAAGATTTTTCTGCACATTTTGTAAAAAAATGGATTTGCATGCTTGAAACATGTTAAAAATGCAAATGAACTGTGGATCTAAACCTTTTAAAGAGAATAACATTAAATTCTCAAGTGAACGTGCGGTGGGATATTTACCAGTCAAATAAGCCAATATTTTGCCTATTTATAAAAAGTTGACCTAACCATCATAGATAATTGTAAAGTGATTTATCATACATAATGGGCTATTTGTTTTATGGAATGACTTAAGGATTAGGAGTTAACAATCAGTTAAAAATCCCCCGCCTCCCCATTTCCCGATGATTGTTGAACCTGGCATATAAATACTAAAAAGCGTTTACAATCAATAAAAATTACAGACAGTTTTTGGAATTATCTCTCTCTACATTTGTGCATTGTGCTTTTCCATTTTAGATATATACTTTTTTCTTAAATCAAAGCATGAATTTTCACTTTTCCTTCATCTCGTAAACAAAAAAGAGATAAAAAGGCAAATACATTACAACAAAATGAAACTTTCTGAGTATATGTATGGAAATAATTTAAAGCAATAACAAATGTAAGGAAAGAAAATTTATTCACACACCACAAATGAACACAAAAATTTTGTTATCCAAGTTTTAGAAATTCCAGTAGTTCAATCCTAATAGCTCGGAATTTTATTAGAAAGAGATTTTTCTACACAAGTTTTAAAAAATGGATATGCATGCTTGAAACATCTCAAGGATGCAAATGACCTTTGGATCCAAACTTTTAAAAGAGAATAACATTAAATTCTCAATTGAACGTGCAGTAGGATATTTACCTGAGTTAAACAAGCCATTATTTTGCCCATTTACTAAAAGTGGGCCTAACGATCATAGATGATTATAGAGTAATTTATCATGCATAAGAGGCTATATTTTTGTAAGGAATGACTTATGGATTGGGAGTCAACACACAGTTAAAAATCCCCCGCCTCTCCCTTTTCCTAATGTTTGCAAAACCTAATATATAAAAACTAAAAAGAGTTTACAATCCCTAAAAATTACAGACACTTTTTGGAATTATCTCTCTCTTTGTTTGTGCATTGTGCATGTCCATTTTAAATGTATAGTTTTTCTTAAATGAATGCTTGATTTTTCACTTTCCCTTCATCTATAAACAAAAACAGAGATAAAAGGCAATTAGATCACAAAAAATTGAAAATTTTAGAGTTTAACTATGGAAAGAATTTAAAGCAATAAACAAATGTAAGTAAAGAAAATTTATTCACACACCACAAATGAAAACAAAAGTTTTGTTATCCAAGTTTGGGAAATTCCACTAGTTCAACCCTAATAGCTCGGAATTTTTTAAAAAAGAAATTTTTCTACACATGTTTTAAAAAATAGATATGCATGCTTGAAACATGTTAAAGATGCAAAAGACTTATGGATCCAAACCTTCTAAACAGAATAACCTTAAATTCTCAAGTGAAACTATGGTGGGATATTTACTCGAGTTACACAAGCCTTTATTTTGCCCATTTACAAAAAGTTGACCTAACGATCATAGTTGATTGTAAAGTGATTTATCCTGTGTAACGGCTATATTTTTTTAAGGAATGACTTATGGATTGAGAGTCAACACGCTGTTAAAAATCCCCCAGCTCCCCTTTTTCCCGACAATTCCAGAACCAGATATATAAAAATTAAAAAGAGTTTAAAATCCCTAAAAGTTACAGACACTTTTTGGAATTATCTCACTCAACATTTCTGCATTGTGCATTTCCATTTTAGAGATATACTTTTTTCTTATATCAAAACTTGAGTTTTCACTTTCCCTTCATCTCGTAAACAAAAAAATAGATAAAAGGCAAATAGCTCACAACAAAATGAAAATTTTAGTGTTTACCTATGGAAAGAATTCATAGCAATAAACAAATATAGCTAAAGAAAATTTATTCACACACCACAAATGAACACAAAAGTTTTGTTATCCAAGTTTGGGAAATTCCACTAGTTCAACCCTAATAGCTCAGAATTTTAAAAGAAAGAGATTTTTCTACACATGTTTTAAAAAATGGATAAGCATTCTTGAAACAAGTTAAATATACCAATGACCTATGGATCCAAACCTTTTAAAGGGAATAACATTAAATTCTCAAGTGAACATGCGGTTGGATATTTACCCGAATCAAACAAGCAATTATTTTTCCCATTTCCAAAAAGCTGACCTAATGATCATAGATGATTGAAAAGTAATTTATCATGTGTAGTGGGTTATATTTTTGTAAGGAATGACTTCTGGGTTGGGAGTCAAGACTCAGTTAAAAATCCACAGACTCCCCCTTTTCCCAACGATTGCAGAACCTGATATATAGAAACTATAAAGAGTTTACATTCCCTAAAAATTACAAACACTTTTTGAAATTTTCTCTCTCTACATTTGTGCATTGTGAATTTCCATTTTAGATGTATATTTTTTTCTTAAATCAAAGCTTGAGTTTTCACTTTCCCTTCATCGTTAAAAAAAACAGATAACTGGGAAATAGATCACAACAAAATGAAAATTTTAGAGTTTATGTATGGAAATAATTTAAAGCAAAAAAAATTGTAAGTAAAAAAAATTTATTCACACACACAAATGAACACAAAAGTTTTGTTATCCAAGTTTGGGAAACTCCACTAGTTCATCCCTAATTGCTTGGAATTTTAGAAGAAAGAGATTTTTCAACACTTGTTTTAAAAAATGGATATGCATGCTTGAAATATGTTAAAGATGCAAATGACCTATGGATCCAAACCTTTTAAAGAGAATAACATTAAATTCTCAAGTGAGTGTGCGGTGGGATATTTACCCGAGTCAAACAAGCCATTATTTTGCCCAGTTACAAAAAGTTGACTTAAAGATCATAGATGATTGTAAAGTGATTTATCTTGCGTAACAGGCTACAATTTTGTAAAGAATGACTTATGGATTGGGAGTCAACACTGAGTTAAAAATCCCCCACCTCCCCCTTTTCCCGACGATTGCATAACCTGATATATAAAAACTAAAAAGCATTTGCAATCCCTAAAAATTACAGACACTTTTTGGAATTATCTCTCTCTACATTTGTGCATTGCACATTTCCATTTTAGATGTATACTTTTTTCTTAAATAAAAACTTGAGTTTTCACTTTCCCTTCATCACGTAAACAAAAAAAAAGATAAAAGGCAAATAGATCACAACAAAAGGAAAATTTTAGAGTTTAAGTATGTAAATAATTTAAAGAAATAAACAAATGTAAGTAAATAAAATTTATTCACACACCAAAAATTAAAACAAAAGTTTTGTTATCCAAGTTTGGGAAATTCCACTAGTTCAACCCTAATAGCTCGAAACTTTTTTAAAAAAGAGATTTTATACACATGTTTTAAAAAATGGATATGCATGATTGAAACATGTTAAAGATTCAAATGACCTATGGATCCAAACCTTATAAAGAGAATAACATTAAATTCTCAAGTGAAAGTGCGATGGGATACTTACCTTAGTTAAACAAGCCAATGATTTGCCCATTTACAAATAGCTGATCTAACAATCATAGATGATTGTAATGTGATTTATAGTGCGTAATGGGCAATATTTTTGTAAAGAATGACTTATGGAAATGGAGTCAACACTCAGTTAAAAATCCTCCGACTCCCCCTTTACCCGACAAATGTAAAACCTGATATATAAAAACTAAAAAGAGTTTAAAATCCCTAAAACTTACAGATACTTTTAGGAATTATCTCTAACTACATTTGTGCATTGTGAATTTCCATTTTATATGTATACTTTTTTTTAAAATCAAAACTTGATTTTTCACTTTCCCTTCATCACGTAAAAAAAAAAAAGAGATAAAAGGCAAATAGATCACAATTAAATGAAAATTTTAGAGTTTATGTATGGAAAGAATTTAAAGCAGTAACAAATATAAGTAAAAAAAATTTATTCACACACCACAAATGAACACAAAAGTTTTGTCATCCAAGTTTGGGAAATTCCACTAATTCAACCCTAATAGCTCGTAATTTTATAAGAAAGAGATTATTCTACACATGTTTTAAAAAATGGATATATCCATGCTTGAAAGATGTTAAAGATGCAAATGACCTATGGATACAAACCTTTTATAGAGAATAACATTAAATTCTGGAATGAATATGCGGTGGAATATTTCCCTGTGTCAAACTAGCCATTATTTTGCCCATTTCCAAAAAGCTGACCAAACGATCATAGATGATTGTAAAGTGATTTATCAGGCGTAACAGGCTATATTTTTTTCAGGAATGACTTATGGGTTGGGAGTCAACAGTCAGGAAAAAATCCCCCGGCTCCCCCTTTTCCCGACGATTGCATAACCTGATATATAAACTAAAAAGATTTTACAATACCTAAAAATTATAGACACTTTTTGGAATTATCTCTATCTACATTTGTGCATTATGCATTTCCATTTGAGGTGTATACTTTTTTGTTAAATCAAAATGTGAGTTTTCACTTTCCTTTCATCTCGTAAACAAAAACAGAGATAAAAGGTGGATAGATCACTACAAAATGAAAATTTAAGAGTTTACATATGGAAAGAATTTAAAGCAATAAAAAAGTGTAAGTAAATAAAATTTATTCACACACCACAATGAACACAAAAGTTTTGTTATCCAAGTTTGGGAAATTCCACTTGTTCAACCCTAATAGCTATGAATTTTATAAGAAAGAGATTTTTCTACACTTGTTTTAAAAAATGGATATGCATGCTTGAAACATGTTAAAGATTCAACTGACCTAAGGATCCAAACCTTTAAAAGAGAATAATAATAAATTATCAAGTGAATGTGCGGTGGGATATTTACCCGAGTCAAACAAGCCATTATTTTGTCCATTTACAAAAAGCTGAGCTAACGATCATAGATGATTGTAAAGTGATTTATCATGCGTAATGGGCTATAATTTTTTAAGGAATGACTTATGGATTGGGAGTCGACACTCAGTCCCAATGATTGCAGAACCTGTTATGGAAATACTAAAAAGATTTTACATTCCCTAAAAGTTACAAACACTTTTGGAATCATCTCTCTCTATATATGTGCATTGTGCATTTCCTTTTTAGATATATACTTTTTTCTTAAATCAAAACTTAAGTTTTCACATTCCTTCCTCTCGTAAAAAAAAAAAGAGAAAAGAGGCAAATAAATCACAAAAAAATGAAAATTTTCGAGTTTATGTATGGAAAGAATTTAAAGCAATAAATAAATGTATGTCAAGAAAATTTATTCACACACCACAAACGAACACAAAAGTTTTGTAATCCAAGTTTGGGAAATTCCACTAGTTCAACCCTAATAGCTTAGAATTTAACCATCATGGATGATTGTAAAGTGATTTATCATGTGTAACGGGATATATTTTTGTAAGGAATGACTTATGGATTGGGAGACAACACTCAGCTAAAAATCCCCCGCCTCCCCCTTTTCCCAACGATTGCAGAACCTTAAATATAAAAAAAAATGAGTTTAAAATCCCTAAAAATTACAGAGTCTTTTTGGAATTATCTCTCAATATATTTGTGCATTGTGCATTTCCATTTTAAATGTATACTTTTTTCTTACATCAAAACTTGAGTTTTCACTTCCCCTTCTTCTCGTGAACAAAAAAAGAGATACAAGGCAAATAGATCACAACAAAATGAAAATTTAGAGTTTATATATGGAAAGAATTTAAAGCAATAAACCAATGTAAGTAAAGAAAATTTATTGACAAGCCACAAATGAACACAAAATTTTTGTTATCCACGTTTGGGAAATTCAACTAGTTCAACCATTATAGCTCTGAATTTTATAAGAAAGAGATTTTTCGACACATGTTTTAAAAAATGGATATGCATGCTTGAAACATGTTAACGATGCAAATGACCTATGGATCCAAACCATTTAAAGAGAATAGCATTAAATTCTCAAGTGAACGTGTGGTGGGATATTTACCCGAGTCAAACAAGCCATTATTTTGCCCATTTACAAAAAGTTGACCTAACGATCATAGATGATTGTAAAGTGATGTACCATGCTTAACGGGCAATATTTTTGTAAGGAATGACTTATCGATTGGGAGTCAACACTCTGTTAAAAATCCCCCGCCTCCCCCTTTTCCCGACGATTGCAGAACCTGATATATAAAAACTAAAAACAGTTGACAATCCCAAAAAATTACAGACACTTTTTGGAATTATCTCTCTCTACATTTGTTTATTTTGCATTTCCATTTTAGGTGTATACCTTTTTCTTAAATCAAAGCTTGAGTTTTCACTTTCGCTTCATCTTGTAAACAAAAAAAGAGATAAAAGGCAAATAGATCACAACAAAATGAAAATTTTACAGTTTAGGTATGGAAAGAATTTAAAGCAATAACAAATCTAAGGAAAGAAAATTTATTCAAACACCACAAATGATCACAAAAGTTTTGTTATCTAAGTTAGGGAAATTGCACTAGTTCAACCCTTATAGCTCGAAATTTTATAAGAAAGAGATTTTTCTACACATGTTTTAAAAATTGGATAAGCATGCTTGAAACATGTTAAAGATGCGAATGACCTATGGTTCCAAACCTTTTAAAGAGAATAACACTAAATTCTCATGTGAACGTACGGTGGGATATTTACCCGAGACAAACAAGCCATTATTTTACCCATTTACAAAAAGCTAACCTAACAATCATAGATGATTGTAAAGTGATTTATCATGCGTAATGGGCTATATTTTTGTAAGGAATGACTTATGGATTGGGACACAACAGTCAGTAAAAAATCCCCCGCCTCCCCCTTTCCCCAACGATTGCAAGACCTGATATATAAAATCTAAAAAGAGTTTATAATCCCTAAAAATTAAAGACATTTTTTGGAATTTTCTTTCTCTTCATTTGTGCATTGTGCATTATCATTTTAGATGTATACTTTTTTCTTAAATCAAAGCTTGAGTTTTCACTTTCCCTTCATCTCGTAAAAAGAAAAAAAAGAGATAAAAGGCAAATAGATAACAACAAAATGAAAATTTTAGAGTTTAAGTGTGGAAGGAATTTAAAGCAATAACAAATGTAAGGAAAGAAAATTTATCCACACACCACAAATGATCACAAAAGTTTTGTTATCAAAGTTTGGGAAATTCGACTAGTTCAATCCTAATACCTTGTAATTTGATAAGAAATGTTTTTTGTACACATGTTTTAAAAAAGGATGTGCATGCTTGAAACATGTTAAAATATGCAAATGACCAATGGATCCAAACCTTTTAAAGATAATAACATTAAATTCTCATGTGAACATGCAATAGGATATTAACCTGAGTCAAACAAGCCATTATTTTACCCATTTACAAAAAGCTGACCTAACGATCATAGATGATTGTAAAGTGATTTATCATGCATAACAGATTGTAACGCGCTATATTTTTGTAAGGAATGACTTATGGATTGGGTGTCAACACACATTTAAAAATCCCCTGCCTCCCCCTTTTCCTGACGATTGCAGAACCTGATATATAAAAATTAAAAAGAGTTTACAATCCCTGAAAATTACATAAACTTTTTGTAATTATCTCTCTCTACATTTTTACATTGTGCATTTCCATTTTGGATGTATACTTTTTTCTAAAATCAAAACTCGAGTTTTCACTTTCCCTTCATCTTGTAAACAAAAAAAGTGATATAAGGCAAATAGATCATAAAAAAATAAAAATTTTAGAGTTTATGTAAGGAAATAATTTAAAGAAATAAATAAATGTAAGTAAAGAAAATTTATTCACACACCACAAATGAACACAAAAGTTTTGTTCTCCAAGTTTGGAAAATTCCACTAGTTCAACCCTAATAGGTCGGAATTTTATAAGAAAGAGATTTTTCTACACATGTTTTAAAAAAAGGATATGCATGCTTGAAACATGTTAAATTATGCAAATGACCTATGGATTCAAACCTTTAAAAAGAATAATACTAAATTCTCAAGTGAACGTGCGGTGGGATATTTACCCGAGTCAAACAAGCCATTATTTTGCCCATTTACCAAAAGCTAACCTAACGATCATAGATGATTGTAAAGTCATTTATCAAGAGTAACGGGGTGTAACGGGCTATATTTTTGTACGGAATGACTTATGGATTGGGAGTCAACACTCAGTTAAAAATCCCCCACCTACCCCTTTTCCCGACGATTACAGAACCTGATATATAAAAACTGAAAAGAGTTTACAATCCCAAAAAATTACAGACACTTTTTGGAATTATCTCTCTCTACATTTGTGCATTGTGAATTTCAATTCTAGCTATATACATTTCTTAAATCAAAACTTGAGTTTTCATTTTCCTTCAAGTTGTAAACATAAAAAGTGATAAAAGGCAATTAGATCACAACAAAATAAAAAATTTAGAGTTTATGAATGGAAAGAATTTAAAGCAATAAAAAAATGTAAGTAAATAAAATTTATTCACACACCACAATTGAATACAAAAGTTTTGTTATCCAAGTTTGGGAAATTCCACTAGTTCAACCCTAATAGCTCGGAATTTGATAAGAAAGAGATTTTTCTACACATGTTTTAAAAAATGGATATACTTGCTTGAAACTTGTTAAAGATGCAAATTACCTATGGATTAAAACCTTTTAAAGCGAATAACATTAAATTCTCAAATGAACGTGCGGTGAGATATTACCAGAGTCAAACAAGCCATTATTTTTCCCTTTTACAAAAAGATGACCTAATGATCATAAATGATTGAAAAGTAATTTATTATGTGTAACAGGCTATATTTTTGTAAGGAATGACTTATGGATTGGGTGTCAACACTCAGTTATAAATCCCCCGCCTCCCCCTTTTCCCGATGATTGCAGAACCTGATATATAAAAACTAAAATGAGTTTAGTATCCCTAAAAATTACAGACACTTTATGGAATTATCTCTCTCTACATTTGTTCATTGTGCATTTCCTTTTTAGTTGTATACTTTTTTCTTGAATCAAAACTTGAGTTTTTACTTTCCCTTCGTCTCGTAAACAAAGAAAGAGATAAAAGGCACACAGATCACAACAAAATGTAAATAAATGAATGTAAGTAAAGAAAATTTATTCACACACTACAAATGAACAGAAAAGTTTTGTTATCCATGTTTTGGAAATTCCACTAGTTCAACCGTAATATCTCTGAATTTTACAACAGAGAGATTTTTTAACAAATGTTTTAAAAAATGGATATGCATGCTTGAAACATGTTAAATATTCAAATGACCTACGGATCCAAACCTTTTAAAATGAATAACATTAAATTCTCAAGTAAACGTGCGGTGGGATATTTACCCGAGTCAAACAAGCCATTAATTTGCCCATTTACAAAAAGATGACATAACAATCATAGATGATTGTAAAGTGATTTATCATGCTTAACGGGTGATGTGAAATTTAATTACATCGGCTTTCATACCTCACAAACGTACGTATCGTTCATGTAATCTAGCGGGAAGCGAGGGTGATATCCACAAGGAGGACTGAATTTTGTGTATTTTTCAGTCAACTAGCCTAATCAAATAAGATGAATTAATCTGAACTAAACACTCATTATATCCTAAATTATCAAGCAATGATCTAATTAACTACTTGCATAACAGAAATCGTCAACTCTGGATTTTACCGTGATTCTTGCCTCTCTCAAGAGCCACGTAACCATGAATCTGGATTCTCAATCCTTGTGCCTAACTAGAAAATTACTCACAAAAATCGGAAAACAAATATTCAATAAACATTAATTCTCAAATAAAATTTAATAGACATTCAAACCTAAGTTCAAACTATAGGAAACTAATTAAATTAAAAAATGATGGATTACTCCCCTTCTTCTTCCTCTCACTCAGGCAGCAATTCTGTTCTCATGGTTGCTGCAATTTCCAGAAATTAAGGGCTTCGGGTTGCAGGACCGAGTGGCTTAAGTGGAGGCAATGCCGGTGAAGAGGAATTGAAATCGGCGCCGGAGGAGGTGGTGCGGCGGAAGATGAGATGGAAGTGAAATCCTCTGACCAGCTCTCTCGAGTCTCGGTTGGAGTCGAACTAGGCTCGAGAAATGGTCAGAAATGCGTAATCAACGCCGGAGGAGCCCTCTCGAGTCACCTCTCTGCTTGGCAAGCATAAAATGGCAGTGTCAAACTCGCCGCGATAGAAACTCTCTCGAGCTCTCCTCGGGTCTGTTCTCGGTTGCCGAATGGCGGTGGACGATGGTGGCCACGGTGAACAACGACTGGGAGCAAAATCCTATTGGGTCTCTCTTCTTTCGATCGACAGCTCCTTCCCTTCCTCCCCCCCCCCCCCCCCCCCCCCCCCCCCCCCCCAGAAGAGCTCTCCTTTCTATTGATCGATTTTGCCCTAAAAATCTCTCTCTTTCACTAATGCAAATTTTTTAATTATCTCCTTCTCCAACAAAATTCTCCTGAAATTTCATAATTGAATCCATAAAAATCATTTCAGGAAGAAATAAACCCTAAAATCAATGAAATATTATTCAAGAGAAAAAGATATGCAATATAAGCAGTGATTAATACCAAATTCAATAAATGCACGTTTCATTTGAAAACTGATAAATAACCACCTATAACACAATTATAAGGGTTATTCTATTATAATTAACCTAGTTCTCATGTCAGAATCTGGCATCTATCACACTCCCAAACCTATATATTTGCTAGACCCTAGCAAAACAACAACAAAACCAGAATTAAGCCTAGGAAAAGAAAATGCCACTTTCGTAGGGAACACGATTGCATTTAGTATATGCAACAAGCCGTTAAACCCCTACTTTATGGTAGTGGACGAGTTGTGTCTCGTGAGGGTTTGCATGGAATTTACCCACAAAATTCATCTAAATCAACAATATAAAAAGAAAACTGAAGAGAATCTACTCCTCATTAGCATATGACTAACACTTAGTATCGTAAAATGTCTGAAAATCATTTGAAACCCTACACAATTTCAAAACCTGTGTAAAATATAACACATTATCAATCCAAATACACTCACGGGTACTCCACCTTAACCAATGTGACCCCTAAACAATTACTTCAACAGAACAAAGAGGCAACATATAACAATAAAATCCTGGACACATCACAATTAAGAGAAAATAGTGGAGTAAGCATGTTGTCTAACAATCTCACAAAAGAAGTATACATATTTCAATCTTGACCTGCAATTTCAACTTACAATTCATCATCAAAGTTAAGGAAACTCATTGCTTCTAGATTTAAACCCATTTTTCGGTATTACCAGCATAATAATTGTTTTTCACTGAATACTTTTGGTATTACCTCCATTTTGTATTCATCCTCATTGCACATACACTTATTTTTTAAGTAACCGACTGTTCCGATGCATGTCCCTGGGTTTGCCCAGGCTGTTTTTGAGGTTATCTGTCTTTTGCAAGCAATAGCATTTCTGTTTGCATTCATACATTACAACAAAGAATTTCATTGAGATATAAAAAAGAATAAGATCAAATAGGCATACAAGACTATTCAGACTAACATAGATCAACACTAGATTTACATGTTCTCTTTTGCAACTAAGTTCCAAGTCTAATGCAATAGTAAGTTATCCCACCGAATTCTCATGGATCACAACAAATGATATAAGATTTCTAATATGCATATATTACACAGTTTTCCACATACTAAGAAACACATTTGAGCAACTTATTTTAACTCTACTAAAGTTAACCACATACTAAGAGGAGTAATTTGAAAACCATGAACACAAATCAAAAGAAAACCATTGCTAAGAGTTGAAAGAGACGTCCCCCCCCCCCCTAAACCTAAATCTGACATTGTCCTCAATGGGGAAAATTTAAAACAAAAAAACCAACTAAAAATCACTAAAATATCTGATTATACTCTAGTTGACTCATAGCTTAGTTGGTTATACTCCAGCAGAGTAAGGGTTAAGCTCCCTCAGGGCTCCTAAATCCATATGTGGGACCATATGTGTTTAGTCATTGACAATAACATCAAAGAGTCAATAAAGACCCCCAGGAATGATACATAGTCTCCCTTGAAAAAGGTTTACTTGTATCAGCTGTACCCGGAGGTAATCATCCATAGATGAAACCGCTATCCCACTTCACATTTTGAAGAAATCTCTGTGTGACTGGCCATTGAAGGCAGCAGGAATCACACGCTGAACACAAGTCCTTGAGTTACTCACCATAAGGTTTTCATTCAATACTTCAAGTTCGAACTAGTCAATCCAAAAATGGTTGTTTGAGTACAGACCTCTCAAACTAGGGACCAAAAGTTTGGTCATCGACTACCGGAACCAATTACGCTCTTAACCGGCAAGAGAGTACCTCGAGTCCATGACGGGGCCGGCATCGCCGGGGTCCTCCAATCAATCAAGACCAGAGTACACCAAAGGTTATCCCAATAAGAATGAATAAACAAAAAATAAAATTGTAATATACAAAGGGATAGAAACGTGGGGATTGCCCACAATGTGCTAAGTTTATAGTCGTAAGCAAGACTTTGATGCAGTCAAGATGAATGGACAGGTTCCTCCAAGAAAATCACCATCACCTACTCCGGTATGGGCACATGCTCAAGATATGGTTTGAGCCTTTGACCGTTAACTTTGAAGACCGACCCGTCTTCGTGATTGCGAATATCAACAGCGCCATGAGGAAACACCTGTGTAACCTCAAATGGACCTGACCACCTGGATCTTAGCTTCCCTGGAAACAAATGCAATCGTGACTTATAAAGTAAAACATTCTGCCCAATAGTAAAAGACTTGCAAAAAATAGATTTATCATGTAAAAGCTTTGTTCGCTCCTTATATAGTTTGGCATTCTCATAAGCATCATGACGTATCTCCTCCAACTCATTCAATTACAATTTTCTCTCCTCACCCACTTGAGTCAAATCAAAATTCAAAGCCTTAATGGCCCAATAAGCTCTATGCTCAAGCTCAACAGGTAGATGACATGCTTTGCCGAACACTAGGCGAAATGGAGGCATCCCAATAGGAGTCTTATAAGGGGTTCGATAGGCCCATAAAGCATCGTCCAATCGAGTTGACCAATCTTTCCTATCAAAGCAAACCGACTTCTCCAAATTCCGTTTGATCTCCCTATTAGAGATTTCCACTTGACCACAAGTTTTTGGGTGGTAACGGAGTGGACACCCGATGAGCGATGGAGTATTTCTTCAACAAGGTCTGAAATGCTCAGTTACAAAAATGAGATCCCCCATCACTGATGATCACTCTCTGGGTACCAAACCGATTAAAGATGTTTTCTTTTAAACACTTTACCACCACTTTGTGATCATTTTTCTTACATGCAATAGCTTCAATCCATCTAGAGACATATTCAACAGCAACTAAGATGTATTGATAGCCGAACGAGACAGGAAAAGGACCCATGAAGTCAATACCCCACACATCAAACAATTAAGAGGCATCATGTTCTTCCTAGACAAACAACCAGTCCGTTGGCATCTATCACACACACGACAAAACTCATGGGTATCTCTAAAAAATGAAGGCCAATAGAAACCACATTGCAAGACTTTAGCCGCGGTCTTTCTAGCACCAAAATGTCCACCACATTTGTGGGAATGACAAAACTCAAGAATGTTGGCAAAGTCTTGCTCAGGTACACAACGCCTAATGACTTGGTTAGGACACACCTTGAACAAATAAGGGTCATCCCCAAAAAAATGTTTGACTTGGGAAAATAATTTCAACCGATCTTGTTTACTCCAATAATCAGGAATCTTACGAGTTACAAGATAGTTGAATATGTCAGCAAACCAAGGCAACTGGGATACTTGGAGAAGTTGTTCATGAGGGAAGGAATCATTTAAAGGAAGGGATCCTTCATGAGGGGATACACAGATCCTAGATAGATGATTAGCAACAACATTCTCACAACCCTTCTTATCTCGAATCTCAAGGTCAAATTCTTGCAATTGCAAGATCCATCTAATCAAGTGAGGTTTAGTGTCCTTGATGGATAAAAAGTACTTCAAAGCAGAATGATCAGTGAACACTATAACCTTTGACCCTAATAGATATGATCTGAATTTGTTCAAGGAAAACACAACAGCTAGCAACTCCTTCTCAGTGGTAGTGTAATTCAATTGAACATCATGAAGAGTGCGGCTAGCATACTGAATGACACAGGGAATTTTATCCAGCTTTTGCCCCAAAACAGCCCTCAATGCATAATTAGAGGCATCACACATCAACACAAAAGGCAAAGACCAAGTAGGGGGTTGGACAATGGGTGCAGTGGACAAACATTTCTTCAGTGTCTCAAAACCACGAATACATGCATCAACAAAGGCAAAAACAACATATTGAGCAAGCAAATTCGTCAAAGGACGCGAAATTTTTCTAATGTCCTTAGTGAAGCGCCTATAGAACCCAACATGGCCAAGGAAAGAACGCACCCCCTTCACAGAAGTAGGTGGTGGTAGATTGGCAATTAGGTCAACTTTGGCTTTGTCCACTTCTATACTCTGCTCAGACACTACATGTCCTAAAACAATTCCTTCTTTTACCATGAAGTGACATTTCTCCCAATTCAAGACTAAATTGGACTTAATGCAATGGGACAATACGAGTAAAATATTGTGCAGATATGTCTCGAAGCTAGAGCCAAACACAAAAAATTCATCCATAAAGGCCTCTAAAAAGTCACCAATCATGTCAGAAAAGATACTCATCATGCACCATTGGAAAGTGGCGGGTGCATTGCATCAACCAAAAGGCATGCATCTGTAAGCAAATGTGCCAAATGGACACGTGAATGTGGTATTTTCCTGGTCTTCTGGAGCAATGGGAATTTGATTGTAGCCGGAGTATCCATCTAAGAAGCAATAAAAATTGTGGCCGGCCAATTGCTCTAGCATCTGATCAATGAAAGGTAGTGGGAAGTGATCATTCCTAGTGGCGGAATTAAGTTTTCTATAGTCAATGCAGACATGCCACTTGGTGGTAGTTCTTGTGGGTATCAATTCACCACTCTCATTTTTCATTACCGTTATCCCCACTTTCTTAGGGACGACTTGAATTGGACGCACCCAGGTGCTATCAAAAATAGGGTAAATGATGCCTGACACAAGCAACCTGATGACTTCTTCTCTCACAACCTCCTGCTATGGGGATATAATCTACGTTGCATCTCACATGAGCCTTTAGTCCCCTCCTCCAAATGAATACGATGCATGCATATGGAGGGGCTAATCCCTTTTAAGGTATCAAGAGTCCACCCCAATGCATCTTTGTGTGCTTGTAAAACTTCAGTCAATTGTTCCTCCTGCTCAGTACTCAAATCAGAGGCAATAATGACTGGCAATGAGTTCGTGGGCCCCAAGAATGCATACTTAAATGTGGGAGGAAGTGGCTTAAGATCTAGCTTGGAAGTTTCAAGAGGTTTGTCCAAGTCAAGATGAAGATCCTGTGGATGATTAGTTGTGACAACGTCATAAGCTTCCTCCAACAGAGGTACAAAACTGAGTAAAGAGTCAACCTCTCAGAAATATGTTTCCTCATCAAAATAGTTCATGTCTAAAGATGTTATGTAAGACTCAAAAGATTCAAGAGTGTATTCGTCATCAATCATAACAGTCTCTATCTTAAATACAGGACTCAGATCATCAAACTCAAGTGGATGGTGCCCGACATTAAACACATTCAACGAGACCTTAAAATTTCCAAAAGACAACTCCAACTCACCACTTTTACAATGAATGACAACATTAGATGTGGCTAAGAAGGGACGTCCAAGGATGACAGAAATTTGGTTGGTCACATTGACTACTGATTCTGTATCGAGAACAATGAAATCAACCGGGAACAGAAATTTGTCCACTTTTATCAAAACATCTTCAACTATTCCTCGTGGTATCTTGACAGAAAGGTCAGCTAGTTGAAGTGTGATGGGGGTAGGCTTCAATTCCCCCAAACCTAATGGCTGGTACACAAAGAAAGGAAGCAAATTCACACTTGCCCCTAAGTCAAGAAGAGCTCTCTGGATGGTATGTTCACCAATGACACATGAAATTGTGGGCATCCAGGATCTTTAACTTTAGGAGGAGTGTTGTGCTTCAGAATTGAGCTTACATTCTCAGTAAGAAAGACCTTTTTGTTAATATGTTGTTTTCGCTTCTGTGTACAAAGGTCTTTCAAAAATCGGGCATAGGTAGGGACTTGCCTGATAGCATCAAGAAGTGGAATGTTAATGTGAACCTTACTAAACAGTTCCAACGTTTCATGCATGCTATCTCCTTTCCTAGGTGGGCCCGATAACCTCTATGGATAAGGAGCTGGTGGGACTTGGTTAGAGATCTGCCTGGCTATTGGTGGAGAACTTGGAGGTTCTTCACTCAATGATGTGTCCCCATTGTCATCCTTTGTCTCCTTAGACTTAGTGGTCCCTACCCCATTGTTCAACTCACAACCACTCCTAAGGGTGGTTATGGCTTTGGCTTGCTCGTGGTGGGATTGGAACTCGACCCACTCTCATGTGTGCCTTTGGGGTTAGGAATGGTTTGACTCGGGAGTCTATTTTGTGCCTGTTCACTCAAGTGGCTGGCCAACTGACTCACTTGCATTTCAAGTTTAGCAATGGAGGACTGTGTATTTTGCATGAATAGTTGAAGTGTATCCTCAAGTGAAGGTTTTTGTGGAATCAATGGTTGTTGAGTGAAGTGTGGGTGCGGAGCTTGGGGTTGAGTAAACACGAGAGGACTCACAACTTGTGGGCCCTTGGACCATGAGAAATTTGGGTGCCTAGCCCAACCCGGATTATATGTTTCCGAGACAGGATCATTCCGGTTTGGTCCATGAAAATTTTGGACTGCATTCAAGTCCTCAATGAGCTCCGGGTAGGATGAACTAGATGGACACATTTGTGTGGGATGAGATGAACTAGAGCATATGGCACAGACAGTAGATGGGTTAGGAGCAGGTGAACTCTTGGACACCATAAGGGCATCAATTTTTCTTGTGAACCCCTCAATCTTGGCCATGAGCATGGGTGTTTCACTAACCTCGTAGAGACCCCCCTCTTTTGGCTTCGTGGGATCTCCTATCAACATTAAATGACGAACCCCATTGCTGAGATTGATCACTCAACATTACAAAGAAGTTGGACGCTTCACTAGCACTCTTACCCATCAAACTCCCACCACTCGTTGCATCTACCGTGGATCTAACCTGAGATGTAAGACCTTGATAAAAGTATTGCACTAAATGCCATTTCTCAAACCCATGATGCGGACACCTACGGATCAAATCTTTCCATTTCTCCCAAGCCTCATAAAAGTGTTCACCCTCCTGCTACATAAAGTTGGAGATTTCTCTCTTGAGGGCTGTAGTTCTTTGAATGGGAAAGTACTTGGACAAAACTTTCATGACTAATGTGTCCCATGAAGTAATGCTGCCCACCTCCAAGGAATTAAGCCAAGACTTGGCCTTATCCTTAAGTGAAAATGGAAAAAGTCTTAACCGGATAGATTCATCTGAGAAATTCTGGAATTTGAAAGTCGCACAGATATCTAAGAATTCCTTGATGTGGTAATAAGGGTCCTCCTTCTCCAACCCATAGAATGTAGGGAGGAGTTGGATCACACCTGATTTGAACTCATAACTGGCAGCAATAGTGGGTGGAAATATAATGCAAGAAGGTGATGTGAAGTTGGATGGGATAGAATAATCCTTCAGGGCTCTACGGTCATCTGCTGCAGGTAACTATAATGGTTCACCCTGATTGGCCAAGGTAGCTCCTAACTTGACTTCTGGTGTTTTCCTACAAATATGTTCAACCTCTTCAAGAAAGGGAGCTAATGGTTCACCTAGGGAGTGGCGCCCATGCATTAAAACACAAAAAGAAACAAAACTAACTATCCAATTATGCTAACAAACTAACTACTAAAAATATGAACTAAGTAGAAGAAATAAAAATAACTCCATACAAAATCATCAAGAAAAAGAAACATAAAATTATGAAAGCAGAAAAATAAATCTAACCTAAGACCATGGAGAACAAAGAAATACACTTAATACGTGCCTCCCCGGCAACGGCGCCAAAAACTTGATGTGAAATTTAATTACATCGGCTTTTATACCTTGCAAGCGTACGAATTGTTCATGTAATCTAGCGGGAAGCGAGGGTAATATCCATAGGGAGGACTGAATTTTGTGTATTCTTCAGTCAACTAGCCTAACCAAATATGATGAATTAATCTGAACTAAACACTGATTATATCCTAAATTATCAATCAATGATCTAATTAACTACTTGCACAATAGGAAACGTCAACTCTGGATTTTACCGTGATTCATGCCTCTCTCGAGTGCCACTTAACCACAAATCCGGATTCTCAATCCTTGTGTCTAGCCCCTCTCGGGCACCTAGAGTTAAAGAAAAAGACCGGATTATAATACCAGAATCCAACCTAAATTATAATCCTGCCTTAACTAGCTAATTACTCAAAAAATTCAAAAAACAAATATTCAAAAAACATTAATTCTCAAATCAAATTTAATAGACATTCAAACCTAAGTTCAAACTATAGGAAACTAATTAAATTAAAAAATGATGGATTACTCCCCTTCTTCTTCCTCTCGCTCAGGCAGTAATTCTGTTCTCACGATTGCTGTAATTTCCAAAAATTAGGGGCTTCGGGTTGCAGGAGCGAGCAGCCGGAAGTGGAGGCGACGCAAGCGAAGAGGAATCGAAATCGGCGCCGGAGGTGGTACGGCGGAAGACGAGATGGAAGTGAAATCCTCTGACTGGCTCTCTTGAGTCTCGGTCGGAGTCGGACTAGGCTCTAGAAGTGGTCGGAAATGTGTAATCGACACCGGACGAGCCCTCTCGAGTCACCTCTCGGCCTGACGAGCAGAAAATGGTAGTGTTGAACTCACTGCAATAGAGACTGTCTCGAGCTCTCCTTGGGTCTGTTCTTGGTTACTAGACGGCGGTGGACGATGGAAGTGTGCAGAGAACGATGGAAGCGTGCGGAAAACGATGGCTGGGAGAAAAATCCTCTTGCGTCTCTCTTCTTTTGGTCAGCGGCTCCTTCCCTTTCTCTCCCCCGGAGCTCTCCTTTCTATTGATCGATTTTGCCCTTAAAATATCTCTCTTTCAGTAGTGGCATTTTTGTAAATATCTCCTTCTCCACCAAAATTCTCCTAAAATTCCATAATTGAATCCATAAAAATCATTTCAGGAAGAAAAAAACCCTAAAAGCAATGAAATATAATTCAGGAGAGAAAAATATGCAATATAAGCAGTGATTAATGCCAAATTCAATAAATGCAAGTTCCATTTGAAAATTGATAAATAACCACCTATAACACAATTATAAGGGTTATTTTATTATAATTAACCTAGTTCTCATGTCAGAATCTGGCATCTATCAACGGGCTATATTTTTTTAAGGAATGACTTATAGATTGGGAGACAACGTTTGTAAAACCTGAAATATAAAAACTAAAAAGAGTTTACAATCCCTAAACATTACAGACACTATTTGGAATCATGTCTCTCCCCATTTGTACATTGTGCATTTCCATTTTAGTTGTATACTTTTTTCTTAAATCAAAACTTGAGTTTTCACTTTCCCTTCATCTCATAAACAAAAAAAGAGATAAAAGGCAAACAGATCACAACAAAATGAAAATTTTAGAGTTTATGTATGGAAATAATTTAAATCAATAAAAAAATTTCAGTAAAAAAAATTTATTCACACACCACGAATGAACACAAAAGTGTTGTTATCCAAGTTTGGGGAATTCCACAAGTTCAACCCTAATAGCTCGAAATTTTATAACAAAGAGATTTTTATACACATGTTTTAAAAAATGGATATGCATGCTTGAAACATGTCAAAGATGCAAATGACCTATGGATCCAAACCTTTTAAAGAGAATAACATTAAATTCTCAAGTGAACGTGCGGTGGGATATTTACCCGAGTCAAACAAGCCATTATTTTGCCCATTTACAAAAAGCAGACCTAACGATCATAGATGATTGTAAAGTGATTTATCATGCGTAATCGGCAATATTTTTTGAAAGGAATGACTTATGGATTGGGAGTCAACACTCAGTTAAAAATCCCCCGCCTCCCGCTTTTCTAGTCGATTGTTGAACCTGAAATATAAAAACTAAAAAGAGTTTACAATCCCTAAAAATTAATGACACTTTTTGGAATTATCTCTCTCTACCTTTGTGCATTGTGCATTTCTAATTTAGATGTATACTTTTTTCGTAAATCAAAACTTCAGTTTTCACTTTCCCTTCATCTCGTAAACCAAAAAAGAGATAAAAGGCAAATAGATCACAACAAAATGAAATTTTTAGAGTTTATGTATGGAAAGAATTTAAAACAATAAACAAATGTAAGTAAAAAAAAATTATTCACACACCACAAATGAACAAAAAAGTTTTGTTATCCAAATTTTGGAAATTTCACTAGTTCAACACTAATTGCTCGGAATTTTATAAGAAAGAGATTTTTGTACACATTTTTAAAATATGGATATGCAAGCCTGAAACATGTTAAAGATGCAAATGACCTATGGATCCAAACCTTTTAAAGTGAATAACATTAAATTCTCAAGTGAACATACGGTGGGAAATTTACCCGAGTCAAACTAGCCATTATTTTGCCTATTTACAAAAAGTAGACCTAATGATCATAGATGATTGTAAAGTGATTTATCATGTGTAACGGGCTATATTTTTGTAAGGAATGACTTATGGATTGGGAGTCGACACTCAGTTAAAAATCCCCCGTCTCCCCCTTTTCCCGACGATTGCAAAAGAGTTTACAATCCCTAAAAATTATAGACACTTTTTGGAACTATCTCTCTCTACATTTGTGCATTGTGCATTGTTCATATCCATTTTAGATGTACACATTTTTCTTAAATCAAAACTTGAGTTTTCACATTCCCTTCATCTCAAAAAAAAAAAAAAAGAGATAAAAGGCAAATAGATCACAACAAAATGAAAATATTAGAGTTTATGTATGGAAAGAAGTTAATAAATAAAAAAATGTAAGTACAAAAAATTTAGTCACACACCATAAATGAACAGAAAAGTTTTGTAATCCAATTTTCGGAAATTCCACTAGTTCAAACCACCCTAATAGCTCAAAATTTTATAAGAAAGAGATATTTCTACACATGTTTTAAAAAATTGATACAATGCTTGAAACATGTTAAAGATGCAAATGACCTATGGATCCAAACCTTTTAAAGTGAAAAAAATTAAATTCTCAAGTAAACGTCCGATGGGATATTTACCCGAGTCATGCAAGCCATTATTTAGCCCATTTACCAAAAGTTGACCTAACAATCATAAATGATTGTAAAGTGATTTATCATGCGTAACGGGCAATATTTTTTGTAACGAATGACTTATGGATTGGGAGTCAACACTCGGTTAAAAGTCCCCCGCTTCCACCTTTTCCTGAAGATTGCAGAACCTGATATATAAAAATAAATAAGAGTTTACATTCCCTAAAAATTAGTGACACTTTTTGGAATTATCTCTCTCTACATTTGTGCATTGTGCATTTCCATTTTAAATGTATACTTTTTTCTTAAATCAAAACTTGAGTTTTCACTTTCCCTTCATATCATAAACAAAAACAGAGATAAAAGGCAAATAGATCTCAAAAAATGAAAATTTTAGAGTTTATGTATAGAAAGAAATTAAAGAAAAAAAATGTAAGTAAATAAAATTTAATTTCACAACACAAATGAACAGAAAAGTTTTGTTATCCAAGTTTGGGAAATTCCACTAGTTCAACCCTAATTGCTCGGAATTTTATAAGAAAGAGAGTTTTATACACATATTTTAAAAAATGGATATGCATGATTGAAACATGTTAAATATTTTATTGACATATGGATCCAAACCTTTTAAAGGGAATAACAATAAATTCTCAATTGAACGTGCGGTGGGATATTTACCCGAGTCAAACAAGCCTTTATTTTGCCCATTTACAAAAAGCTGACCTAACGATCATAGATGATTGTAAAGTGATTTATCATGCGTAACGGCTATATTTTTTGAAAGGAATGCCTTATGGATTGGGAGTCAACACACAGTTAAAAATCCCCTGCCTCCCCCTTTTCCCAACGGTTGTGGAACCGGATATATAAAAGCTAAAAAGAGTTTACAATTCCTATAAAAGACTGACACTTTTTGGAATTATCTCTCTCTACCTTTGTGCATTGTGAATTTCTATTTTAGATTTATAATTTTTTCTTAAATCAAAACTTGAGTTTTCATTTTCCATTCATCTCGTAAACAAAAAAAGAGATGAAAGGCAAATAGATCACAACAATATGAAAAATTTTGAGTTTATGTATGGAAAGAAAATTAAAGCAATAAATAAATGTAAGTAAAAAAAATTATTCACACACCAAAATGAACACAAAAGTTTTGTTACCCAAATTTGGGAAATTGCACTAGTACAACACTAATAGCTCAGAATTTTATAAGAAAGAGATTTTTCTACACATTTTTTAAAAATAGATATGCAAGCTTGAAACATGTTAAAGATGCATATGACCTAGAGATCCAAACCTTTTAAAGTGAATAACATTAAATTCTCAAGTGAACATGCGGTGGGATATTTACCCGAGTCAAACAAGCCATTATTTTGCCCATTTTCAAAAAGCTGACCTAATTATCATAGATAAGTGTAAAGTGATTTATCATACGTAACGGCTATATTTTTTTAAGGAATGACTTATGGATTGGGAGTCAACACTCAGTTAAAAATCCTCCGCCTCCCCCTTTTCCCGACGATTGCAAAAGAGTTTACAATCCCTAAAAATTATGGACACTTTTTGGAATTATCTCTATCTACATTTGTGTATTGTGCATTGTGCACTACCATTTTAAATGTATACTTTTTTCTTAAATCAAAACTTGAGTTTTCACTTTCCCTTCATCTCGAAAACAAAAACAGAGATAAAAGGCAAATTGATCATAAAAAAATGAAAATATTAGAGTTTCTATATGGAAAGAAGTTAAACAAATAAAAAAATGTAAGTAAAGAAAATTTATTCACACACCACAAATGAACAGAAAATTTTTGTAATCCAAGTTTGGGAAATTCCACTAGTTCAACCCTAATAGCTCAGAATTTTATAAGAAAGAAATTTTTCTACACATGTTTTAAAAAATGGTTACAATGCTTGAGACATGTTAAAGATGCAAATGACCTTTGGATCCAAACCTTTTGAAGTGAAAAACATTAAATTCTCAAGTGAAAGTGCGGTGGGATATTTACCTGAGTCAAACAAGCCATTATTTAGCCCATTTACAAAAAGTTGACATAACGATCATAAATTATTGTAAAGTCATTTATCATGCGTAACGGGCTATATTTTTTGTAAGGAATGACTTATAGATTGGGAGTCAACACACCTGATATACAAAAACTAAAAAGAGTTCACAATCCCTAAAAATTAATGACACTTTTTGGAATTATCTCTCTCTACATTTGTGCATTGTGCATTTCCATTTTAGATGTATACTTGTTTCTTAAACCAAAACTTGAGTTTTCACTTTCCCTTCATCTCTTAAACAAAAAGAGAGATAAAAGGCAAATAGATCACAATAAAATGAAAATTTTTGAGTTTATGTATGGAAATAATTTAAATAAATAAAAAAATTTAAGTAAAGAAAATTTATTCACACACCACAAATGAGCACAAAAGTTTTGTACTCTAAGTTTTGGAAATTCCACTAGTTCAACCCTAATAGCTCGGAATTTTATAAGAAAGAGTTTTTTCTACACATGTTTTGAAAAATTGATACGCATGCTTGAAACATGTTAAAGATGCAAATGATCTATGGATCCAAACCTTTTAAAGTAAATAACAATAAATTCTCAAGTGAACATGTTGTGGGATATTTACCCGAGTCAAACAAGCCATTATTTTTCCCTTTTACAAAAAGCAGACCTAACGATTATAGATGATTGTAAAGTGATTTATCATGCGTAACGGGCTATATTTTTGGTATGGAATGACTTATGGATTAGGAGTCAACACTCAGATAAAAATTCTTGCCTCCCCCTTTTCCCAACGATTACAGAACCTGATATATAAAAACTAAAAAGAGTTTACTATCCCTAAAAATTACTGACACTTTTTGGAATTATCTCTATCGACATTTGTGCTTTGAGCATTTCCATTTTAGATGTATAATTTTTTCTTAAATCAAAACTTGAGTTTTCACTTTCCCTACATCTCGTAAAAAAAAAAACAGAGATAAATGGCAAATAGATCACAACAAAATGAAAATTTTAGAGTTTATGTATGGAAAAAATTTAAAGCAATGAACCAATGTAAGTAAAGAAAATTTATTCACAAACCACAAATGAACACACAAGTTTTTTTATCCAAGTTTGGGAAATTCCACTTGTTGAAACATAATAGCTCTTAATTTTATAAGAAGGAGATTTTTCTACACATGCTTTAAAAAATGGATATGCATGCTTGAAACATGTTAAAGACGCAAATGAGCTATGGATCAAAACCACTTAAACAGAATAACATTAAATTCTCAAGTGAACATGCGGTAGGATATTTACCCGGGTAAAACAAGCCATTATTTTTCCCATTTAAAAAAAGCTGAACTAACAATCATAGATGATTGTAAAGTGATTTATTATGCGTAACAGGGTATATTTTAGAAAGGAATAACTTATGGATTGGGAATCAACACTCAGTTCAAAATCCCCCGCCTCCCCCTTTTCCCGACGATTGCATAACCGAATATATAAAAAATAAAAAGAGTTTACAATCCCTAAAAATTATATACACTTTTTGGAATTATCTCTCCCTAAATTTTTGCATTGTGTATTGTGAATTTCCATTTTAGATGTATACTTTTTCCTTAAATCAAAACTAGATTTTTCACTTTTCCTTCATCTCGAAAACAAAAAAAGAGATAAAGGGCAAATAGATCACAACAAAATGAAAATATTAGAGTTTATGTATGGAAGTTAAAACGATAAACAACGTATGTAAAGAAAAATTATTCACACACCACAACTGAACGCAAAAGTTTTGTTGTCTAAGTTTGGCAAATTCTACTAGTTAAACCCTAATCGCTCGGAATTTTATAAGAAAGAGATTTTTCTACACATGTTTTAAAAAATGGATATGCATGGTTCAAACATGTTAAATATGCAAATGACCTATGGATCCAAACCTTTTAAACAAATTAACATTAAATTCTCAAGTGAACGTGCAGTGGGATATTTACCCGAGTCAAACAAGCCATAATTTTGCCCATTTACAAAAAGCTGACCTAATCATCATAGATGATTCTAAAGTGATTTATCATCAGTAACGGGATATATTTTTGTATGGAATGACTTATGGAATGGGAGTCAACACTCAATTAGAAATCTCCCGCCGCCCCCTTTTCCCAATGATTACAGTACCTGATTTGTAAAAACTAAAAAGAGTTTACAATCCCTAAAAGTTACAGACACTTTTTGGAATTATCTCTCTCTACATTTGTGCATTGTGGTTTTCCACTTTAGATGTATACTTTTTTCTTAAATCAAAGCTTGAATTTTCACTTTCCCTTCATCTCATAAACAAAAAACGAGATAAAAGGCAAATAGATCACAACAAAATGAAAATTTTAGAGTTTATGTATGCAAAGAACTTAATGCAATAAACCAATGTAAGTAAAGAAAATTTATTCACAAACCACAAATGAATACAAAAGTTTTGTTATCCAAGTTAGGGAAATTCCACTTGTTCAACCCTAATAGCTTTGAATTTATAAGAAAGAGATTTTTTGACACATGTTTTAAAAAATGGATATGGATGCTTGAAACATGTTAAAGACGTAAATGACCTATGGATCAAAACCATTTAAAAAGAATAACATTAAATTCTCAAATGAATATGCGCTGGGATATTTACCCAGGTAAAACAAGCCATTATTTTTCCCATTTACAAAAAGCTGACCTAACGATCATAGATGATTTTAAAGTGATTTATCATGTGTAATGGGATATAGTTTAGTAAGGAAGGACTTATGGATTGGAAATCAACACTCAAGTTCAAAATCCCCCGCCTCCCCCTTTTCCCGACAATTGCAAAAGTGGATATATAAAAACTAAAAAAAGTTTACAATCCCTAAAAATTATAGACACTTTTTGAAATTATCTCTCCCTAAATTTTTGCATTGTGCACTATGAATTTCCATTTTAGATGTATACTTTTTTCTAAAATCAAAACTTGAGTTTTCACTTTCCCTTCATCTCGAAAACAAAAAAAGAGATAAAAGGCAAATCGATCACAACAAAATAAAAATATTAGAGTTTATGTATGGAATGAAGTCAAAGCAATAAAAAAATGTAAGTAAAGAAAATTTATTCACACACCACAAATGAATAGAAAAATTTTGTTATCCAAGTTTGGCAAATTCCACTAGTTCAACTCTAATCGCTCGGAATTTTATAAGAAAAAGATTTTTCTACACATGTTTTAAAAAATGGATATGCATGCTTGAAACATGTTAAATATGCAAATGACCTATGGATCCAAACCTTTTAAAAAAATTAACATTAAATTCTCAAGTGAATGTGCGGTGGGATATTTACCCGAGTCAAACAAGCCATTATTTTGTCCATTTAAAAAAAGCTGACCTAATGATCATAGATGATTGTAAATTGATTTATAATGAGTAATGGGATATATTTTGGTATAGAATGACTTATGGAATGGGAGTCAACACTCAGTTAGAAATCCCCCACCTCCCCCTTGTCCCAACGAGTACAAAACCTGATATTTAAAAACTAAAAAGAGTTTACAATCCCTAAAAATTACAAACACATTTTGGAATTATCTCTCTAAAAATTTATGGATTGTGCATTTCCATTTTGGATGTAAACTTTTTTCTTAAATCAAAACTTGAGTTTTCACTTTCCCTTCATATCGTAAACAAAAAAAGAGCTAAAAGGTAAATAGATCACTACCAAATGAAAATTTTAGACTTTATGTATAGAAAGAATTTAAAACAATAAAAAAATGTAAGTAAATAAAATTTATTCGCACACCACAAATGAACACAAAATTTTTGTTATCTAAGTTTGGGAAATTCCACTAGTTAAACCCCAATAGCTCGGAATTTTATAAGAAAGAGATTTTTGTACACAAGTTTTAAAAAATGGGTAAGCATACCTAAAACTTGTTAAAGATGCAAATGACCTAAGGATCCAAACCTTTTAAAGTGAATAACAGTAAATTCTCAAGTGAACATGCAGTGGGACCTGAGTCAAACAAGCCATTATTTTGCCCATTCAAAAAAAGCTGACCTAACGATCATAAATGATGGTAAAGTAATTTATCATGCGTAACGGGCTATATTTTTTTTAAGGAATGACTTATGGATTGGGAGTCAACACTCGGTTAAAAATACCCCGCCTCCCCTTTTCCCCAAGATTGATGAACCTGATATATAAAAACTAAAAAGAGTTTACAATACCGTAAAGTTACAGACACTTTTTGGAATTATCTCTCTCTACATTTATGCACTGTGCATTTCCTTTTTGGACGTATACTTTTTTCTTAAATCAAAACTTGAATTTTCCCTTTCCCTTCATCTCGTAAACAAAAAAAGAGATTAAAGGAAAATAGATCACAACAAAATGAAAATTTTAGAGTTTATGTATAGAAGGAATTTAAAGCAGTAAAAAAATGTAAGTAAAGAAAATTTATTCACACACCACAAATGAACACAAATGTTTTGCTATCCAAGTTTGGGAAATTCCACAAGTTCAACCCTGATAGCTCGGAATTTTTTAAGAAAGAAATTTTTCTACACATGTTTTAAAAAATTGATATGCATGCTTAAACAAGTTAAAGATACAAATGACCTATGGATCCAAACCTTTTAAACAGAATAACATTAAATTCTCAAGTGAACGTGCGGTGGGATATTTACCCGAGTTAAACAAGCCATTATTTTTCCCATTTACAAAAAGTTGACCTAACGATCATAGATGATTGTAAAGTTATTTATCATGCGTAATGGGCTATATTTTTGTAAGGAATGGCTTATGGATTAGGAGTCAACACTCAGTTAAAAATCCCCCGCCTCCCCCTTTTCCAGACAATTGGAGAATCTGATATATAAAAACTAAAAAGAGTTTACATTCCCTAAAAATGACAGACACTTTTTGGAATTATCTCTCTTTAAATTTTTACATTTTCCATTTCCATATTAGATGTATAATTTTGTCTTCAATCAAAACTTGAGTTTTCACTTTCCCTTCATCTCGTAAACAAAAAAAAGAGATAAAAGGCAAATAGATCATTGCAAAATGAAAATTTTAGAGTTTATGTATTGAAAGAATTTAAAGCAATAAACAAATGTAAGTACAGAAAATTTATTCACACACCACAAATGAACACAAAAGTTTTGTTATCCAAGTTTGGGAAATTCCACTAGTTCAACCCTAATAGCTCGGATTTTTATAAGAAAGATTTTTCTACACATGTTTTCAAAAATGTATATGCATGCTTGAAACATGTTAAAGATGCAAATGACCTATGGATCCAAACCTTTTAAAGAGAATAACATTAAATTCTCAAGAGAACATGCGGTGGGATATTTATCCGAGTCAAACCAGCCATTATTTTGCACATTTACAAAAAGTTGACCTAACTATCATAGTAGATTGTAAAGTAATTTATCATGCGTAACGGGCCATATTTTTATAAGGAATGACTTATGGATTGCGAGTCAACACTCATTTAAAAAACCCCTCGTCCCCCTTCTCTTGACGATTGTAGAATCTGATATAAAAACTAAAAATATTTACAATCCCTAAAATTTCCAGACACTTTTTGGAATTATCTCTCTCTACATTTGTGCATTCTGCATTTCCATTTTAGATGTACACTTTTTCTTAAATCAAAACTTGAGTTTTCACTTTCCCTTCATCTCACCACAAATGAACACAAAAGTTTTGTTATCCAAGTTTGGGAAATTCCACTAGTTCAACCCTAATTGCTTTGAATTTTATAAGAAAGAGACTTTTTTACACATGTTTTAAAAACTGAAAATGCATGCTTGAAACATATTAAATTTGCAAATGACCTATGCACCCAAACCTTTTCAAAAGAAAAACATTAAAATCTCTAGGGAATGTGAGGTTGGGTATTTACCTTCGTTAAAAAAGCCATTATTGTTCCCATTTACAATAAGCTGACCTAACGATCATAGATGATTGTAAAGTGATTTATCATCCATAATGGGCTATATTTTTGTAAGGAATGACTTATGGATTTGGAGTCAACACTCAGTTAAAAATCCCCCACCTACCCCTTTTCCCGACGATTACTGAACCTGATATAAAAAATTAAAAAGATTTTTCAATCCCTAAAAATTACAGACACTTTTTGGAATAATCTCTCTGTAAATTTGTTCATTGTGCATTTCCATTTTAGAAGTATACTTTTTTCTTCAATCAAAACTTGAGTTTTCACTTTCCCTTCATCTCGTAAACAAAAAAACAGATAAAAGGAGTATGGAAAGAATTTAAAGCAATAAACAAATGTAAGTAAAGAAAATTTAATCACACACCACTAATGAACACAATTTTTTTTATCCAAGTTTGGGAAATTCCACTAGTTGAACCCTAACAGCTCGGAATTTTATATGAAAGAGATTTTTCTACACATATTTTAAAAAAATGATATGCATGCTTGAAACATGTTAAAGATTCAAATGACTTATGGATAAAACCTATTAAAGAGAATAAAATTAAATTCTCAAGTCAACATGCGGTGGGATATTTACCCGAGTCAAACAAGCCATTATTTTGCCCATTTACAAAAAGTTGACCTAACTATCATAGATGATTGTAAGTTGATTTATCGTGTGGAACGGGCTATATTTTTGTAAGGAATAACTTATGGATTGGGAGTCATAACTCAATTAAAAATCCCCCACCTCCACTTTTACCCGATGATTGGTGAACCTGATATATAAAAACTAAAAAGAGTTTACAATCCCTAAAAATTACTGACACTTTTTGGAATTATCTCTCTCTACATTTTTGCATTGTGCATTTCCATTTTAGATGTATACTTTTTTCTTAAATCAAAACTTGAGTTTTCACTTTCCTTTCATCTCATCAACAAAAAAAAGAAATAAAGGGCAAATAGATCACAACAAAATGAAATTTTTTGAGCTTATGTATGGAAAGAAGTTAAACCAAACAAAAATGTAAGCAAAGAAAATTTATTCACATACCACAAATGAACACAAAAGTTTTGTTATCCAAGTTTGGGAAATTTCATTAGTTCAACCCAAATAGCTCAGAATTTTATAAGAATGAGATTTTTCTACACATGTCTTAAAAAATGGGTATGCATTCTTGAAACTTGTTAAAGATGCAAATGACCTTTTGATCCAAACCTTTTAAAGAGAATAAATTTAAATTCTCAAGTGAACGTGCGGTAGGATATTTACCCGAGTCAAACTAGCAATTATTTTGCCCATTTACAAAAAGCTGACGTAACGATCATAGACGATTGTAAAGTGATTCATCATGCGTAACGGGCTATATTTTTGTAAGGAATGACTTACAGATTGGGAGTCAACACTCAGTTAAAAATCGCACACTCCCACTTTTCCCGACGATTGTAGAACAAGATATTTAAAAACAATAAAGTGTTTACGTTCCCTACAATTACAGACCCTTTTTGGATTTATCTCTCTCTACATTTGTGCATTGTGTATTTTCATTTTAGATGTATACTTTTTTCTTAAATCAAAACTTGATATTTCACTTTCCCTTCATCTCGTCAACAAAAAAAGAGATAAAAGGCAAATAGATCAGAACAAAATGAAAATTTTAGAGTTTGTATGGAAAAAAATTTAAGGCAATAACAAATGTTAGTGAAGAAAAATTATTTACACACCACAAATAAATACAAAAGTTTAGTTATCCAAGTTTGGGAAATTCCATAAGTTCAACCCTAATTGCTCAGAATTTTATAAGAAAGAGCTTTTTCTACACATGTTTTAAAAAATGGATATGCATGCTTGAAACATGTTCAAGATGCAAATGACCAATGGATCCAATCCTTTTATAGAGAATAACATTAAATTCTCAAGTAAACATGTGGTGGAAAATTTACCCGAGTCAAACAAGCCATTATTTTGCCCATTTACAAAACGTTGACCTAAAGATCATAGATGATTGTAAAGTGAATTATCATGCGTAACGGGCTATATTTGTTTTGTAAGGAATGACTTATGGATTGGGAGTCAACACTCATTTAAAAATTCCCCACTTCCACCTTTACCCGACGATTGTAGAACCTGATATATAAAAACTAAAAAGAGTTTACAATCCCTAAAAATTACTGACACGTTTTGGAATTATCTCTTTCTACATTTGTGCATTGTACATTTCCATTTTGGATGTATAATTTTTTCTTAAATCAAAACTTGAGTTTTCACTTTGCCTTCATCTCGTAAACAAAAAAAGAGATAGAAGGCAAATCGATCACAACAAAATGAAAATTTTTGAGTTTATGTATGGAAAGAACTTAAAGAAAAAAAAATGTAAGTAAAGAAAATTTATTCACACACCACAAATGAACACAAAATTTTTTTTATCCAAGTTTGGAAAATTCCACTTGTTCAACCCTAACAGCTCAGAATTTTATAAGAAAGAGATTTTTCTACACATGTTTTAAAAAATGGATATGCATGCTTGAAACATGTTAAAGATGCAAATGACCTATGGATCAAAACCTTTTGAAGACAATAACATTAAATTCTCAAGTGAACGTGCTTGTGGGATATCTACACATGTTTTAAAAAATGGATATGCATTCTTGAAACATGTTCAAGATGCAAATGACCCTTGGATCCAAATTTTTTAAAGAGAACAACATTAAATTCCCAAGTGAACGTGCGGTGGGATATTTACAAGAGTCAAACAAGCCATTATTTTGCCCATTTAAAAAAAGCTGACCTAATGATCATAGGTGATTGTAAAGTGATTTATCATGTATACAGGGCAATTTTTTTTTTAAAGAATGACTTATGGATTAGGTGTCAACACTCAGTTAAAAATCCCTCGATATCCCTTTTTCCCGACAATTGCAGAACCTGATATATAAAAACTACAATGAGTTTACAATCCCTAAAAATTATAGACACTTTGTCGAATTATCTCTCTATACATTTGTGCATTGTGAACTTCCATTTTAGATGTATACCTTTTTCTTAAATCAAAACTTGTGTTTTCACTTTCCCTTCATCTCATAAACAAAAAAAAGAGATAAAATGCAAACAGACCACAGCAAATTTAAAATTTTAGAGTTTATGTATAGTAAGAATTTAAAGCAATAAGAAATGTAAGAAAAAAAATTCATTCACATACCACAAATGAACACAAAAGTTTTGTTATCCAAGTTTGTGAAATTCCACAAGTTCAACCCTAATGGTTCAAAATTTTATAAGAAAGATGCAAATGACTTATGGATCCACACCTTTTTAAAAGAATAACATTAAATTCCCAAGTGAACGTGCGGCGTGATATTTACCCTAATCAAACAAGCCACAATTTTGCCCATTTACTAAAAGCTGACATAAAGATCATTGATGATTGTAAAGTGATTTGTCATGCGTAACGGGCTATATTTTTGTAAGGAATGACTTATGGATTGAGAGTCAACACTCAGTTCAAAATCCCCCGCCTCTCCCTTTTCCTGACGATTGCAGAACCTGATATAAAAACCTAAAACCACTTTACAATCCCTAAAAATTAAAGACACTTTTTGGAATTATCTCACTCCATATTTGTTCATTCTGCATTTTAATTTTAGATGTATACTTTATTCTTAAATCAAAACTTGAGTTTTCGTTTTCCCTTCATCTCGTAAAAAAAAAAAGATAAAAGGCAAATAGATCACAACAAAATTGAAATTTTAGAGTTTATGTATGGAAAGAATTTAAAGCAATAAAAAATATCAGAAAATAAAATTTATCAACACACCACAAATGAACACAAAAGTTTTGTTATCCAAGTTTGGGAAATTCCACTAGTTCAACCCTAATAGCTCGGAATTTTATAAGAAAGAGATTTTTCTTCACATGTTTTAAAAAATGGATATGAACACTTGAAACATGTTAAAGATGCAAATGACCTTTGGATCCAAACCTTTTAAACAGAATAACATTAAATTCCCAAGTGAACGTGCGGTGAGATATTTACCAAAGTCAAACAATCCATTATTTTCCCATTTACAAAATGCCGACCTAATGATCATAGATGACTATAAAGTGATTTATCCTACGTAACGGGCTATATTTTAGTAAAGAATGACTTATGGATTGGGAGTCAACACTCAGTTAAAAATCCCCCACCTCCGCCTTTTCCCGACGATTGTACAACCTGATATATGAAAACTAAAAAGAGTTTACAATCCCTAAAAATTACAAAAACTTTTTAGAATTATCTCTCTTGACATTTGTGCATTGTTCATTTCCATTTTAGATGTGTACTATTTTCTTAAATCAAAACTTGAGTTTTCTCTTTCCCATCATCTCGTAAACAAAAAAAGAGATAAAAGGAAAATAGATCACAACAAAATGAAAATTTTTGAGTTTAGGTATGGGAAGAATTTAAAGCAATAACAAATTTTAGAAAAGAAAATTTATTCACAAACCACAAATGAACAAAAAAATTTTGTTATCCATGTCTAGAAAATTCCGCTAGTTCAACCCTAATAGCTCGGAATTTTATAAGAAAGAGATTTTTCTACACATGTTTTAAAAAATGGATATGAATACTTGAAACATGTTAAAGATGCAAAAGACTTAGGGATCCAAACTTTTTATATAGAATAACATTAAATTCCCAAGTGAATGTACGGTGGGATATTTACCCGAGTCAAATAAGCCATTATTTTGCCCATTTACAAAATGCTGACCTAACGATCATACATGGCTGTAAAGTGATTTATCATGCGTAACGGGCAATATTTTTGTAAAGAATGACTTATCGATTGGAAGTCAACACTCAATTTAATAATCCCTCGCCTCCCCCATTTCCCGACTATTGAAGAACTTGATATATAAAAACTATAAAGAGTTTACTATCCCTAAAAATTACTGACACTTTTTTGAATTATCTCTCTCTACATTTGTGCATTGTGCATTTCCATTTTGATGTATACTTTTTTTTAAAATCAAAACTTGAGTTTTCACTTTCCCATCATCACGTAAACAAAAAAAGAGATAAAAGGCGAATAGGTCACAACAAAATGAAAACTTTAGAGTTTATGTATGGAAAGAATTTAAAGCAATAACTAATGTAAAAAAAGAAAATTTATTCACACACCACAAATTAACTCAAAAGTTTTGTTATCCAAGTTTGGGAAATTCCACTAGTTCAACCCTAATAGCTCGGAATTTTATAAGAAAGAGATTTTTCTACACATGTTTTAAAAATGGATATGCATTCTTGAAACATGTTAAAGATGCAAATGACCCTTGGATTCAAACCTTTTAAAGAAAATAACATTAAATTCCCATGTGAACATGCAGTGGGATATTTACAAGAGTCAAACAAGCCATTATTTTGCCCATTTACAAGCTGACCTAACTATCATAGGTGATTGTAAAGTGATTTTTCATGCATAACGGGCTATTTTTCTTGTAAAGAATGACTTATGGATTTAGAGTCAACACTCAGTTAAAAATCCCTCACCTCCCCCTTTTCCCAACGATTGCTGAACCTGATATATAAAAACTACAATGAGTTTACAATCCCTAAAAATTATAGACACTTTTTTGAATTATCTCTCTATACATTTGTGCATTGTGCACTTCCATTTTAGATGTATACCTTTTTCATAAATCAAAACTTGTGTTTTCTCTTTCCCTTAATCTCGTAAACAAAAAAAGAGAAAAAAAGCAAAGAGATCATAACAAACTTCAAATTTTAGAGTTTATGTATGGAAAGAATTTAAAGTAATAAAAAATGTAAGAAAAGAAAATTTATTCACATACCAAAAATGAACACAAAAGTTTTGTTATACAAGTTTGTGAAATTCCACTAGTTTGACCCTAATGGCTCAAAATTTTATAAATTTTACACATTTTTAAAAAATGGATATGCATGCTTGAAACTTGTTAAAGATGTAAATGACCTACGGATCCTAACCTTTTAAAGAGAATAACATTAAATTCCGAAGTGAACATGCGGTGAGATAATTACCCAGGTCGAACAAGCTATTATTTTGCCCATTTACAAAAATTGTCCTAACAATCATAGAATATTGTAAAGTGTTTTATCATGCGTAATGGGCTATATTTTTTTATGGAATGACTTATGGATTGGGAGTCAACACTCAGTTAAAATTCCCCCACCTCCCCCTTTTCCCGACGTTTGCAAAAGCTGATAGATAAAAACTTGAAAGAGTTTACAATCCCAAAAACTTACATACACTTTTTGGAATTATCTCTCTCTATATTTGTTCATTCTGCATTTTAATTTGAGATGTATACTTTTTTCTTAAATCAAAACTTGAGTTTCCACTTTCCCTTCATCTCCTAAATAGAAAAAGAGATAAAAGGCAAATAGATCACAACAAAATTGAAATTTTAGAGTTTATGTATGGAAAGAATTTAAAGCAATAAAAAATGCCAGCAAATAAAATTTATTCACACACCACAAATGAACAAAAAAGTCTTGTTATCCATGTCTGGAAAATTCCACTAGTTCAACCCTAATAGCTCGGAATTTTATAAGAAAGAGATTTTTCTACACATGTTTTAAAAAATGGATATGAATGCTTGAAACATGTTAAAGATGCAAATGACTTAGGGATCCAAACCTTTTAAATAGAATAATATTAAATTCCCAAGTGAATGTACGGTGGGATATTTACCCGAGTCAAACAAGCCATTATTTTGCCCATTTACAAAATGATGACCTAACTATCATACCTGCCTGTAAAATGATTTATCATGCGTAACGGGCTATATTTTTGTAAAGAACGACTTATCGATTGGGAGTCAACATTCAGTTTGAAAATCCCTCGCCTCCCCTATTTCCTGAGTATTGCAGAATCTGATATATAAAAACTATAAAGAGTTTACAATTTCTAAAAATTATAGACACTTTTTTGAATTATCTCTCTCTACATTTTTGCATTGTGTGTTTCCATTTTGTCGTATACTTTTTTCTTAAATCAAAACTTGAGTTCTCACTTTCCCATCATCACGTAAACAAAAAAAGAGATAAAAGGCAAATAGATCACAGCAAAATGAAACTTTCAGAGTTTATGTATGGAAAGAATTTAAATCAATAACAAATGTAAGAAAAAAAATTTTATTTACACACCACAAATGAACACAAAAGTTTTGTTATCGAAGTTGTGGAAATTCCACTAGTTCAACCCTAGTAGCTCAGAATTTTATGAGAAAGAGATTTTTCTACACAAGTTTAAAAAATGGATATGCATTCTTGAAACATGTTACAGATGCAAATGACCAATGGATCCAAACCTTTTAGAGAGAATAACATTAAATTCCTAAGTGAATGAGCAGTGGGATATTTACCCGAGTCAAACAAGCCATTATTTTGCCCATTTAAAAAAAGTTGACCTAACGATCATAGATGACTGTAAAAGTGATTTATCATGCGTAACAAGCTATATTTTTGTATGGAATGACTTTTGGATTGGGAGTCAACACTCAGTTTTAAAATCCCCCGCCTCCCCCTGTTCCCGACGATTACATAACTTGAAATATAAAAAGTAAAAAGAGTTTACAGTCCCAAAAAATTACAGACACTTTTTGGAATTATCTCTCTCTTCATTTGAGCATTGTGCATTTAAATTTTTGAGGTATAGTTTTTTCTTAAATGAAAACATGAGTTTTCACTTTCCCTTCATCTAGTAAAAAAATAAAAATAAAAATAAAAGGCAAATAGATCACTACAAAATGAAAATTTTAGAGTTTATGTAAGGAAAGAATTTAAAGCAATAACAAATGGAAGTAAAGTAAATTTATTTACACACGACAAATGAACACAAAAGTTTTGTTATCCAAGTTTGGGCAATTCGACTAGTTGAACCCTAATAGCTCGAAGTTTTACAACAAAGAGATTTTCTACTCATGTTTTAAAAAATGGATATCCATGCTTGAAACATGTTAAAGATGCAAATGACCTATGGATCAATTCCTTTTAAAGAGAATAACATTAAATTCCTAAGTGAACGTGCGGTGGGATATTTACCCGAGTCAAACTAGACATTATTTTGCCCATTTACGAGAAGCTCACCTAACGATTATAGATGACAGTAAAGTGATTTATCCCGCGTAACAGGCTATATTTTTTTAAGGAATGACTTTATGGATTGCGAGTTAACACTCAATTAAAAATCCCACGCCTCCCCCTTTTCCCGACGATTGCAGAACCAGATATATAAAAACTAAAAATAGTTTACAATACCTAAAAATTACAGACACTTTTTTGAATTATCTCTCTGTACATTTGTGCATTGTGCATTTCCATTTTAGATCTATGTTTTTTTTCTTAAATCAAAACTTGAGTTTTCACTTTCCCTTCATCTCGTAAACAAAAAAAAGATAAAAGGAAAATAGATCAGAACAAAATGAAATTTTTTGAATTTATATATGTTAGGAATTTAATACAATAACAAATGTAAGTAAAGAAAATTTATTCACACACCACAAATGAACACAAAAGTTTTGTTATCCAAGTTTGGGAAATTCCACTAGTTAAATCCTAATAGCTCAAAATTTTATAACAAAGAAATCTTTCTACACATGTTTCAAAAAATGGATATGCATGCTTGAAACATGTTAAAGATGCAAATGACCAATGGATCCAAACCTATTAAATAAAATAACATTAAAATCCCAAGTGAACGTGTGGTGGGATATTTACGTGAGTCAAACAAGCCATTATTTTGTTCATTTACAAAAAGCTGACCTAACAATCATAGATGACTGTAAAGTGATTTATCATCCGTAACAGGCTGTAATTTTGTAAGGAATGACTTATGGATTGGGAGTCAACACTCATTTAAAAATCCCCTGCCTCCCCCTTTTCCCGACGATTGCGGAACCTGACATACACTTTTTGGAATTATCTCTCTCTACATTTCCGCAATGTGCATTTCCATTTTAGATGTATACTTTTTTCTTAAATCAACACTTCATTTTTCACTTTTCTTTTCATCTCGTAAACAAAAAAAGAGATAAAAGGCAAATACATCTCAACAAAATGAAAATTTTAGAGTTTATGTATGGAAAGAATTTAAAGAAATGACAAATTTAAGTAAAAGAAATTTATTTACACACCACAAATGAACACAAAAGTGTTGTTATCCAAGTTTGGGAAATTCCACTAGTTCAACCCTTATAGCTCGGAATTTTATGAGAAAGATATTTTTCTACCCACGTTTTAAAAAATGGATATTCATGGTTGAAACATGTTAGAGATGTAAATGACCTAAGGATGCAAAATTTTTAAGAGAATAACTTTAAATTCCCAAGTGAACATGCGGTGGGATATTTACCAGATTCAAACATGTCATTATTTTGCCAATTTAGAAATTGGTGACCTAACGATCATAGATGACTATAAAGTGATTTATGATGCGTAACGGGCGATATTTTTGCATGGAATGACTTATTGATTGGGAGTTAACACTCAGTTAAAAATCCCCCGCTACCCCCTTTTTCTGACGATTGCAGAACCAGATATATAAAAACTAAAAAGAGTTTACAATCCCTAAAAATTATGGACACTTTTTGGAATTATCTCTCCCTACATTTGTGCATTGTGCATTTCCATTTTAGATGTATACTTTTTTCTTAAATCAAAACTTCAGTTTTCACTTTACCTTCATCTCGTAAAAAAAAAAAGAGATAAGGCAAATAGATAACCACAAAATGAAAATTTTAGAGTTTATGTATGGAAAGAATTTAAAGAAATAACAAATGTAAGTAAAGAAAATTTATTCACACACCACAAATGAACACAAACATTCTGTTAACCAAGTTTTGGAAATACCACTAGTTGAACCCTAATAGCTCGGATTTTTATAAGAAAGAGATTTTTCTACTCATGTTTTAAAAAATGGATATGCATGCTTGAAACATGTTAAAGATACAAATGACCTACGGATCCGAACCTTTTAAAGAGAATAACATTAAATTCCCAAATGAGCGAGCGGTGGGATATTTACCCGAGTCAAACAACCATTATTTTGCCCATCTACAAAATGCTGACCTAACGACTATAGATGACTATAAAGTGATTTATCCTACATAATGGGCTTTATTTTCTTAAGGAATGACTTAATGGATTGGGTGTCAACACTCAGTTAAAAATCCCCCACCTCCCCCTTTTCTCAACGATTGCAGCACCAGATATATAAAAACTAAAAAGAGTTTACTATCCCCAAAAAATACATACATTTTTTGGAATTATCTCTCTCTACATTTGTGGATTGTGCATTACCATTTTTTATGTATTCTTTTTTCTTAAATCAATACATGAGTTTTCACTTTCCCATCATCTCTTAAACAAAAAAAGAGATAAAAGGCAAAAAGATCACAACAAAATGAATTTAAAACAATGAAAAATATAAATACAAAAGGTTTATTCACTCACCACAAATGAACACAAAAGTTTTGTTATCCAACTTTTGGAAATTCCACTAATTTAACCCTAATAGCTTGGAATTTTTATAAGAAAGTGATTTTTCTACACATGTTTTAAACAATGGATGTGCATGCTTGAAACATGTTAAAGTTGCACATGACCTATGGATTCAAACCATTTAAAGCAAATAACATTAAATTTTCAAGTGAACGTGCGGAGGGATATTTACCCGAGCAAACAAGCCATTATTTTTTCCATTTACAAAAAGCTGACCAAACGATCATAGATGACTGTAAAGTGATTTATCATGCTTAACGGGCTATAATTTTGTAAGGAATGACTTATGGATTGGAAGTGAACACTCAGTTAAAAATCCCCTGCCTCCACCTTTTCCCGACGATTGCAGAACCTGATATATAATAACTAAAAAGAGTTTACAATCCCTAAAAATTATACACTCTCCACATTTTTTCATTGCGCATTTCCATTTTAGATGTATATTTTTTTCTTAAATCAAAACTTGATTTTTCACTTTACCTTCATCTCGTAAACAAAAAAAGAGATAAAAGGCAAAAAGATCACCACAAAATGAAAATTTTAGAGTTTATGTATGGAAATAATTTAAAGCAATAACAAATTTAAGTAAAGAAAATTTATTCACACACCACAAATGAACACAAAAATTTTGTTATCGAAGTTTGGGAAATTCGACTAGTTAAACCCTAATAGCTCGGAATTTTATAAGAAAGAGATTTTTCTACACACATTTTAAAAAATGGATTAGCTTGTGTGAAACATGTTAAAGATGCATATGACCTATGATAAAAACTTTTTATAGAGAATAACATTAAATTCCCAAGTGAACGTGCGATGTGATATTTACCCGAGTCAAACAAGCAATTATTTTTACAAAAAGCTGTCTGAACGACCACAGATGACTATAAAGTGATTTATCCTGTGTAACGGGTTTTATTTTTGTAAGGAATGACTTTATGGATTGGGTGTCAACACTCAGTTAAAAATCCCCCGCTTCCCTCTTTACCCGACGATTGCAGAACCATATATATAATAACTAAAAATAGTTTACAATCCCTAAAAATTACAGACACTTTTTTGAATTATCTCTCTCTACTTTTGTGCATTTTGCATTTCCATTTTAGATGTATACATTTT
Organism: Aristolochia californica; assembly: GCF_029961685.1. Lineage (NCBI taxonomy): Eukaryota > Viridiplantae > Streptophyta > Magnoliopsida > Piperales > Aristolochiaceae > Aristolochia > Aristolochia californica. Next base: position 21,242,849 of record NW_027182214.1, read on the forward strand.
TCTTAAAGCAAAACTTGAGTTTTCAATTTCCCTTCATCTCGTAAACAAAAAAAGCGATAAAAGGCAAGTAGATCACAACAAATTGAAACTTTTAGAGTTTATGTATGGATAGAATTTAAAGCAATGACAAATTTAAGTAAAGAAAATTTATACACACACAACAAATGAACACAAAAGTTTTGTTATCCAAGTTTGGGAAATTCCACAAGTTCACCCCTTATAGGTCGGAATTTTATAAGAAAGAGATTTTTCTACACATGTTTTAAAAAATGGATATGCATGCTCTAAACATGTTAAAGACGCAAATGACCTATGGATCCAAACCTTTTAAAGAGAATAACATTAAATTTCCAAGTGAACGTGCGGTGGGATATTTTCCCGAGTTAAACAAGCCATTATTTTGCCCATTTACAAAATGCTGACCTAACGATCACAGATGACAGTAAAGTGATTTATCATGCATAACAGGCTATATTTTTGTAAGGAATAACTTATGGATTGGGAGTCAACGCTCAGTTAAAAATCCCCCGCCTCCCCCTATTCCTGACGATTCCAGAACCTGATATATAGAAACTAAGAAGAGTTTACAATCCCTAAAAATTACAGACATTTTTTGGAATTATCTCTCTCTACATTTGTGGATTGTGCATTTCCATTTTTTATGTATTCTTTTTTCTTAAATCAATACATGACTTTTCACTTTCCCATAATCTCGTAAACAAAAAAAGAGATAAAAGGCAAAAAGATCACAACAAAATGAATTTAAAGCAATGACAAATATAGGTACAAAAAATTTATTCACACACCAGAAATGAACACTAAAGTTTTGTTATCCAACTGTTGGAAATTCCACTAGTTTAAACATATTAGCTCGGAATTTTAAAAGAAAAAGATTTTTCTACACATTTTTTAGACAATAGATATGCATGCTTGAAACATGTTAAAGTTGCACATGACCTATGGATCCAAAGCTTTTAAAGAGAAAAACATTAAATTCCCAAATGAACGAGCAGTGGGATATTTACCCGAGTCAAACAAGCCATTATTTTTCTCTTTTACAAAAATCTGATTTAAAGATGATTGATGACTATAAAGTGATTTATCCTGCATAACGGGCTAGAATTTTGTAAGGAATGACTTCATGGATTGGAAGTCAACACTCAGTTAAAAATCCACCACCTCCCCCTTTTCTCAATGATTGCAGAACCTGATATATAAAAACTAAAAATAGTTTACAATACCTAAAAATTAGCGACACTTTTTATAATTATCTCTCTGTACATTTGTTCATTGTGCATTTCCATTTTAGATGTATGCTTTTTTCTTCAATCAAAATTTGAGTTTTCACTTTCCGTTCATCTCGTAAACAAAAAAAGAGATAAAAGTCAAATAGATCACAACAAAATGAAAATTTTAGAATTTATGTATGGTAAGAGTATAAAGCAATAAAAAATGTAAGTAAAGATAATTTATTCACACACCACAATTGTACACAAAAGTTTTGTTATCCAAGTTTGGAAAATTCCACAAGTTCAACCCTAATACCTCGAAATTTAAAAGAAAGAGATTTTTCTACACATGTTTTAAAAAATGGATATGCATGCTTAAAACAAGCTAAAGATTCAAATGACCTATAGATCCAAACCTTTTAAAGAGAATAACATTAAATTCCCTAGTGAATGTGCAGTGGGATATTTACCTGAGTCAAACAAGCCGTTATTTTGCCCATTGACAAAAAGCTGACCGAACGATCATAGATGACTGTAAAGTGATTTATCGAGCGTAACGGGCTATATTTTTTTGAGGAATTATTTATGGATTGCGAGTCAACACTCAGTTAAAAATCCACCACCTGTCCCATTTCCCATCGATTGTAGAACCATAAATATAAAGACTAAAAAGAGTTTACAATCCCTGAAAATTATAGACACATTTTGGAATTATCTCTCTCTACATTTGTGCGTATGGAATTTCCATTTTAGATGTATACTTTTTTCTTAAATCAAAACTTGAGTTTTCACTTTCCCTTCATCTCGTAAAGAAAAAAAGAGATAAAAGGCAAATAGATCACAACAAAATGAAAATTTTAGAGTTAAAGTTAGAAAATAATTTAAAGCAATAAAAAATGTAAGTAAAGAAAATTTATTCACACACCACAAATGAACACAAAATTTTTGTTATCCAGGTTTGGGAAATTCCACTAGTTCAACCCTAATAGCTCGGAATTTTATAAGAAAGAGATTTTTCTACGCATGTTTTAAAAAATGGATATGCATGACTGAAACATGTTAAAGATGCAAATGACCTATGGATCCAAACCTTTTAAAGTGAATAACATTAAGTTCCCAAGTGAACGTGCGATGGGATATTTACCCGAGTCAAACAAACCATTATTTTCCCCTTTTACAAAAAGTAGACCTAACGATTATAGATGATTGCAAAGTGATTTATCATACGGAATGGGCTATATTTTTGTAAAGAATGACTTATGGATTAGGAGTGAACACTCTGTTAAAAACCCCCCCGCCTCCGCCTTTTTCTGACGATTGCGGAACCTGATATATAAAAACTAAAATGAGTTTAGAATCTCTAAAAATTATAGACACTTTTTCAAATTATCTCTCTATACATTTGTGCATTGTGCACTTCTATTTTTGATGTTTACCTTTTTCTTAAATCAAAACTTGTGTTTTCACATTCCCTTCATCTTGTAAACAAAAAAAGAGATAAAAAGCAAATAGATCACTACAAAAATAAAATTTTAGAGTTTATGTATGGAAAGAATTTAAAGAAACAAAAAATGAAAGTAAAGATAATTTATTCACACCACAAATGAACACAAAAATTTTATTATCCAAGTTTGGGAATTCCACTAGCTCAACCTTAATAGCTCGGAATTTTGTAAGAAACATATTTATCTACGCATGTTTTAAAAACAGGATATGGATGCTTGCAACATGTTAAAGATGCAAATGTCCTATGGATCCAAACCTTTTAAAGAGAATAACTTAAATTCCCAAGTGAACCGCCGGTGGGATATTTACCCGAGTCAAACAAGCCAATATTGTGCCCATCTACAAAAACTAACCGAACGGTTATTGATAATTGTAAAGTGATTTATCATGCGTAATGGACTATATTTTTCTATGGAATGACTTATGGATTGGGAGTCAACATTCAGTTAAAAATCCGCCGCCTCCCCCTTTTCACGACGATTGCAGAACCTGATATATAAAAACAAAAAAGAGTATACAATGCCTAAAAAATACAGACACTTTTTGTAATTATCTCTCTCTACATTTGTGCATTGTGCATTTCCATTTTAGATTTACACTTTTTTCATAAATACAAACTTGAGTTATCACTTTGCCTTCATCTCGTATACAAAAAAAGAGACAAAAGGCAAATAGATCACAACAGAATGAAAATTTTAGAGTTTATGTATGGTAAGAATTTAAAGCAATCACAAATTTAAGTAAAGAAAATTTATTCAGACACCACAAATGAACACAAAAGTTTTGTTATCCAAGTTTTGGAAGTTCCACTAGTACAACCGTAATAGCTCGGAATTTTATAAGAAAGAGATTTTTCTACACATGTTTTAAAAAATGGATATGCATTCTTGAAACAAGTAAAAGATGCAAAGGACCCTTGGATCCAAACCTTTTAAAGAGAATAACATTAAATTCCCAAGTGAACGTGCGGTGGGATATTTACAAGAGTCAAACAAGCCATTATTTTGGCCATTTACAAAAAGCTGACCTAACGATCATAGGTGATTGTAAAGTGATTTATCATGCATAAAGGGCTATGTTTTTTTTGTAAAGAATGACTTATGGATTGGTAGTCAACACTCAATTAAAAATCCCCCGCCTCTCCCTTTTCCCGACGATTGCAGAACCTGATATATAAAAACTACAATGAGTTTACAATCCCTAAAAATTATAGACACTTTTTCGAATTATCTCTCTATACATTTGTGCATTGTGCACTACCATTTTAGATGTATACCTTTTTCTTAAATCAAAACTTGTGTTTTCAGTTTCCCTTCATCTTGTAAACAAAAAAAGAGATAAAAAGCAAACAGACCACAACAAATTTAAAGTTTAAGAGTTTGTGTATGGAAAGAATTTAAAGTAATAAAAAATTTAAGAAAAGAAAATTCATTCACATACCTCAAATGAACACAAAAGTTTTGTTATCCAAGTTTGTGAAATTCCACTAGTTCAATCCTAATGGTTCAAAATTTTATAAGAAAGATATTTTTTTACACATTTTTAAAAAAATGGATATGCATGCTTAACACATTTTAAAAAAGTAAATGACCTAAGGATCCAAGCCTTTTAAAGAGAATAACATTAAATTCCCAAGTGAACGTACGGTGGGTTAATTACCAAGGTCTAACAAGCCATTATTTTGCCCATTTACAAGAATTGTCCTAATGATCATAGAATATTGTAAAGTGATTTATCATGTGTAACGGGCTATATTTTTTTAAGGAATGACTTATGGATTGGGAGTCAACACTCAGTTAAAATTCCTCCACCTCACCCTTTTCCTGACATTTGCAAAACCTGATAAGTAAAAACTAGAAAGAGTTTACAATCCCTAAAAATTACAGACACTTTATGGAATTATCTCTCTCTACAAAATGATAATTTTAGAGTTTATGTATGGAAAGAATTTAAAGCAATAACTAATGTAAGTAAAGAAAATGTTTTCACTCACCACAAATTAACACAAAAGTATTTTTATCCAAGTTTGGGAAATTCCACTAGTTCAACCCTAATAACTCAGAATTTTATTAGAAAGAGTTTTTCTACGCATGTTTTAAAAAATGGATATGCATGCTTGAAACATGTTAAAGATGCAATTGAGTTATGGATCCACACCTTTTTAAAAGAATAACATTAAATTCCCAAGTGAACGTGTGGTGTGATATTTACCCCAGTCAAACAAGCCATAATTTTGCCCATTTACTAAAAGCTGACATAATGATCATAGATAATTGTCATGCTTAATGGGCTATATTTTTTTAATGAGTGACTTATGGATTGGGAGTCAACACTCAGTTAAAAATCCCCCGCCTCCCCCTTTTCCTGACGATTGCAGAACCTGATATATAAAAAATAAATCCAGTTTACAATCCCTAAAAATTAAAGACACTTTTTGGAATTATCTCTCTCTATATTTGTTCATTCTGCATTTTAATTTTAGATGTATACTTTTTTCTGAAATCAAAACTTGAGTTTTCACATTCCTTTCATCTCGTAAAAAAAAAGAGATAAAAGGCAAATAGATCACAACAAAATTGAAATTTTAGACTTTATGTATGGAAAGAATTTAAAGCAATAAAAAATGTCGGCAAATAAAATTTATCGACACACAACAAATGAACACAAAATTTTTGTTATCCAAGTTTGGGAAATTCCACTAGTTCAACCCTAATAGCTCAAAATTTTATAAGAAAGAGATTTTTCTTCATATGTTTTAAAAAATGGATATGCATGCTTGAAACATGTTAAAGATGCAAATGACCTTTGGATTCAAACCTTTTAAATAGAACAACATTAAATTCCCAAGTGAACGTGCGGTGGGATATTTACCAGAGTCAAACAATCCATTATTTTGCCCATTTACAAAAAGCCGACCTAATGATCATAGATGACTATAAAGTGATTTTTTCTACATAACGGGCTATATTTTAGTAAGGAATGACTTATGGATTGGGAGTCAGCACTCAGTTAAAAATCCCCCGCCTCCGCCTTTTCCCGACGATTGTACAACCTGATATTGGAAACTAAAAAGAGTTTACAATCCCTAAACATTCCAGACACTTTTTAGAATTATCTCTCTCGACATTTATGCATTGTTCATTTCCATTTTAGATGTGTACTATTTTCTTAAATCAAAACTTGAGTCTTCTCTTTCCCATCATCTCGTAAACAAAAAACGAGATAAAAGGAAAATAGATAAGAAATGATATTTTTGAGTTTAGGTTAGGGAAGAATTTAAAGCAATCACAAATTTTAGAAAAGAAAATTTATTCACACACCACAAATGAACAAAAAAATTTTGTTATCCATGTCTGGAAAATTCCACTAGTTCATCCCTAATAGTTCAGAATTTTATAAGAAAGACATTCTTTTATACATGTTTTAAAAAATGGATATGCATGTTTGAAACATGTTAAAGATGCAAATGACCTATGGATCCAAACAAGCCATTATTTTGCCCACTAATAAAAAGCTGACATAACGATCATTGATGTTTGTAAAATGATTTATCATGCGTAACGGGATATATTTTTGTAAGGAATGACTTATGGATTGGGAGTCAACACTCAGTTAAAAATCCCCCGCCTCCCCTTTTTCCTGACCATTGCAGAACTTGATATATAAAAACTTAAAAGTGTTTAAAATCCCTATAAATTATAGACAGTTTTTGCAATTATCTCTCTCTACATTTGTACATTCTGCATTTTCATTTTAGATGTACACTTTTTTCTTAAATCAAAACTTGAGGTTTTAATTTCCCTTCATCTCATAAACAAAAAAAGAGATAAAAGGCAAATAAATCACAACAAAATGAAAATTTTAGAATTCATGTATGGAAAGAATTTAAACAATAAAAAATATCACAAAATAAAATTAATTGACACAACACAAATGAACACAAAAGTTTTGTTAGCCAAGTTTGGGAAATTCCACTAGTTCAACCCTAACAGCTCAGAATTTTATAAGAAAGAGATTTTTCTACACATGTTTTTAAAAATGGATATGCATGTTTGAAACATGTTAAAGATGCAAATGACCTATGGATCCAAACCTTTTAAAGAGAATAACATAAAATTCCCAAGTGAACAGGCAGTGGGATATTTACCCAAGTCAAACAAGCCATTATTTTGCCCATTTAGAAAAAGTTGACCTAACGATCATAGATGACTGTAAAGTGATTTATAATGTGTATCGGGCTATATTTTTGTAAGGAATGACTTTTGGATTGGGAGTCAAGACTCAGTTAAAAATCCCATTCTACCCCCTTTTTCTGACGATCGCAGAACATGATATATAAAAACTAAAAAGATTTTACTATCCCTAAAAATTATAGATACTTTTTTTAATTATCTCTCTACATTTGGGCATTGTGCATTACCATTTTAGATGTATACTTTTTTCTTAAATCAAAACTAGAGTTTTCAGTTTCCCTTCATATCGTAAACAAAAAAAGAGATAAAAGGCAAATAGATCTCAACAAAATGAAAATTTTGGAGTTTATGTGTGGAAAGAATTAAATAAATGGAAAATTTAAGTAAATAAAATTTATTTACACACCATAAATGTACACAAAAGTTTTATTATCTATGTTTGGGGAAATTCCACTAGTTCAACCCTCATAGATCAGAATTTTATAAGAAAGAGATTTTTGTACACATGTTTTAAAAAATGGATATGCATGCTTGACATATGCTAAAGATGCAAATGCCCTATGGATTTTAAAGAAAATAACAAAAAATTCCAAAGTGAAAGTGCGTTGGGATATTTACTTGAGCCAAACAAGTCATTATTTTGCCCATTTACAAAAAACCGACTTAACGATCATAGTTGATTGTAAAGTGATTTATCATGTGTAATGGGATATATTTTTGTAAGGAATGACTTATGGATTGGGAGTTAACACTCGGTTAAAAATCCCCCACCTCCCCCTTTTCCCGACGATTGCAGAACCTGATATATAAAAACTAAAAAGAGTTTACAATCCTTAAAAATTACAAACACTTTTTGGAATTATCTCTCACCACATTTGTGCATTGTGCATTTCCATTTTAGATGTATACTTTTTTCTTAAATCAAAACTTGAGTTTTCACTTTCCCTTCATCTCGTAAACAAAAAAAGAAATTAAAGTCAAATAGATCACAACAAAATGAAAATTTTAGAGTTTATGTAGGGAAAGAATTTAAAGCAATAACAAATGTAAGTAAAGAAAATTAATTCACTCACCACAAATGAACACAAAAGTTTTCTTATCCAGTTTTGGAAATTCCACTAGTTCAACCCTAATAGCTCAGAATTTTATAAGAAAGAGATTTTCCTACACATGTTTTAAAAATTGGATATGCAGGCTTAAAACATGTTAAAGAGTCAAATGACCTATGGATCCAAACCTTTTAAAGAGAATAACATTAAATTCCCAAGTGACCGTGTGGTAGGATTTTTACCCGAGTCACACAAGCTATTATTTTTCCCATTTACAAAAAGCTGACCTAACAATCATAGATGGTTTTAAAGTGATTTATCATGTGTAACGAGCTTTAGTTTCAAAAGGAATGACTTATGGATTGGGAGTCAACACTCAGTTAAAAATGCCCCCCCCCCCCCCCCTTTTCCTGACGATTGCAGTACTTGATATATAAAAACTAAAAAGAGTTTACAATCCCTAAAAATTACAGGCAGCTTTTGTAATTATCTCTCTCTACATTTGTGTATTTTGCATTTCCATTTTAGATTTATACTTTTTTCTTAAATCAAAACTTGAGTTTTCACTTTCCCTTCTTCGCGTAAACAAAAAAAGATATCAAAGGCAAATAAATCACAACAAAATGAAAATTTTAGAGTTTAAGTATGGTAAAAATTTAAAACAATAAAAAATATAAGTAAAGAAAATTTATTCACACACCACAAATGAACAGAAAATATTTGTTATCCAAGTTTGGGAAATTCCACTTGTTCAACCTTAATTGCTCGGAATTTTATAAGAAAGAAATTTTTCTGCAGATGTTTTAAAAAATTGATATGCATCCATGAAACATCTTAAAGATGCAAATGACCTATGGTTCCAAGCCTTTTAAAGAGAATAACATTAAATTCCCTAGTGAAGGTGTGGTGGGATATTTACCCAAGTCAGACAAGCCATTATTTTGCCCATTTCCAAAAAGCTGACCTAATGATCATAGATGATAGTAGAGTGATTTATCAAGCGTACCGGGCTATATTTTTGTAAGGAATGACATACGGATTGGGCATCAACACTCAGTTAAAAATCTCCCGGCTCCCCCTTTTCCCGACGATTGCAAAAACTGATATATAAAAACTAAAAATAGTTTACAATCCCTAAAAATTACTAACACTTTTTGGAAATATCTCACTCTAAATTTGTGCATTATGCATTTTCATTTTAGATGTACACTTTTTTCTTAAATCAAAACTTGAGTTTTCACTTTCCGTTCATCTCGTAAAAAAAAAAAAGATAAAAGGCAAATAGATCACAACAAAATGAAAATTTTAGAGTTTATGTGTGGAAAATATTTAAAGCAATAACAAATGTAAGTGAATAAAATTAATTCACACACCACAAATGAACACAAAAGTTTTGTTATTCAAGTTTGGGATTCCACTTGTTCAACCCTTATAGCTCAGAATTTTAGAAGAAATAGATTTTTCTACACATGTTATAAAAAATGGCTATGCATGCTTGAAACATGTTAAAGATTCAAATGACCTATGGATCCAAACCTTTTAAAGATAATAACATTAAATTCCCAAGTGAAAGTGTGGTGGGATATTTGACCAAGTCAAACAAGCCATTATTTTGCCCATTTACAAATAGCTGACCTAACGTTCATAGATGTTTGTAAAGTGATTTATCATGTGGAACGGGCTATATTTTAGTAAGGAATGATTTATGGATTTGGAGTCAACACTCAATTAAATATCCTCCGCCTCCCCCTTTTCCCAACGATTACAGAATTTGATTTTTAAAAATTAAAAAGTGTTTACAATCCCTAAAAATTACAGACAGGTTTTGGAATTATCTCTCTCTACATTTGTGCAATGTGAATTTCCATTTTAGGTGTATACTTTTTTCTTAAGTCAAAACTTGAGTTTTCACTTTCACATCTTCTTGTAAAAAAAGAGATAAAAGGCAACTAGATCACAACAAAATGAAAATTTTAGAGTTTATCTATGGTAAGAATTTAAAGCAATAACAAATTTAAGTAAAGAAAATTTATTCACACACCACAAATGAACCCAAAAGTTTTGTTATCCAAGTTTGGGAAATTCCTCTAGTTCAACCCTAATAGCTTGGATATTTATGAGGAAGAGATTTTTCTACACATGTCTTAAAAAATGGATATCCATGCTTAAAACATGTTAAAGATGCAAATGACCTATGGATCCAAACCTTTAAAAGAGAATCACAATAAATTCCCAAGTGAGTATGCGGTGGGATATTTATGCGAGTCAAACAAGCCATTATTTTGCCCATTTACAAAAAGCTAACCTAACGATCATAGATGATTGTAAAGTGATTTATTATGTGTAACGGGCTATATTTTGTAAGGAATGACTTATGGATTGGGAGTCAACACTCAGTTAAAATTCCCCCGCCTTCCCCTTTTTTCGACGATTGCTGAACATGATATATAAAACCTAAAAAGAGTTTACAATCCCTAAAAGTTACAAGCAATTTTTGAAATTACCTCTCTCTACATTTGTGCATTGTGCATTACCATTTTAGATGTATACTTTTTTCATAAATCAAAACTTGAGTTTGCACTTTCCCTTCATCTCGTGAACAGAAAAAGAGAAAAAAACGCAAATAGATAACAACAAAATGAAAATTTTAAAGTTTATGTATGGAAAGAATTTAAAGCAATAACAAATGTTAGTAAAGAAAATTTATTCACACACCACAAATGAACACTAAAGCTTGGTTATCCAAGTTTGGGAAATTCCACTAGTTCAACCATAATTTCTCAGAATTTTATAAGAAAGAGATTTTTCTACACATGTTTTAAAAAGTGGATATGTATGCTTGAAACAAGTTAAAGATGCAAATGACCTATGGATCCAAACTTTTTAAAGATAATAACATTAAATTTCCAAGTGAACGTTCGGAGGGATATTTACCCGAGTCAAACAAGCCATTGTTTTGCCCATTTACAAAATGCTAACCTAACGATCATAGATGATTGTAAAGTGATTTATCGTGCATCACAGGCTATATTTTTGTAAGGAATGACTTATGGACTCAGTTAAAAATCCCCTGCCTCCCCCTTTTCCTGACGATTGTAGAAACTGGTATATAAAAAATAAAAAGAGTTTACAATCCCTTAAAGTTACAGACACTTTTTGGAATTATTGCTCTCTTAATTTGTGCATTGTGCATTTCCTTTTTAGATGCATACTTTTTTCTCGAATCAAAATTTTAGTTTTCACTTTCACTTCATATCGTCAGCAAAAAAAAGAGATAAAAGGCTAATAGATCACAAAAAAATGAAAATTTTAGAGTTTATGTATAGAAAGAATTTAAAGCAATAAAAAATATAAGTAAAGAAAATTTATTCACCCACCACAAATGAACACAAAAGTTTTGTTATCCAAGTTTGGAAAAATTCCACTTGTTCAACCCTAATAGCTTGAAATTTTATAAGAAAGAGATTTCTCTACACATGTTTTAAAAAATGGATATGCTTGCTTGAAACATGTTAAAGATGCAAATGACCTATAGATCCAAAGCTTTTAAAGAGAATAACATTAAATTCCGAGGAGAACATGCGGTGGGATATTTACCTGAGTCAAACAAGCCATTATTTTGCCCATTTACAAAAAGTTGACCTAAAGATCATTGATCATTGTAAAGTGATTTATCATGCGTAATGGGCTATATTTTTGTAAGGAATGAGTTCTGGATTGGGAATCAACACTCAGTTAAAAATCCCCCGCCTCACTCTTTTCCCAACGATTGCAAAACCTGATATATATAAACTAAAAAGAGTTTACAATCCCATAAAATTAGAGACACTATTTGGAATTATCTCTCCCTAATTTTTTGCATTGTGAATTTCCATTTTAGATGTATACTTTTTTCATAAAACAAAACTAGAGTTTTCGTTTTCCCTTGATCTCGTAAACAAAAAAATAGAAAAAAGGAAAATAAAGCACAACAAAATAAAAAATTTAGAGTTTATGAATGAAAAGAATTTAAAGCAACAAAAAATGTAAGCAAAGAAATTTTTTTCACACACCACAAATGAACACAAAAGTTTTGTTATCCAAGTTTGGGAAAATTCTACAAGTTCAGCCCTAATAGCTCGGAATTTTATAAGAAAGTGATTTTTCTACACATATTTTAAAAAATGGATATGCATGCTTAAAACATGTTAAAAATGCAAATGACCTATGGATTCAAACCTTTTAAAGAGATTAACATTAAATTCCCAAGTGAACGTTCGGTGGGACATTTACCCGACTCAGACAAGTCATTATTTTGCCCATTTACAAAAAGCTGACGTAGCGATCATAGATGATTGTAAAGTGATTTATTATGTGTAACGGGCTATATTTTTGTAAGGAATGACTTTTGGACACTTAGTTAAAAATCCCCCTCCTCCCCCTTTCCCCAACGATTGCCGAACTTGATATATAAAAATTAAAAAGAGTTTACAATCCTTAAAAATTATATATTTACATTTGTGCCTATTGAATTTTTATTTTAGATTTTTACTTTTTTCTTAAATAAAAACTTGAGTTTTCACTTTGCCTTCAACTCGTAAACATATAAAGAGATAAAAGGCAAATAGATCACAAAAAAATAAAATTTTTTTAGTTTATGTATGGAACGAGTTTAAAGAAAAAAAAATGTAAGTAAAGAAAATTTATTCACTCACCACAAATGAACACAAAAGTTTTGTTATCCAAGTTTGGGATATTCGACTAGTTCAACCCAAATAGCTCGGAATTTTATAAGAAAGAGATTTTTCTACACATGTTCTAAAAAATGGAAATGCTTGCTTGAAACAAGTTAAAGATGCAAATTACCCATGGATCCAAACCTTTTAAAGATAATAACATTAAATTTCAAAGTGAACGTTCGGTGGGATATTTACCCGAGTCAAAAAAGCTATTATTTTGCCCATTTACAAAAAGCTGACCTAACGATCATAGATGATTGTAAACTGATTTATCATGCGTAACGGGCTATATTTTTCTATAGAATGACTTATGGATTGGAAGTCAACACTCAGTTAAAAATCCTTCTCCTCTCCCTTGCCCGACGATTGCAAAACCTGATATATAAAAACTAAAAAGAGTTTACTATCCCTAAAAAATTACAGACACATTTTTGAATTATCTCTCTCTACATTTGTGCATTGTGCATTACCATTTTAGATGTATACTTTTTTCTTAAATCAAAACATGAGTTTTCACTTTTACTTCATCTCGTAAAAAATAAAAAGAGCAAAAAAGGCAAATAGATCACAACAAAATGAAAATTTTAGAGTTTATATATGGAAAGAAGTTAAAGCAATAAGAAATGTAAGTAAAGAAAATTTATTCACACACCACAAATGAACATAAAAGTTTTGTTAATCAAGTTTAGGAAATTCCACTAGTTCAACCCTAATAGCTCGGAATTTTATAAGAAAGAGATTGTTCTAAAAATGTTTTAAAAAATGGATATGCTTGCTTGAAACATGTTAAAGATTCAAATGACTTATGGATCCAAACCTTTTAAAGAGAATAACTTTAAATTTCCAAGTGAACGTGCGGTGGGATATTTACCCTAGTCAAACAAGCCATTATTTTGCCCTTTTACAAAAATCTGACCTATCGATCATAGATGATTGTAAAGTGCTTTATCATGTGTAATGGGCTATATTTTTTTAAGGAATGACTCAGGGATTGGGAGTCAACACCCACTTAAAAATCCCCTGCCTCCCCCTTTTCCCGATATTACAGAACCTGATATGTAAAACCTAAAAAGAAATTACAATCCCTAAAAATTATAGAGACTTTTTGGAATTATCTCTCTCTACATTTTTGCATTGTGCATTTCCATTTTAGATGTATACTTTTTTCTTAAATCAAAACTTGAGTTTTCACTTTCCCTTCATCTCGTAAACAAAAAAAGAGATAAAAGGCAAATAGATCACAACAAAATGAAAATTTTAGAGTTTATGTATCGAAAGAATTTAAATAAAAAACAAATTTAAGTAAAAAAATTTATTCACACACCACAAATGAACACAAAAGTTTAGTTATCCAAGTTTGGGAAAATACAACTAGTTTAAACCTAATAGCTCGGAATTTTATAAGAAAGAGATTTTTCTAGTCATGTTTTAAAAAATGGATATGCATGCTTGAAACATGTTAAAGATGCAAATAACATATTTATCCTAACCTTTTAAAGAGAATAACATTAAATTCCCAAGTGAACGTGCAGTGGGATATTTACCCGAGTCAAAGAATCCATTATTTTGCCCAATTAAAAAAAGCTGACCTAACGATCATAGATGATAGTAAAGTGATTTGTCATGCGTAACGGGCTATATTTTTGTAAGGAATGACTTATGGATTGGGATTCAACACTCAGTTAAAAATCCCCCCCCCCCCCCCCCCCCTCCCCCTTTTCCCGACGATTGCAGAACCTGATATATAAAAACTTAAAAGAGTTTACAATCCCTAAAAATTATAGACACTTTTTGGAATTAACTCTCTCTCCATTTGTGAATTGTGCATTTCCATTTTAGATGTATACTTTTTTCATAAATCAAAACTTGAGTTTTCAATTTCCCTTCATCTCATAAACAACAAAAGAGAAAGAAGGCAAATAGATCACAACAAAATGAAAATTGTAGAGTTTATGTATGGAAATAATTTAAAGCATTAAAAAATGTTTGTAAAGAAAAAATTTTCACACACCACAAATGAACACTAATGTTTTGTTATCCAAGTTTGGGAAATTCCACTAGTTCTACCCTAATAGCTCAGAATTTTATAAGAAAGAGATTTTTCTACACAAGTTTTAAAAAGTGTATATGCATGCTTGAAACATGTTAAAGATGCAAATGACCTATGGATCCAAACCTTTTCATGATAATAACAATAAATTCCCATGTGAACGTTTGAAGGGATATTTACCCAAGTTAAACTAGCCATTATTTTGCCCATTTACAAAATGTTGACCTAACGATCATAGATAATTGTGTTGGAAGATGGGCTCAAACCGACGAGCTCAAGATAAGAAGCTCACACTTCAAAGGAGTGGCATATGTGTAAAATATTGTACTTTCCATAAAGATGGCATAGAAGTGTAAATATGTGTTCCTTTTATGTCTTTTGTTTTATTAAGTTGTAGCCCTAAGGGCATTGTAAAACTATAAATAAAGGCATTGACTAAGAGGTAGGGCATTGAAGCACTCTCCTCTCTTTCCACAAATTCGTCCTGCCTTCATTTTTCTTTTTGACGCAACCCTCTTCTTCCTTAATCCAAACTCTCTCATTCCACGTTCTTCTTCTTTTCTTCTCCTTCTCTCTTCTTCTTCATCTTCTTTCTTGTTGATCTAAAGTTCCTATCATGAGGTCCTAAATTCTACATGGTATCAGAGCAAGGAGTTTAGGATCTTTTCATGGAGTTATTATGAAATCTGTTCTAGAAGTTGTACAAGGAGTTTAGTCATGAAGAGATGTGTTCATACTCTTCTTATTTACGTTTTTTTGTTTCCTTTTCTTATCTACATACTCTTTTTTACTGTTTTTCTTTACTTCTTGAATTTTGAGTCACATCAAGTCAAGATAAATCTTTATATGTTGTAAAGATTTATTTTTATGACTAAATTGATGTTAAAATCTTGACTCCTTGTAAATCAATTACAAGAGTGATCAAGATCATTTGTTGTTTGCATCTTATTAAGATTGATGGGTGAAATTCAATTACCTTTATGTAATTTGGATCCATCTCATTGGAGGTAGAATTCTAGCACATGTAGCTGTATTTTCTCCTACTTAAGGTTGCTCATGGGTTTGTGTTATGTTGTTGGATGCCCATTATGTGTTTGATGAAATTCTAGCAGTCATTTATCCTTTGTAGTTCCCTTTTTTTTTTAACTTCAACAATTGAATTTTTTTTTACGTTGAAGTTTCCCATGTACTGAAGATAAATCTCTTCCAAGTGTCTTTGTTTGTCGTTAAATCTTCTCTAAATTTTTCTCTATTGTTCGTTTGTGTTGGAGTTTGGATTAAGGCCTAATCGGTTGCATCTACTTTCTTCTCTTTGTTCTTATGAATACAAGAGAAGTTGAGTGATGGCTGGATGCTATTATCACTTTCTAAAGGCACAAATTTGTTGATAATTTGGTGCTTGCCCTTGTGAAAGAAATTGGTTCTTGTTCTCTTTTGTTGGTGATTGATTTGGTCCACAGGTTCTTCAAATTACATTGAGTAATTGTTCTTTGAAGAAGACCTTTTCCCTTGACCTCCATATTTTACTTGCCTCATCATGGAGATTGGATACAATAGTAATAAGAGTGATATACTCCGTATCACTAAAATTCCACTTAGAGATCTCTCCAATTACATGAGCTGGCCACAATCGGTTCGGAGGGTTCTTATTACTCGTGACCTCTTGAGCCACATTGTTAACTTTCCTCCTTCGATTGATGAAGAAGATGCGTCCTACCACAAGTGGGTTAAGGATGATAACATGGTGATAAGTTGGTTAATTAATAGCATGGAAGACCAGGTGGCCAACAATGTGGTCCACTTGGAAACCGCCAAGAACATATGGGACACTTGTGCCGAGCTTTACTCAAGCACTGTTTCATTACAAAAAATATATGATGTATTGCAAAACATGCTGCATACGAAACATGGAGATAATATTCACGAATTTTTGGCATGGTTTCGACATCTTCTTCAAGAATGGGAACTAGCTCAGCCATATTCCACTGATATTGTCGTTCAAGAACGACAAAGAGAAGCTTTGGTAGCAGTCATTTGCTTATCAAATATTAAACCATACCTCGGGTGGAACCACCTTGTGGAATCATGTTGGAAACTTGATGGCAAGCCTGATTGGGCCACAGCTAACCTAGTCACGGTTAACGTTGAGAAAAATGAAGATAAGGCTGAATCATCATCCGGAAATGTGACTCTTACGGCTGAGGACTATGCTGCATTTCAGAAAATGAAGTCCTTCATGGAATCCTCTATTCCCTCATCATCTACTGCTGCCACTACTATTGCCTCAAGTATGTTTTCTTCCTCTTCTTCCTCTTCCTCTTGGATCATCGACTCCGGGGCCTCCAAACATCTATCAAGTAACAAATACTTGTTGCTGTCCTTATCTCCTTGTTATCCTCATAAATTCGTTACTATTGTTGATGGTACCCAAACCAAGGTCCTTGGCAAAGGTTCCTCCTCTCTTACTTCATCTATTCCCCTTCAAGATGTTTTATTTGTTCCTCAATTTCCTTTAAATTTGCTCTCGGTTAGCCAATTGACCAAACAATTAAATTGCTCTATCACCTTCTCACAGTTTTCTTGTGTCTTTCAGGATCTCACTACGAAGTGGGTGATTGGTGGCGGCCATGAAAAGGGGGGTTTGTACTACTTCACTCTTCCACCATTAGTTGCATTATCGTCCACTACATCTAAGGCCCAACTTTGGCACAACCGACTTGGTCATCCGTCTACCCCTTCACTTCATTCTTTGGTTCCATCTTTAAAAGGACTTTCTAATTTTAGTTGTGAGGTTTGTCAATAAAGTAAACATGTCAGGAGTACATATTCTCCTAGTCTTACAACTACAAGTGCTGCTCTGTTTGAGCTAATACATTCTGATGTATGGGACCCTTTATGTGTCTCAAATATTTCCCAAGTTAAATATTTTTTCATTTTTGTTGATGATTTTACTCGAGTGACTTGGTTATATCTATTTAAAGAGCGTTCCAAAATTCTTCCTTTGTTTAAAAATTTTCATGCTATGGTCTTGACACATTTTGGGAAGAAAATTCAAACCCTTAGATCTGATAATGCTAAGGAATACATGTCTCATGACTTCAAATTATTTTGTGAGAGTAATAGGCTTATTCATCAAACATCATGTGCCTATACTCCTCAACAAAATGGTGTTGTTGAACGGAAGACTCATCATCTTCTTGAAGTTGCTTGGGGCCTCCTCGTCTCCATGAAGGTACCCTATTTATGTTGGCCTCATTCTATACTTACAGCATGCTTTCTCATTAATAGGTTACCTTCATCAGTCCTTCATCATAAAACCCCTTACTCTGTGTTATTTAATGGTGAAGATCCTTTTTCTCTTCCTTTGAAAGTGCTTGGATGTACTTGTTTTGTTCATGTTACATTTCCACATAAAAATAAACTTGATCCTCCGTCTATGAAGTGCATTTTTTTCGGATACTCTCGCACCCAGAAAGGTTATGTCTGTTACAATCCTACCCTTCAGAGGATGTTTATCTCTAGGAATGTGACTTTCTTTGAGGACTCCCTTCTACTCCTCCCATGATGCTCCTCTAGGATGGACTTGTCCTTCTACTACTCCTTGTCCACTTGTGCCATTCAATCTTGAAGTGGATCCATCCCCTGATGCACCGGCCGTACCTTCACCTGTGGAGTTGTCAGATCCACCCGAGGTAAGTCCTTCTCCTCCTATGTATGGGCCTGAATTTGATACTCGGCCTATTGCTTTAAGAAAAGAACATCACTCATGTACTACTTCGCATCCTATCTCAAATTTTATGTCTCACCATCGTTTGTCTTCTGAGTGTTTTCAGTTTCTTGTGTCCCTTTCTTTTACTCCCATTCCGCAGTCATATCAGAAGGCTCTAAGACATCCAGGATGGAAGGTGGCTATGGATGAAGAAATGCATGCCTTATACGAAAACCAAACCTGGTACTTAACATCATTCCCGAAAGGTAAAAGACCGATTGGTTGTCAATGGGTTTTGTTGGTGAAACATAATCCGGATGGATCAGTTGCTCGTCTTAAAGCTTGACTGGTTGCTAAGGGCTATACGCAGTGCTATGGGATAGATTATGAGGAGACCTTCTCTCTTTTTGCAAAATTGAATTCGGTACGCATCATCTTATCTATTGCTGCTAACTCTTCATGGCCCGTCTATCAGTTGGATGTTAAAAATACTTTTTTTAATGGTGATATCAGTGAGGAAATTTATATGGTTCATCCACCTGGTTATGTGGTTGAGGGGGAGTCAGTATGCCTATAAGGGCTTAAGCAGTGCCTTCGGGCTTGGTTTGATAAATTTAGTCAAACACTCCTACGGTTTGGTTTTCATCGGTGTTGAGTTGATCATTCCGTATATTATAAAGATACGGTCAAAGGGAAAATATTATTGGCCGTATACGTGGATGATATTATCTTAACTGGTGATGATGCTTTGAGCATACAAGAGGTGAAGCAGATGATATGTCAGGAATTCAAGACTAAAGACCTTGGTATCCTTAAATATTTTTTGGGTATAGAAGTTCTTCAATCCAAACATGGCATAATATTGTCTCAAAGGAAATATGTCTTGGATCTCCTTGAAGACCAGTTGACACACCTATGGATACAAATGTAAAATTATGTGCCATAAATGAAGAAGATATTGATATTGGCAAATATCAAAGGCTCATGGGAAAATTGATTTATCTCACGGTAACTAGGCCAGACATATCATATGCTGTAAGTGTGGCGAGTCAATTCATGCACAAACCACAAATTACCCACTGGCAGGCTTTAGAGAGAATATTACGTTATCTAAAAGGAGCTCCAGGAAGAGGATTCCTGTATAAAAATATGGGCACTTCAACATAGAAGGCTTCTCAGATGCAGATTGGGTTGGATCTCCTGATGATAGAAAATCTACATCAGGATATTGTACTCTGGTTGGGGGAAACTTGGTTACATGGAAAAGTAAGAAGAAAAATGTGGTTGCAAGATCTAGCACTGAAGCAGAATACAGAGCTATGGCCCATACCGTTAGTGAACTTTTATGGATCATGACCCTTCTTACCGAACTAGGTTTTTATAAAAAGGGGTCCATGAATCTGCATTGTGATAATCAAGCAGCCATTCATATCACTTCAAATCCAGTTTTTCATGAAAGACCTAAACATATTGAGGTGGATTGTCATTTTATACTGGAGAAGTTTCAAGCAGGAATAATCTCTCTCAAACATGTGTCATCTCAAGAGCAAGTAGATGATATTTTCACTAAACCCATTACATCTAAAAACCTATCGTTTATATGTGGCAAGCTGGGTATTTATGATGTCTTTTCTCCTCCAGCTTGAGGGGGAGTGTTGGAAGATGGGCTCAAGCCCACGAGCTCAAGACAAGAAGCCCACACGTCAAAGGAGTGACATATATATAAATTATGGTATTTTCCATAAAGATGGCATAGAAGTATAAATATGTGTTCCTTTTATGTCTTTTGTTTTATCAAGTTGTAGCCCTAAGGGCATTGTAAAACTATAAATATAGGCATTGGCTAAGAGGTAGAGCATTGAAGCACTCTCCTCTCTTTCCACAAATTCGTCTAGCCCTCATTTTTCTTTTTGACGCAACCCTCTTCTTCCTTAATCACTACTCTCTCCTTCCACGTTCTTCTTCTTTTCTTCTCCTTCTCTCTTCTTCTTCTTCTTCTTTCTTGTTGATCTAAAGTTCCTTTCATGAGATCCTAAATTCTACAGATTGTAAAGTGATTTATCATGCAACACAGGCTATATTTTTGTAAGGAATTACTTATGGATTGGGAGAACACTCAGTTAAAAATCCCCTGCCTCCCCCTTTTCCCGACGATTGTAGAAATTGGTATATAAAAAGTAAAAAGAGTTTACAATCCCTAAAAATTATAGTCACTTTTTGGAATTATCTCTCTCTACATTTGTGCATTCTGCATTTCCATTTTAGATGAATACTTTTTTCTTAACACAAAACATGAGTTTTCACTTTCACTTCATCTCGTCAGCAAAAAAAGAGATAAAAGGCAAATAGATCGCAAAAAAATGAATATTTTAGAGTTTATTAATGGGAAGAATTTAAAGCAATAACAAATGTAAGTAAAAAAAATTTATTCACACACCACAAATGAACACAGAAGTTTTGTTAACCAAGTTTGGGAAATTCCACTAGTTCAACCCTAATATCTCAGAATTTTATAAGAAAGAGATTTTTCTACACATGTTTTAAAAAATGGATATGCATGCTTGAAACATGTTAATGATTCAAATGACCTATGGATCCAAACCTTTTAAAGAAAATAACATTAAATTCCCAAGTGAACGTGCGGTGGGATATTTACCCGAGTCAAACAAGCCATTATTTTGCCCATTTACAAAAAGTTGACCTAATGATCATAGATGATTGTAAAGTGATTTATCGTGTGTAACGGGCTTTATTTTTTTAAGAAATGACTTATGGATTGGGAGTCAATACTCAGTTAAAAATCCCCCGCCTCCCCCTTTTTTCGACGATTGCTGAACTTGATATATAAAAACTAAAAAGAGTTCACAATCCCTAAAATTTACAGACACCTTTTGGAATTATCTCTCTCTACATTTTTGCATTGTTCATTTCCATTTTAGACATATAATTTTTTCTTAAATAAAAACTTGAGTTTTCACTTTCCCTTCATCTCGTAAACAACAAAGGAGATAAAAGGCAAATAGATCACAACAAAATGAAAATTTTGGAGTTGAAGTATGGAAAGAATTTAAAGCAATAACAAATTTAAGTAAAGAAAATTTATTCACACACCACAAATGTACCCAAAAGATTTTTTAACAAAATTTGGGAAAAGTTCACAAGTTCAAACTTATAGATCGGAATTTTATAAGAAAGAGATTTTTCTACACATGTTTTAAAAAATGGATATGCATGCTTGAAACTTGTTAAAGATTCAAATGACCTATGGATCCAAACCATTTAAATATAATAACATTAAACTCCCAAGTGAACATTCGGTGGGATATTTACCCGAGTCAAACAAGTCGTTATTTTGCTCTCTCACAAAAAGCTGACCTACGATCATAGATAATTGTAAAGTGATTTATCATGCGTAACGGGCTCTATTTTTTTAAGGAAGGACTTATGGATTGGGAGTCAACACTAAATTAAAAATCCCTGCCTCCCCCTTTTCACGACGATTGCAGAACTTGATATATAAAACTTAAAAGAGTTTACAATCCCTAAAAATTACAAACACTTTTTGGAATTATCTCTCTCGACATTTGTTCACTGTGCATTTCCATTTTAGATGTATACTTTTTTCTTAAATAAAAAATTGAGTTTTCACTTTCCCTTCATCTCATAAAAAAAAAAGAGATAAAATACAAATAGATCACAACAAAATGAAAATTTTAGACTTTATGTATGGAAAGAATTTAAAGCAATAACAAATGTAAGTAAAGAAAATTTATTCTCACACCACAAATGAACAGAAAAGTTTTGTTATTCAAGTTTGGGAAATTCCACTTGTTCAACCCTTATAGCTACGAATGTTTTTAAAAATGGACTTGCAGGCTTGAAACATGTTAAATATGCAAATGACCTATGGACCCAAACCTTTTAAAGATAATAACATTAAATTCCCAAGTGAACGTGCGGTGGGATATTAACCCGAGTCAAACAAGCCATTATTTTGCCCATTTAAAAAAAGCTGACCTAACGGTCATAGATGATTATACAGTGATTTATCGTCTGTAACTGGTTATATTTTTGTAAGGAATGACTTATGGATTGGGAGTCACCACTAAGTTAAAAATCCCCTGCCTCCCCCTTTTCCCGACGATTGCAGAACACTATATAGAAAAACTAAAAAGAGTTTTTAATCCCAAAAAAATATAGACACTTTTTGGAATTATCTCTCTAAACATTTATGCATTTCCATTTTAGATTTATACTATTTTCTTAAATAAATACTTGAGTTTTGACTTTCACTTCTTCTCGTATACAAAAAAAGAGATAAAAGTCAAATAGATCAGAAAAAATGAAGATTTTAGAGTTTATGTACGGAAAGAATTTAAAGCAATAACAAATGTAAGTAAATAAAATTTATTCACACACCACAAATGAACACAAATGTTTTTTTATCCAAGTTTCAAAAATTCCACTAGTTCAACCCTAATAGCTTGGAATTTTATAAGAAAGAGATTTTCTGCACATGTTTTAAAAAATGAATATACATGCTTGAAACAAGTTAAAGATGTAAATGACCTATGGATCCAAACATATTAAAGATAATAACATTAAATTCCCAAGTGAACGTTCGGTGGGATTTTTACCGAAGTCAAACAAACCATTATTTGACCCATTTACAAAAAGCTGACCCAACGATCATAAATGATTGTAAAGTGATTTATCATGCGTAAATTGCTATATTTTTGTAAGGAATGACCGATGGATTGGGAGTCAACACTCTCTTAAAAATACCCCGCCTCACTCTTTTCCCGACGATTGCAAAACTTGATATATAAAAACAATAAAGAGTTTACAATCCCTAAAAATTACAGACACTTCTTTGAATTATCTCTCTCTACATTTGTGCAATGTTCATTTACATTTTAGATGTATACTTTTTTCTTAAATCAAAACTTGACTTTTCACTTTCCCTTCAACTCGTAAACAGAAAAAGAGATAAAAGGAAAATAGATCACAACAAAATGAAAATTTTAGAGTTTATGTATGGAAATAATTTAAAGCAATAAAAAATTTAAGTAAAGAAAATTTATTTACACACCACAAATGAACACAAATGTTTTGTTATCAAAGTTTGGGAAATTCCACTTGTTCAACCCTAATAGCTCGGAATTTTATAAGAAAGAGATTTTTCTACACATGTTTTAAAAAATGGAGATGCATGCTTGAAACATGTTGAAGATGCAAATGACCTATGGATCCAAATCATTTAAAGATAATAACATTAAATTCCCAAGTGAACGTTCGGTGGGATATTTACCCGAGTCAAACAAGCCATTATTTTGCCCATTTACAAAAAGCTGACCTAGCGATCATTGATGATTGTAAAGAGATTCATCATGCGTAACGGGGTTTATTTTTGTAAGGAATGACTTGTGGATTGGGAGTCAACACTAAGTTAAAAATGCCCCACCTCCCCCTTTTCCCAACGATTGCAGAACCTGATATATAAAAACTAAAAAGAGTTTACAATCCCTAAAAATTACTGTCACTTTTTTGAATTATATCTCTTAAAATTTGTGCATTGTGCATTTCCTTTTAAGATGTATACTTTTTTCTTAAATCAAAACTTGATTTTTTACTTTCCCTTCTTCTTGTAAACAAAAAAATAGAAAAAAGGCAAATAAATCAATACAAAATGATTGGTTTTAGATTTTATGTATGGAAAAAATTTAAATTTAAAAAATATTTGTAAAATAAATTTATTCACACACCACAAATGAACACAAAAGTTTTGTTATCCAAGTTCGGGAAAATTCCACTAGTTCAACCCTAATAGCCCTGAATTTAATAAGAAAGATATTGTTCTACACGTGTTTTAAAAAATGGATATGCATGCTTGAAACATGTTAAAGATGCACATGACCTATAGATCCAACCATTTTAAAGATAATAACATTAAATTTCTAAGTGAACAAGCGGTGGGATATTTACCCGAGTCAAACAAGCCATTATTTTGCCCATTTACAAAAAGTTGACCTAACGATCATAAATGATTATGAAGTGATTGCGTAACAGGCTATATTTTTGTAAGGAATGACTTATGTATTGGGAGTGAACACTCAGTTAAAAATCCCCCACCTCCCCTTTTTCTCGAAAATTTCAGAACTTGATATATAAAAACTAAAAAGAGTTTACAATCCGTAAAAAAATTACAGGCACTTTTTGGAATTACCTCTCTCTACATATCTGCATTGTGCATTTCCATTTTAGATGTATACTTTTTTCTTAAATAAAAAAGAGATAAAAGAGATAAAAGGCAAATAGATCACAACAAAACTAAAATTTTAGAGTTTATGTATGGAAAGAATTTAAAGCAATAAAAAATTTAAGTAAAGAAAATTTATTCGCATACCACAAATGAACACAAAAGTTTTGTTATGCAAGTTTGGGAAATTCCACTAGTTCAACCCTAATTGCTCAGAATTTTATAAGAAAGAGATTTTTCTACACATGTTTTAAAAAATGGATATGCATGCTTGAAACATGTTAAAGATGCAAATGACCTATGGATCCAAACATTTTAAAGATAATAACATTAAATTCCCAAGTGAACGTTCGGTGGGATAATAACATTAAAAATCCCCCGCATCCCCCATTTCCCGACGATTGTAGAACATGATATATAAAAAACTAAAAAGAGTTTAAAATCCCTAAAAATTACAGACACTTTTTGCAATTATCTCTCTCTACATTTGTGCATTGTGCATTTCCATTTTAGATGCATACTTTTTTCTTAAATCAAAACTTGAGTTTTCACTTTCCCTTCTTCTCGATAAAAAAAGAGATAAAACGTAAATAGATCACAAAAAAATGAAAATTTTAGAGTTTATGTATGGAATGAATTTAAAGCAATAACAAATTTAAGTAAAGAGAATTTATTCACACACCACAAATGAACACAAAAGTTTTGTTATACAAGTTTGGGAAATTGGACTAGTTCAACCCTATTAGCTCGGAATTTTATAAGGAGATTTTTCTACACATGTTTTAAAAAATG
Source organism: Aristolochia californica (assembly GCF_029961685.1). Lineage (NCBI taxonomy): Eukaryota > Viridiplantae > Streptophyta > Magnoliopsida > Piperales > Aristolochiaceae > Aristolochia > Aristolochia californica. The sequence goes on from NW_027182214.1 coordinate 21,268,354, forward strand.
GATATGCATGCCAGAAACATGTTAAAGATGTAAATGACCTATGGATCCAAACCTTTTAAAGAGAATAACATTAAATTCCCAAGTGAACGTGCGGTGGGATATTTACCCGAGTCAAACAAGCCATTACTTTGCACATTTACAAAAGCCTGACCTAATGATCATAGATGATTGTAAAGAGATTTAACATGGGTACCGGACTATATTTTTGTATGCAATGACTTATGGATTGGGATTTAACACTCAGTTAAAAATCCCCCGCCTCCCCCTTTTCCCGACGATTGCAGAACATGTGATATAAAAACTAAGAAGAGTTTACAATCCCTAAAAATTGCAGACACTTTTTGGAAGTATCTCTCCCTACATTTGTTCATTGTGCATTTCTATTTTAGATGTAAACTTTTTTCTTAAATCAAAACTTGAGTTTTCACTTTCCCTTCACCACGTAAACAAAAAAAGAGATAAAAAGCAAATAGATCACAACAAAATGAAAATTTTAGAGTTTCTGTATGGAAATAGTTTAAAGCAATAACAAATTTAAGTAAAGAAAATTTATTCACACACCGCAAATGAACACAACAATTTTGTTATTTTAGTTTGAGAAATTGCACTAGTTCAATCCTAAGAAAGAGATTTTTCCACACATGTTTTAAACAATGGATATGCATGCTTGAAACATGTTAAAGATGCAAATGACCAATGGATCCAAACCTTTTAAAGATAATAACCTTAAATTCCCAAGTGAACGTTCGGTGTGATATTTACCCGAATTAAACAAGCCACTATTTTTCCCATTTACAAAAGGCTGACCTAACGACCATAGATTATTTTAAAGTAATTTATCATTCGTAACACGCTATATTTTTGTAAAGAATGACTTATGGATTGGGAGTCAACACTCAGTTAAAAATCCCCCACCTCCCCCTTTTTTCGACGATTGCAGAACCTGATATATAAGAACTAAACGGATTATACAATCCCTAAAAATTAAAGACACATTTTGGAATTATCTCTCTCTAAATTTGTGCATTGTGATTTTCAATTTTACATGTATACTTTTTTCTTTAGTCAAAACTTGAGTTTTCACTTTCCGTTCATCTCTTAAACAAAAAAAGAGATAAAAGGCAAATAGATCACAACAAAATGAAAATTTTAGAGTTTATGTATGGAAATAATTTAAACAAATAAAAAATTTAAGTAAATAAAATTTATTCACACATCACAAATGAATACAAAAGTTTTGTTATCCTAGTTTGGGAACTTCCACTAGTTCAAACCTAATAGCTCGAAATTTTATAAGAAAGTTATTTTTCTACACATGTTTTAAAAAATGGATATGCATGCTTGAAACATGTTAAAGATGCAAATGACCTATGGATCCAAACCTTTTAAAGAGTATAACATTAAATTCCAGAGTGAACGTGCAGTGGAATATTGACCCGAATCAAACAAGCCATTATTTTTCCCAATTACCAAAAGCTGACCTAACGATCATAGATTATTGTTAAGTGATTTATATTGCTAATGGGCCATATATTTGTAAGGAATTAATTATGGACTGGGAGTCAACACTCAGTTAAAAATCTCTCTCCTCCCCCTTTTTTCGACAATTGCAAAACCTGATATATAAAAACTAAAAATAGTATACAATGCCTAAAACTTATAGACACTTTTTGGAATTATCTCTCTCCACATTTGTGCATTGGGCATTTCCATTTTAGATGTAGAATTTTTTCTTAAATCAAAACTTGAGTTTTCACTTTTCGTTCATCTCTTAAACAAAAAAAAGAGAAAAAAGGCAAATAGATCACAACAAAATGAAAATTTTAGAGTTTATGTATGGAAAGAATTTAAAGCAATAACAAATGTTAGTAAAGAAAATTTATTCACACACCACAAATGAACACTAAAGTTTTGTTATCCAAGTTTTGGAAATTCCACTAGTTCTACCCTAATAGCTTGGAATTTTATAAGAAAGAGATTTTTCTACACATGTTTTAAAAAATGGATATGCATGCTTGAAACATGTTAAAGATGCAAATGACCTTTGGATCCAAACCTTTTAAGATAATAACATTAAATTCCCAAGTGAACGTTCGGTGTGATATTTACCCAAATCAAACAAGCCATTATTTTTCCCATTTACAAAAGGCTGACCTAAGAATCATACATTATTTTAAAGTAATTTATCATGCGTAACGGGCTATATTTTTGTAAGGAATGACTTATGGATTGGGAGTCAACACTCAGTTAAAAATCCCTCGCCTCCCCCTTTTCCTCAGAATTGAAGAACTAGATATATAAAAACTAAAAATAGTTTACAATCCCTAAAAATTGTACTCACTTTTTTGAATTATCTCTCTCCACATTTGTGCATTGTGCATTTCCATTTTAGATGAATACTTTTTTCATTAATCAAAACTTGAGTTTTCTCTCTCCCTTCATCTCATAAAAAAAAAGAGATAAAAGGCAAATAGATTAGAACAAAATGAAAATTTTAGAGTTTATGTATGGAAATAATTATAATCAATAACAAATTTAAGTAAAGAAAATTTATTCACACACAAAAAATGAACAGAAAAGTTTTGTTATCCAAGCTCGGGAAATTCCGCTTGTTTGACCCTAATAGCACATAATTTTACAAGAAAGAGATTTTTCTACGCATGTTTTAAAAAATGGATATGCATGCTTGAAACATGTTAAAGATGCAAATGACCTATGGATCCAAACCTTTTAAAGTTAATAACATTAAATTCCCTAGTGAACGGGCGGTGGGATATTTACCCGAGTCAAAGAGGCCATTATTTTGCCATTCACAAAAATCTGACCTAACGATCATAGAGAATTATAAAGTGATTTATCATGTGTAATGACATATATTTTTTTATGCAATGACTTATGGATTGGGAGTGAACACTCAGTTAAAAGTCCCCTGTCTCCCCCTTTTCCCGACGATTGCAGAACTTGGTATATAAAAACTAAATAGAGTTTACAATCCCTAAAAATTATAGACAGTTTTTGAAATTATCTCTCTTTACGTTTGTGCATTGTGCATTTCCATTTTAGATGTATACATTTTTCTTAAATCAAAACATGAGTTTTCACTTTGCCTTCAACTTGTAAACCAAAAAAGAGATAAAAGGGAAATTGATCACAACAAAAAGAAAATTTTAGAGTTTATGTATGAAAAGATTATAAATTGACAACAAATGTAAGTAAATAAAATTTATTCACACAATACAAATGAAAAGAAAAGTTTTGTTATCCAAGTTTTGGAAAATTCTACTAGTTCAACCCTAATAGCTCGGAATTTTATAAGAAAGAGATTTTTCTACACATGTTTTAAAAAAATTATATACAAGCTTGAAATATGTTAAAGATGCAAATGACCTATGGATCGAAACTTTTTAAAGAGAATAACATTAAATTCCCAAGTGACGTGCGGTGGGATATTTACCTGAGTCAAACAAGCCATTATTTTGCCCATTTACAAAAAGTTGGCCTAACGATCATAGATGATTGTAAAGTGATTTATCATACATAACATGCTATATTTTTGTAAGGAATGACTTATGGAATGGAAGTTAACACTCTATTAAAAAATCCCACACCTCCCCCTTTTCCTGAGGATGGGAGAACCTGATACAAAAAAACTAACAAGAGTTTACAATCCCCAAAAATTACTTGCACTATTTCGAATAATCTCTCTATGCATTTCCATTTTAGATATATACTTTTTTCTTAAACCAAAACATGAATTTTCACTTTCACTTCATCTCGTAAATCAAAAAAAGAGATAAAAGGCAAATAGATCTAAACAAAACGAAAATTTTAGAGCTTATATATGGAAAGAATTTAAAGCAATAGCAATTGTAAATAAATAAAATTTATTCACACACCAAAAATGAACACAAAAGTTTTGCGATCCAAGTTTGGGAAATTGCAATAGTTCAACCCTAATCGCTCTGAATTTTATCTGAAAGAGATTTTTCTTCACATGTTTTAAAAAATGGATATGCATGCTAGAAACATGTTCAAGATGGAAATGACCTATGGATCCAAACCTTTTAAAGATAATAACATTAAATTCCCAAGTGAACGTTCAGTGGGAAATTTACCAGAGTCAAACAAGCCATTATTTTTGCCCATTTAGAAAAAGCTGACCTAACAAAGATGATTGTAAAGTGATTTTTCATGCGTAAGAGGCTATATTTTTTTAAGGATTTACTTATAGATTTGAAGTCAACACAGTTAAAAATCCCCCACCTCCCCCTTTTCCCGATGAATTCAGAACTTGATATATAAAAACAAAAAAGAGTTTAAAATTCCTAAAAATTATAGACACTTTTTGGAATTATCTCTCTCTACATTTGTGCATTGTGCATTTCCATTTTAGATGTAAACCTTCTTCTTAAATAAAAACTTGAGTTTTCACTTTCCCTTCATCTCGCAAACAAAAAAAGAGATAAAAGGCAAATAGATCACAACAAAATGAAAATTTTAGAATTTATGTATGGAAAGAATTTAAAGAAATAACAAATGTATGTAAAAAAAATTTATTCACACACCACAAATGAACACAAAAGTTTGGGAAATTCCACTAGTTCAACCCTAATAGCTCGAAATTTTACAAGAAAGAGATTTATCTACACATGTTTTAAATAATGGATATGCATGCTTGAAACATCTTAAAGATGTAAATGACCTATGGATCCAAACCTTTTAATGAGAATACCAATAAATTCCCAAGTGAATGTGCGGAGGGATATTTACCCGAATCAAACAAGCCATTATTTTGACCTATAACAAAAAGCATACCAAACGATCATAGATGATTGTAAAGTGATTTATCATGCATAACGGGCTATATTTTTCCAAGGAATGACTTATGGACTAGGAGTCAACAATCAGTTAAAAATCCCCCGCCTCCCCCTTTTCCGACGTTTACAGAACCTGATATATAAAAACTAAAAAGAGTTTACAATCCCTAAAAAATACAGACACTTTTTGGAATTATCTCTCTCTACATTTGTGCATTGTGCATTTCCATTTTAGATGTATATTTTTTTCTTAAATCAAAACTTGACTTTTCACTTTCCCTTCATCTCGTATACTAAAAAGGAGAAAAAAGGCAAATAGATCCCAACAAAATGAAAATTTTGGAATTTATGTATGGAAATAATTTAAAGAAATTAAAAATTTTAGTAAATAAAATTTATTCACACACCATAAATGAAGACTAAAGTTTTGTTATCCAGGTTTGGGAAATTCCACTAGTTCAACCCTAATAGTTCGGAATTTTATATGAATGAAATTTTTCTACACATGTTTTAAAAAATTTATATACATTCTTGAAACATGTTAAATATGCAAATGACCTATGGATCCAAACATTTTAAAGAGAATAACATTAAATTCCCAAGTGAACGTGTGATGGGATATTTACCAGAGTCAAACGAGCCATTATTTTGCCCATTTACAAAATGCTGACCTAACGATCATAGATGATTGTAAAGTGATTTATCATGCGTAATAGGCTATATTTTTTTAGGGAATGACTTATGGAATGGGAGTCAACACTCAGTTAAAAAATCCCCCACCACCCCCTTTTACCAACGATGGCAGAACCTGATACATAAAAACAAAGAAGAGTTTATAATCCCTAAAAATTACTGGCACTTTTTTGAATTATCTATCTATACATTTGTGCATTGTGCATTTTCATTTTAGATGTTTACAATTTTCTTGAATCAACACTTCAAATTTAACTTTCTCTTCATTTCGTTAACAAAAAAAATAGAAAAAAGCCAAATAGATCACTACAAAAAGAAAATTTTAGAGTTTATGTAAGGAAAGAATTTAAAGCAATTACAAATGTTAGCATAGAAAATTTATTCACACACCACAAATGAACACTAAAGTTTTGTTATCCAAGTTTGGGAAATTCCACTAGTTCAACCCTAATTGCTCGGAATTTTATAAGAAAGAGAGTTTTCTACACATGTTTTAAAATATGGATATGCATGCTTGAAACATGTTAAAGATGCAAATGACCTTTGGATCAAAACCTTTTAACCCAAGTGAACGATTGGTGGGATATTTACCCAAGTCAAATAAGCCATTATTTTGCCCATTTACAAAAGGCTGACCTAACGGTCATAGATGATTATAAAGTGATTTATCATGTTTAATGGGCTATATTTTGGTAAGGAATGACTTATGGATTGGGAGTCAACACTCAGTTAAAAATCCCCAGCCTCCCGTTTTTCCTGAGGATTGCAAAACCTGATATATGAAAACTAAAAAGAGTTTACAATCCCTAAAAATTACAGACACCTTTTGGAATTATCGCTCACTACATTTGTGCATTGTGCATTTCCATTTTAGATGAATACTTTTTTCATAAATCAAAACTTGAGTTTTTACTTTACCTTCATCTCATAAAAAAAAGTGATCAAAGGCAAATAGATGACAACAAAAAGAAAATTTTAGAGTTTATGTATGGAAAGAATTAAAAGAAATAACAAATGTACGTAAAGAAAATTTATTCACACACCACAAATGCACAGAAAAGTTTTGTTATCCAAGTTTGGGAAATTCAACTAATTCAACCCTTATATCTCAAAATTTTATAAGAAATGTTTTTTTCTACACAAGTTTTTAAAAGTGTATATGCATGCTTGAAACATGTTAAAGATGCAAATGACCTATGGATCCAACCCTAATAGCTCAGAATTTTAGAAGAAATAGACTTTTTCTATACATGTTTTAAAAAATGGATATGCATGCTTGAAACATGTTAAAGATGCAAATGACCTATGGATGTAAAACTTTTAAAGATAATAACAATAAATTCCCAAGTGAACGTGCGGTGGGATATTTACTCGAGTCAAACAAGCCATTATTTTTCCATTTACAAAATAGCTAACCTAACGATCATGGATGATTATAAAGTGATTTCTCATGTGTAATGGGCTATATTTTTGTAAAGAATGACTTATGGATTGGGAGTCAACACTCAGTTAAAAATCCCTCGCCTCCCCCTTTTCCCGACGATTTCAGAACTTGATATATAAAAACTAAAAAGAGTTGATAATCTCTAAAAATTTCAGAAATTTTTTTGGAATTATCTCTCTCTTCATTTGTGCATTGTGCATTTCCATTTTAGATGTATACTATTTTCTTAAATCAAAACTTAGAGTATTCACTTTCACTTCATCTCGTAAACAAAAAAAGAGATAAAAGACAAATAGATCACAACAAAATGAAAATTTTAGAGTTTAGCATGGAAAGAATTTAAAGCAATAAAAAATGTAAGTAAAGAAAATTTATTCACACACCAGAAATGAACACAAAAGTTTTGTTATCCAAGGAAATTGAACTAATTCAACCCTTATATCACAAAATTTTATAAGAAATTTTTTTTTCTACACAAGTTTTTAAAAGTGTATATGCATGCTTGAAACATTTTAAAGATGCAAATGACCTGTGGATCCAAAACTTTTATAGATAATAACATTAAATTCCCTAGTGAACGTTCGGTTGGATATTTACTCGAGTCAAACAAACCATTATTTTCGCCATTGACAAAAATCAAACCTAACAATCATAGATGATTGTGAAGTGATTTATCATGCGTAACGGGCTATATTTTTGTAAGGAATGACTTATGGATAGCTGTCAACACTCAGTTAAAAATCCCCCGCCACCCCTTTTTCCCGACGATTGCTAAACCTGATATATAAAAACTAAAAAGAGTTTACAATCCATAAAAATTATAGACAATTTTTGGAATTATCTCTCTCTAAATTTGTGCATTGTGCATTTAAATTTTAGATAAATACTTTTTTCTTAAAAAAAAACATGAGTTTTCACTTTCCCTTCATCTCGTCAACAAAAAAAGAGTTAAAAGGAATATTGATCACAACAAAATGAAAATTTTAGAGTTTATGTATGGAAATAATTTAAAGTAGTAACAAATGTAAGTAAATAAAATTTATTCACACACCACAAATGAACACTAAAGTTTTGTTATCCAAGTTTGGGAAAATTCCACTAGTTCATCGCTAATAGCTCGAAATTTTATAAGAAAAAGATTTTTCTACACATGTTTTAAGAATTGGAAATACATGCTTGAAACATGTTAAAGATGCAAATGACATATGGATCCAAACCTTTTAAAGAGAATCACATTAAATTCCAAAGTGAACATGCGTTGGGATATTTTCCCGAGTCAAACAAGCCATTATTTTCCCATTTACAAAAAAGGTTACCTAACGATCATAGATGATTGTAAAGTGATTTATCATGCATAACGGCCAATATTTTTGTAAGAATGGACATATGGAATGGGAGTCAACACTCAGTTAAAAAATCCCCTGCCTCCCCCTTTTCCCGACGATGGCAGGACGTGATACATAAAAATTAAGAAGAGTTTACAATCCCTAAAAATTACAGGCACTTTTTCAAATTATCTCTCTGTAAATTTTTGCATTGTGCATTTTCATTTTAGATGTATACTTTTTCCTTGAATCAAAATATGAGATTTCACTTTCCCTTCATCTCGTAAATAAAAAAATAGAAAAAAGGAAAATCAATCACTACAAAAAGAAAATTTTTGAGTTAATGTATGGAAAGAATTTAAAGCAATAAAAAATATTAGTAAAGAAAATTTATCAACACACCAAAAATGAACACAAAAGTTTTTTTTTATCCAAGTTTGGAAAAATTCCTCTTGTTCAACCCTAATAGCACGAAATTTAATAAGATAGCGATTTTTCTACACATGTTTAAAAAAATTGATATGCATGCTTCAAACATGTTAAAGATGCAAATGACCTATGGATCCAAACTTTTTAAAGCTAATAACAATAAATTCCCAAGTGAACGTGTGGTGGGATATTTACCAGAGTCAGGCAAGCCATTATTTTGCCCATTTACAAAAAGCTGACCTAACGATCATAGATGATTGTAAAGTGATTTATCATGTGTAACAGGCTATATATTTGTTAGGAATGACTTATGGATTGGGATTCAACACTCAGTTAACAATCCCCTGCCTCCCCCTTTTTCCGATGATTGCAGAACCTGATATTTAAAAACATAAAAGAGTTTACAATCCCAAAAAATTACAGACACTTTTTCGAATTATCTCACTCTACATTTGTGCATTGTGCATTTCCATTTTAGATGTATACTTTTTTCTCAAATAAAAACTTGAGTTTTGACTTTCCCTTCATCTAGTAAAAACAAAAAGGAAATAAAAGGCAAACATATCACAACAAACTGAAAATTTTAGAGTTTATGTAAGGAAAGAATTTAAGGCAATAAAAAATGTACATAAAGAAAATTTATTCATACACCACAAATGAACACAAAAGTTTTGAAACCCAAGTTTGGCAAATTCCACTAGTTCAACCCTAATAACTCGAAAATTTATAAGAAAGAGATTTTTCTACACATGTTTTAAAAAATGGATATGCATGCTTCAAACATGTTAAAGATGCAAATGACCTATGGATCCAACCCTATTAATGATAATAACACTAAATGCCTAAGTGAACGTGCGGTGGGATATTTACCCGAGCCAAACAAGCCATTATTTTGCCAATTTACAAAAAGCTGACCTAACGATCATAGATGATTGTAAAGTGATTTATCATGTGTGACTGGCTATATTTTTGTAAGGAATGACTTATGGATTGGGAGTCAACACTCAGTAAAAAATCCCCCGCCTCCCCCATTTCCCGACGATTGCAGAACCTGATATATAAAAACTAAAAAGAGCTTACAATCCCTAAAAATTATAAACACTTTTTGGAATTATCTCTCTCTAAATTTTTTCATTGTGCATTTCCATTTAAATGTATACTTAAATAAAAACTTGAGTTTTGACTTTCCCTTCATCTTGTAAAAAATAAATAGAAAAAAAGGCAAATAGATCACTACAAAATGAAAATTTTAGAGTTTATCTATGGTAATAATTTAAAGCAATAAAAATTATTAGTAAAGAAAATTAATTCACGCACCACTAATGAACACAAAAGTTTTGTCATCCAAGTTGGGGAAAATTGCACTAGTTCAACCATAATAACTTGGAATTTTATAAGAAAAACATTTTTCTACACATATTTTAAAAAATGGATATGCTTGCTTAAAACATTTTAAAGATGCAAATGACCTATGTATCCAAACCTTTTAAAGATAATAACAATCAATTCCCAAGTGAACGTGCGGTGGGATATTTACCCGAGTCAGACAAGCCATTATTTTGTCCATTTACAAAAATCTAACCTAACGATCATAGATGATTGTAAAGCGATTTATCATGTTTAATTGGCTGTATTTTTGTAAGGAATGACTTATGGATTGCGAGTCAACACTCAGTTAAAAGTCCCCCACATCCCCCTTTTCCCGACGATTGCAGAACATGGTATATAAAAAACTAAAAAGAGTTTACAATCCCTAAAAATTACAGACACTTTTTGGAATTTTGCATTGTGCATTTCAATTTTAGATGTATACTTTTTTCTTAAATCAAAACTTGAGTTTTCACTTTCCCTTCATCTCATAAACAAAAAAAGAGATAAAAGGCAAATAGATCACAACAAAAAGATAATTTTAGAGTTTATGTATGGAATGAATTTAAAGCAATAACAAATGTAAGTAAAGATAATTTATTCACACACCACAAATGAACACAAACGTTTTGTTATCCAAGTTTGGGAAATTCCACTAGTTCAACCCTAATAGCTTGAAATTTTATAAGAAAGAGAATTTTCTACACTGTTTTAAAAAATGGATATGCATGCTTGAAACATGTTAAAGATGCAAATAACCAATGGATCAAAACCTTTTAAAGAGAATAACATTAAATTCTGAAGTGAACGTTTGGTGGGATATTTACCCGAGTCACATAAACCATTACTTTGCGCATTTGCAAAAAGCTGACCTAACGATCATAGATGATTGTAAAGTGATTTATGATGCATAAAGGGCTATATTTTAGTAAGGAATCACTTATGGATTGGGAGTCAACACTCAATTAAAAAATTTCCGCCTCCCCATTTTCCCGACGATTGTGGAACCTGGTACATAAAATTTAAAAAGAGTTTACAAACCCTAAAAATTATAGACACTTTTTTGAAGTATCACTCTCTACATTTGTGCATTGTGCATTTTTGTTTTAGATGTATACTTTTTTCACATATCAAAACTTTAGTTTTCACTTTCCCTTCATCTTGTAAACAATAAACGAGAGTTTATGTATGGAAATTATTTAAAGAAATAACAAATTTAAGTAAATAAAATTTATTCACACACCACAAATGAACACAAAAAGTTTTATAATCCAAGCTTGGGAAATTCCACTAGTTCAGCCCTATGAAAGGGATTTTTCTACAGATGTTTTAAAAAATGGATATGCATGCTTGAAACATGTTAAAGATTCAAATGACCTATGGATCCAAACCTTTTAAAGAGAATAACAATAAATTCTCAAGTGAAACTGCGGTGGGATATTTACCCGAGTCAAATAAGCCATTATTTTGCCCATTTACAAAAAGCTGACATAACCATCATAGATGATTGTAAAGTGATTTATCATGCGTATTGCGCTATATTTTTCTAAGGAATGACTTATGGATTGGGAGTCAACACTTAACCAAACCACCCCCCCCCCCCCCCCCCCCCCCCCCCCCCTTTTCCCAATGATTGCATAACCTAAAATATAAAAAAACTAAAAAGAGTTTACAATCCCTAAAAATTACTGAAACTTTATGGAATTATCTCTCTCGACATTTATGCATTGTGAATTTCCATTTTAGATGTATACATTTTTCTTAAATCAAAATTTGTTTTTTCACTTTCCCTTTATCTCGCAACGAAAAAAAGAGATAAAACGCAAATAGATCACAACAAAACGATAATTTTGGAGTTTATGTATGGAAAGAATTTAAAGGAACAACAAATGTAAGTAAAGAAAATTTATTCACACACCACAAACGAACACAAAAGTTTTGTAACCAAGTTTGGGAAATTCCACTAGTCCAACCCTAATAGCTTGGAATTTTATAAGAAAGAGATTTTTCTACACATGTTTTAAAAAATGGATATGCATGCTTGAAACATGTTAAAGATGCAAATGAATTTTGGATCCAAACTCTTTAAAGAGAATAACATTAAATTTTCAAGTGAACGAGCGGTGGGATATTTACCCGAGTCATAGAAGCCATTATTTTGCCCATTTACAAAAACCTGACATAACGATCATAGATGATTGTAAAGTGATTTATCATGCTTAACGGGCTATATTTTTGTAAAGAAGGACTTAAGGATTGGAAGTCAACACTCAGTTAAAAATCCCCAGCCTCCCCATTTTCCCGACGATAGTAGAACCTGATATATAAAAAACTAAAAAGAATTTACAATCTCTAAAATTACAGACACTTTTTGGAATTATCTCTCTCTACGTTTGTGCATTGTATATTTCTTTTTTAGATGTAAACTTTTTTCTTAAACCAAAACTTGAGTTTCACTTTCCCTTCATCTCGTAAACAAAAACAGAGATAAAAGGCAGATAGAACACAACAAAATGAAAATTTTAGAGTTTATGTTTGGAAAGAATTTAAAGCAATAAAAAATGTAAGTATAGAAAATTTATTCACCCACCACAAATGAACACAAAATGTTTGTTATCCTAGTTTGGGAAACTCCACTAGTTCAACCCTAATAGCTTGGAATTTTATAAGAAAGAGATTTTTCAACACATGTTTTAAAAAATGGATTTGCATGCTTGGGAAACATGTTAAAGATGCAAATGACCTTTGGATCAAAACCTTTTAAAGAGAATAACATTAAATTCCCAAGTGAACGTGAGGTGGGATATTTACCCGAGTCAAAAAAGTCATTATTTTGGCCATTTTCAAAAAGCTGACCTAACGATCATAGATGATTGTAAAGTGATTTATCATGCATAACAGACTATATTTTTGCATGGACTCTCTTATGGATTGGGAGTCAACACTCAGTTAAAAATCCCCGCCTCCCCCTTTTCCCATCGATAGCAAAACTTGATATATAAAAACTTAAAAAGAGTTTACAATCTCTAAAAATTATAGACAATTTTTGAAATTATCTCTCTCTACTTTTGTGCATTGTGCATTTCCATTTTATATGTAAACTTTTTTCTTAAATGAAAACTTGATTTTTCACTTTCCCTTCATCTCGTAAAAAAAAAAAGAGATAAAAGCAAATAGATCACAACAAAATGAAAATTTTAGAGTTTATGTATGGAAATAATTTAAAGCAATAACAAATGTAAGTAAAGAAAATTTATTCACACACCAGAAATGAACACAAAAGTTTTGTTATCCAAGTTTGGGAAATTGAACTAATTCAACCCTAATAGCTTGGAATTTTATAAGAGAGATTTTTCAACACATGTTTTAAAAAATGGATATGCATGCTTGGAACTTGTTGAAGATGAAAATGACCTATGGTTCCAAACCTTTTAAAGATAACAGCATTAAATTTCCAAGTGAAAGTTCGGTGGGATATTTATCGAATCAGACCAGCCATTATTTTGCCCATTTACAAAAAGCTGACCTAACGATCATAGATGATTGTAAAGTTATTTTTCATGCGTAACGGGCTATATTTTTGTAAAGAATGACTTATGGATTGGGAGACAACACTCACTTAAAAATCCACCGCCTCCCCCTTTTCCCAACGATTGGAAAACCTAATATATAAAAAGTAAAAAGAGTTTACAATTCCTAAAAATTATAGACACTTTTTGGAATTACCTCTCTCTAAATTTGTGCATTGTGCATTTCCATTTAAGATGTATAGTTTTTTCTTCAATCAAAAGTTTAGTTTTCACTTTCCCTTCATCACGTAAACAAAAAAATTGAAAAATGGCAAATAGATCACTAAAACATGAAAATTTAAGAGTTTATGTCTGGAAAGAATTTAAAGCAATAAAAAATAAGAGTAAAGTAAATTTATTCACACACCACAAATGAACACAAAAGTTTGGTTATCCAAGTTTGGGAAAATTCCACTAGTTCAACCCTAATATCTCAGTATTTTATAAGAAAGAGACTTTTCTACAAATGTTTTAAAAAATGGATATGCATACTAGAAAAAAGTTAAAGATGCAAATGACCTTTGGATCCAAACCTTTTAAATATAATAATATTAAATTTCAAAGTGAACGTGCGGTGGGATATTTACCCGACTAGGACAAGCCATTATTTTGCCCATTTACAAAAAGCTGACCTAACGATCATAGATGATGGTAAAGTGATTTATCATGCATAATGGGATATATTTTTGTATGGAATGCTTTATGGATTGGGAGTCAACACTCAGTTAAAAATCCCCCGCCTACCCCTTTTCCCGTCGATAGCAAAACTTGATATATAAAAACTTAAAAGAGTTTACAATCCCTAAAAATTATAGACACTTTTTGGAATTATCTCTCTCTAATTTTGTGCATTGTGCATTTCCATTTTAGATGTAAACTTTTTTCTTAAGTGAAAACTTGATTTTTCACTTTCCCTTCATCTCGTAAAAAAAAAGAGATAAAAGCAAATAGATCACAACAAAATGAAAATTTTAGAGTTTATGTATGGAAATAATTTAAAGCAATAATAAATATAAGTAAAGAAAATTTATTCACACACCACAAATGAACACAAAAGTTTTGTTGTCCAAGTTTCGGAAATTCTACTAGTTCAACCCTAATAGCTCGGAATTTTATAAGAGAGATTTTTCAACACATGTTTTAAAAAATGGATATGCATGCTTGGAACTTGTTGAAGATGCAAATGAGCTATGGTTCCAAACCTTTTAAAGATAACAACATTAAATTCCCAAGTGAAAGTTCGGTGGGATATTTATCGAATCAGACCAGCCATTATTTTGCCCATTTACAAAAAGCTGACCTAACGATCATAGATGATTGTAAAGTTATTTTTCATGCGTAACGGGCTATATTTTTGTAAAGAATGACTTATGGATTGTGGTACGGTCCCGGATCTGACACGTGGATTCTTTGGGAGGATCTACAATCTGCCACGGGTTACGGGTCTTCCTGGCATTACCGTAGTGGTAGTAGGAAGACATGGGGAAGACGAAAACGAAGATTAAGCCAAAGGGAAGCTTGAAAACCCTAAAGCTCGTTGAGGAGAACTCTAAGCCTCTTTACGCTAGATTTAACCTAATTCTTAATACTTCAAATCTTTTCTTTTTCATTACTCTTACCCCTTAAATAGGGTTCACCCGGTTAGGGTTTACAATAAAATATTCCAAAAATACCCCTATAAATAAAATATTCCAAAAATACCTCTATGACCTAAAACTGAAATAAAATAAAGTAAATTAAAGAAAACACTAAAATAATAATGTTATTGCGTGCATAACATTACACCCCCCTTGGAAAACGAGCTTGTCCTCAAGCTCGGAAGTAGTGTCTGTATGCCGACGTCTTCACCGGTGCTGAAGTAGCATCCGCAAAAGCTATGACGCCCCCTCTGTTCGCCCATTTTTTTTTTTTTTTTGGGGGGGGAGGGGGGGCCGGTCCGAGTTAACCTGGGTTGACCCGGTTCAAGAACCCGGTCCGGCTTGCGACTCAGCGGACCGGGCCGATTAAATTTTCCAAAGTTAGGAAAATTTAATCGGGAGTCGTCTTCTTCCTTCGGCGGCTCCCGAACTCTGCGGTCGGCGGTTCCGTTCCTCACGGCACCGACGATTACCGGCGACGTTCGTCTCCTTCCTCTCTCCCGGCACCGACGGAATCGCATGAATTTTCGGTGGCGAATCGCAGCCCGTCAGGGCTTCGCCGCCTGGATAGTTTCCGAGACAGAGGGGTCTCGGAAACTTGTAAATCGTCGTTCCTCAGCCTCCCAGAACCGAGATCCCTTGCGGAAAAGTTGCTTATGGCGCCGACGAACTATTTTGCTTCGCCGGTGGCGACGAGAAGCCCGCTGAGGCGTCGCCGCTTGGAATTTTTCCGAGACAGAGGGCTCTCGGGTAGTTTGTCGACGAACCCAAGGGAAGCGACTGGGTCGCCTGCTACGCCGGCGGCGAATCGCACCACTTGGAGGCGAATCGTAGCCCTTGGAGGCATATCGGAAGTTCTGCTCTTGCTCGGAGATTTCGAGTGCCGTCAGAATTTCCGGTGCAGGCAATTTTGGAATTTTGGAATCCCCAAATTCCGATGTCGTCGCCGCTGGAGTTCCTGGCCGTTGGCCTTTCTGCTCGTCCAAAGCAGCAGCTGCCTCTTCTACGCATATGCCTATGCATATGCAGGAAATTTCAGGTCGTATGACCTTTTCTGTGGGAGCACATGGCTCCATTGCCGAACATTCAATTGAAGCATCTAACCGTGCTCGTATTTCCTCCAATTCCTTACCCATAGCAACCCATCTTTCTTGGGATATAGAATAACCCATTGTGTTACTGCTCTGATACCAGTTGGTACGGTCCCGGATCTAACACGTGGATTCTTTGGGAGGATCTACAATCTGCCACGGGTTACGGGTCTTCAAGGCATTACCGTAGTGGTAGTAGGAAGACATGGGGAAGATGAAAACGAAGATTAAGCCAAAGGGAAGCTTGAAAACCCTAGAGCTCGTTGAGGAGAACTCTAAGCCTCTTTACGCTAGATTTAACCTAATTCTTAATACTTCAAATCTTTTCTTTTTCATTACTCTTACCCCTTAAATAGGGTTCACCCGGTTAGGGTTTACAATAAAATATTCCAAAATACCCCTATAAATAAAATATTCCAAAAATACCCCTATGACCTAAAACTGAAATAAAATAAAGTAAATTAATGAAAACACTAAAATAATAATGTTATTGCGTGCATAACAGATTGGGAGTCAACACTCACTTAAAAATCCACCGCCTCCCCCTTTTCCAACGATTGCAGAACCTAATATATAAAAAGTAAAAAGAGTTTACAATTCCTAAAAATTATAGACACTTTTTGGAATTACCTCTCTCTAAATTTGTGCATTGTGCATTTCTATTTAAGATGTATAGTTTTTTCTTCAATCAAAAGTTGAGTTTTCACTTTCCCTTCATCACGTAAACAAAAAAATAGAAAAATGGCAAATAGATCACTAAAACATGAAAATTTAAGAGTTTATGTCTGAAAAGAATTTAAAGCAATAAAAATTTTTAGTAAAGTAAATTTATTCACACACCACAAATGAACACAAAAGTTTGGTTATCCAAGTTTGGGAAAATTCCACTAGTTCAACCCTAATATCTCGGAATTTTATAAGAAAGAGACTTTTCTACACATGTTTTAAAAAATGGATATGCATACTAGAAACAAGTTAAAAATGCAAATGACCTTTGGATCCAAACCTTTTAAAGATAATAACATTAAATTTCAAAGTGAAGGTGCGGTGGGATATTTACCCGAGTAGGACAAGCCATTATTTTGCCCATTTGTAAAAAGCTGACCTAACGATTATAGATGATTGTAAAGTGATTTATCATGCATAAAGGGCTATATTTTTGTATGGAATGCCTTATGGATTGGGAGTCAACCCTTAGTTAAAAATCCCCCGCCTCCCCCTTTTCCAGTCGATAGGAAAACTTGATATATAAAAACTTAAAAGAGTTTACAATCCCTAAAAATTATAAACACTTTTTGGAATTATCTCTCTCTACTTTTGTGCATTGTGCATTTCCATTTTAGATGGAAACTTTTTTCTTAAGTGAAAACTTGAGTTTGCACTTTCCCTTCATCTCGTAAAAAAAAAAGAGATAAAAGAAAATAGATCACAACAAAATGAAAATTTTAGAGTTTATGTATGGAAATAATTTAAAGCAATAACAAATGTAAGTTAAGAAAATTTATTCACACACCACAAATGAACACAAAATTTTTGTTATCCAAGTTTGGGAAATTCCACTAGTTCAACCCTAATAGCATGGAATTTTATAAGAGAGATTTTTCAACACATGTTTTAAAAAATGGATATGCATACTTGGAACTTGTCGAAGATGCAAATGACCTATGGTTCCAAACCATTTATAGATAACAACATTAAATTCCCAAGTGAAAGTTCGGTGGGATATTTATCCGAATCTAACCAGCCATTATTTTGCCCATTTAATAAATGCTGACCTAACGATCATAGATGATTGTAAAGTTATTTTTCATGCGTAACGGGCTATATTTTTGTAAAGAATGACTTATGGATTGGGAGTCAACACTCACTTAAAAATCCACCGCCTCCCCCTTTTCTCAACGATTGCAGAACCTAATATATAAAAACTAAAAAGAGTTTACAATCCATAAAAATTATAGACACTTTTTGGAATTACCTCTCTCTAAATTTGTGCATTGTGCATTTCTATTAAAGATGTATAGTTTTTTCTTCAATCAAAAGTTGAGTTTTCACTTTTCCTTCATCACGTAAAAAAAATAGAAAAATGGCAAATAGTTCACTAATAAATGAAAATTAAAGAGTTTATGTCTGGAAAGAAGTTAAAGCAATAAAAAAATATTAGTAAAGTAAATTTATTCACACACCACAAATGAACACAAAAGTTTGGTTATCCAAGTTTGGGAAAATTCCACTAGTTCAACCCTAATAGCTCGAAATTTTATAAGAAAAAGACTTTTCTACACATGTTTTTAAAAATGGATATGCATACTAGAAAAAAGTTAAATATGCAAATGACCTTTGGATCCAAACCTTTGAAAGATAATAACATTAAATTTCAAAGTGAACGTGCGGTGGGATAATTACCCGAGTAGGACAAGCCATTATTTTGCCCATTTACAAAAAGCTGACCTAACGATCATAGATGATTGTAAAGTGACTTATCATGCATAACGGGATATATTTTTGTATGGAATGCCTTATGGATTGGGAGTCAACACTCAATTAAGAATCCCCCGCATCCCCCGTTTCTTGACGATTGCAGAACTTGACATATTGAAAAATATAAAAGAGTTTCCAATACCTAAAAATTATAGACACTTTTTGGAATTATCTCTCTCTACATTTGTGCATTGTGCATTTCCATTTTCGATGTATACTTTTTTCTTAAATCAAAACTTGAATTTTCACTTTCCCTTCATCTCACAAACAAAAAAAGAGATAAAAGGCAAATAGATCACAACAAAATGAATATTTTAGAGTTTATGTATGGATAGAATTTAACACATTAACAAATGTCAGCAAAGAAAATTTATTCACACACCACAAATGAACACAAAATTTTGGTTATCCAAGTTTGGGAAATTCAACTAGTCCAACCCTAATAGCTCGGAATTTTATAAGAAAGACATTTTTCTACACATGTTTTAAAAAATGGATGTGCATGCTTGAAACATGTTAAAGATGAAAATGACCTATGGATCCTATCCTTTTAAAGAGAATAACATTAAATTCCCTAGTAAAGGTGTGGTGGGATTTTTACTTGAGTCAAACAAGGCATTATTTTGCCCATTTACAAAAAGCTGACTTAACGATCATAGATGATTGTAAAGTGATTTATCTTGTGTAAAGGGCTATATTTTTGTAAGGAATGACTTATGGATTGGGAGTCAACACTCAATTAAAAATCCCCCACCTCCCTGTTTTCCCATCGATTGCAGAATATGATATATAAAAAACTAAAAAGAGTTCACAATCCCGAAAAATTATAGACACTTTTTGGAATTATCACTCTCTACATTTGTGCCTTGTGCATTTCTATTTTAGATGTAAACTTTTTTTCTTAAATCAAAACTTTTATTTTCACTTTCCCTTCATCTCGTAGACAAAAAAGTGATAATAGGCAAATAAATCACAACAAAATGAAAATTTTGGAGTTTATGTATATAAACAGTTTAAAGCAATAAAAAAATGCCTATGGAAGAGAAACTGATATAACGATCATAGGTGACTGTAAAGTGATTTATCATGCGTAACAGGCTATATTTTTTTAAGGAATGACTTATGGATTAGGAGTAAACCCTCATTTAAAAATACCTCACCTCCCTTTTTCCCGACAATTGCAGAACCTAACAAATAAAAAATTAAAAAGAGTATACAATCCCAAAAAATTACAGACACTTTTTGGAATTATCTCTCTCTACATTTGTGCATTGTGCATTTACGTTTATATGTATAATTTTTTCTTAAATCAAAACTTGAGTTTTCAGTTTCCCTTCATCTAGTAAACAAAAAAAGATATAAAAGGCAAATAGATCACAAAAAAATGAAAATTTTAGAGTTTATGTATGAAAAGAATTTTAAGCAATAAAAAATGTAAGTAAAGAAAATTTATTCACACACCACAAATGAACACAAAAGTTTTGTTATCCAAGTTAGGGAAATTCCACTAGTTCATCCCTTATAGCACAAAATTTTATAAGAAAGAGATTTTTCTATAGATGTTTTAAAAAATGGATATGCATGCTCGAAACTTGTTAAATATGCAAATGACCTATGGAACCAAACCTTTTAATGAGAATAACATTAAATTCTCAAGTGAACTTGAGGTGGGAGATTTACCCGAGTAAAACAAGCCATTATTTTACCCATTTACAAAAAGCTGACCTAACGATCATAGATGAGTATAAAGTGATTTATCATGCATAACTTGCTATATTTTGTAAGGAATAGCTTATGGATTGGGAATCAACACTCAGTTAAAAATCCCTCGCCTCCCCCTTTTCCCGACGATTGCAAAACCTAATATATAAAGACTAATAAGAGCTTACAATCCCTAAAAATTACAGACACTTTTTCGAATTATCTCTCTTTAGATTTGTGCATTGTGCATTTCAATTTTAGATGTATAGTTTTTTCTTAAATCAAAAGTTAAGTTTTGACTTTCCCTTCATCTCGTAAACAAAAAAAGAAATAAAAGGCAAATAAATCACAAAAAAATAAATTTTTTAGAGTTTTTGTGTGGAAAGAATTTAAAGTAATAGCAAAAGTAAGTAAAGAAATTTATTCACACATCACAAATGAACAAAAAAGTTTTATTATCCAAGTTTGGAAAATTCTAGTAGTTCAACCCTAATAGCTCGAAATTTTATAACAAAGAGATTTTTCTACACATGTTTTAAAAAACTGATTTGCATGCATGAAACATCTTAAGGAAACAAATGACTTATGGACCCAAACCTTTTAAAGAGAATAACATTAAAACATTAAATTCCAGAGTGAAAGTGTAGTGGGATATTTACCTGAGTCAAACAATCCATTATTTTGCCTATTTACAAAAAGCTGACCTAAAGATAATAGATTATTGTAAAGTGATTTATCATGCGTAACGGGACATATTTTGGTAAGCAATGACTTATGGATTGGGTGCCAACACTCAGTTAAAAATTCCCCGCCTCCCCCTTTTCCTGACGATTGCACAACCTGATATATAAAAAACTAAAAAGAGTTTACAATCCTTAAAAACTACATAAATTGTTCGGAATTATCTCTCTCAACATTTGTGCATTATGCATTTCCGTTTTAGATATATTCATTTTTCTTAAATCAAAACTTGAGTTACCACTTCCTCTTCATCTCGTAAACAAAAAAAGTGATAAAAGGCAAATAGATCACAACAAAATGAAAATTTTAGAGTTTATGTATGGAAAGAATTTAAAGCAATAACAAATGTAAGTAAAGAAAATTTATTCATATACCACAAATGAACACAAAAGTTTTTTTATCCAAGTTTGGGAAATTCCACAAGTTCAAACCTAATAGCTCGGAATTTTATAAGAAATAGATTTTTCTACGCATGTTTTAGAAAATGGATATGCATGCTTGAAACAAGTTAAAGATGAAAATGACCTATGGATCCAAACCTTTTAAAGAGAATAACATTAAATTCCCAAGTGAACGTGCGGTGGGATATTTACCCGAGTCAAACAAGCCATTATTTTGCCCATTTACGAAAAGCTGACCTAACGATCATAGATGATTGTAAAGTGATTTATCATGCGTAACGGGCTATATTATTTTCGGGAATGACTTATGGATTGGGAGTCAACACTCAGTTTCAGATCCCCCGGTGCGCCCTTTTCCCAACGGTTGCAGAACCTGATTTTTAAAAACTAAAAAGAGTTTACAATCCCTAAAAATTACAAACACTTTTTGGAATTATGTCTCTCTACATTTGAGCATTGTGCATTTCCATTTTAGATGTATATTTTTTTACTTAAATGAAAACTTGTGTTTTGACTTTCCCTTCATCTCGTAAACAAAAAAGCGAGGCAAAAGTCCAATAAATCACAACAAAATGAAAATTTTAGAGTTTATATATGGAAAGAATTTAAAGTAATAACAAATATAACTAAAGAAAATTTATTCACACTCCACAAATGAATACAAAAGTTTTTTTATCCAAGTTTTGGAAATTCCACTAAGTCAACCCTAATCCCTTGGAATTTTATAAGAAAGAGATTTCTCAAGACATGTTTAAAAAAATTGATATGCATACTTGAAACGTGTTAAAGATGCAAATGACCTATGGATCCAAACCTTTTAAAGAGAATAACATTAAATTCCCAAGTGAACAAGTGGTGAGATATTTACCCGAGTCAAACAAGCCATTGTTTTGCCCATTTAGAAAAAGCTGACCCAACAATCATAGATGATTGTAAAGTGATTTACCATGAGTAACGGGCTATATATTAGTTAGGAATAGCTTATGGATTGAGAGTCAACACTCAGTTAAAAATACCCCGCCTCCCCATTTTCTCGACGATCCCAGAACCCGATATGTATAAAAAAAAAAGAGTTACAATCCCTATAAACTATAGACACTTTTTGTAATTATCTCTCTCTACATTTGTGCATTGTGCATTTCCATTTTAGATGTATACTTTTTTCTTAAATCAAAACTTGAGTTTCACTCTCCCTTCATCTCGTAAATAAAAAAAGAAATCAAAGGCAAAAAGATCACAATAAAATGAAAATTTTAGACTTCATGTATGGAAAGATTCTCCCTTCATCTCGTAAATAAAAAAAGAAATCAAAGGCAAAAAGATCACAATAAAATGAAAATTTTAGACTTCATGTATGGAAAGATTTTAAAGCAATAAAAAATGTAAGTAGAGAAAATTTATTCACACACCAGAAATGAACAGAAAAGTTTTGATATCAAAGTTTGGGAAATTTCACAAGTTCAACCCTAATAGCTCAGAATTTATAAGAAAGATATTTTTCTACACGTGTTTTAAAAAATGAATATGCGTGATTTAAATATGTTCTAGATGCAAATGACCTATGGATCCAAAACTATTAAAGAGAATAACATTAAATTCCCAAGTGAACGGTGGGATATTTACCTGAGTCAAACAAGCCATTAGTTTCCCATTTTCAAAAAGCTAACTTAACGATCATAGATGATTGCAAAGAGATTTATCATGCGTAACGGGCTATATTTTGTTAAGGAATGACTAATGGATTGGGAGTCAGCACTCAATGAAAAATCCCCCGCCTCATCCTTTTCCCGATAATTGCAGAACGTGAGATATAAAAACTAAAAAGAGTTTACAATCCTTAAAAATTACAGACACTTTTTGGAATTATCTCTCTCTACATTTGTGCATTGTGCATTTCCATTTTAGAAGTATAGTTTTTTCTTAAATCAAAACTTGAGTTTTCACTTTCCCTTCATCTCGTAACCAATAACAGAGATAAAAGGCAAATAGAACACAACAAAATGAAAATTTTACAGGTTATATATAGAAAGAATTTAAAGCAATAACAAATGTAAGTAACGATATGTTATTCACACACCACAAATGAAGACAAAAGCTTTGTTATCCAAGTTTGGGAAATTCCACTGGTTCAACCCAAATAGCTCGGAATTTTATAAGAAAGAGATTTTTCTTCACATGTTTTAAAAAATGGATATGCATGCATGAAACATGTTAAAGATGCAAATGACCTATGGATCCAAACCTTTTAAAGAGAATAACATTAAATACCCAAGTGAACGTGCAGTGGAATATTTACCCGAGTCAAACAAGCCATTATTTTGCTCATTTACAAAAAGCTGACCTAACAATCATAGATGATTGTAAATTGATTTATCATGCGTAACGGGCTATATTTTTGTAAGGTATGACTTCTGGATAGGGAGTCAACACTCAGTTAAAATTCCCCTGTGTCCCCTTTTACCGAACAATGGTAGAACCTGACATATAAAAACTAAAAAGTGTTTACAATCCCTAAAAATTACACACACTTTTTTGAATTATCTCCCTCTACATTTGTGAATTGTGCATTTCCATTTTAGATGTATACTTTTTTCTTAAATCAAAACTTGACTTTTCAGTTTCCCTTCATCTCGTAAACAAAAAAAGTGATAAAGGCAAATAGATCACAACAAAATGAAAAATTTAGAGTTTATGTATGGAAATAATTTAAAGAAATAACAAATATAAGTAAATAAAATTTATTCAAACACCAAAAATGAACACACAAGTTTTGTTAGCCATGTTTTGGAAATTCCACTAGTTCACCCCTAATAGCTCTGAATTTTATATGAAAAATATTTTTTTACACATGTTTTAAAAAATGGACATGCATGTTTGAAACATGTTAAAGATGCAAATGACCTATGGATCCAAACCTTTTAAATAGAATAACATTAAATTCCCAAGTGAAAGAGCGGTGGCATATTTACCCGAGTCAAACAAACCATTATTTTGATCAATTACAAAAAGCTGATCCAACAATCATAGATGATAGCAAAGTGATTTATCAAGCGTAACGGTATATATTTGTGTAAGGAATGACTTATTGACTGGGAGTCAACACTTAGTTAAAAATCCCTCGCCTCCCCCTTTTTCCGACGATTGCAGAACCTGATATATTAAAAACTAAAATGAGTTTACACTCCCAAAAAATTATGGAAACTTTTTGAAATTATCTCTCTCGACATTTGTGCATTGTGCATTTCCGTTTTAGGTGTATACTTTTTTCTTAAATTAAAACTTGAGTTTTCACTTTCCCTTCATCTCGTAAACAAAAAAAGAGATAAAAGGCAAATACATCACAACAAAAATGAAAATTTTAGAGTTTATGTATGCAGATAATTTAAAGAAATAACAAATGTAAGTAAAGAAAATTTATTCACTCACCACAAATGAACACAAAAGTTTTCTTATCCAAGTTTTGGAAATTCCACTAGTTCAACCGATATAGCTTGAAATTTTAAAAGAAAGAGATTTTCGTACACAAGTTTTAAAAAATTGATATGCATGCTTGAAACATGTTGAAGATTAAAATGTCCCATGGATCCAAACATTTTAAAGAGAATAACATTAAATTCCCAAGTGAACGTGCAGTGGGATATTTACCCGAGTCAAACAAGCCATTATTTAACCCATTTTCAAAAAGTTGACCGAACGATCATAGATGATTGTAAAGTGACTTATCATGCGTAATGGGCTATATTTTTGTATGGAATGACTTATGGATTGGGAGACAAAACTTAGTTAAAAATCCCCCGCCACCCTCTTTTCCCGTCGATTGCAGAACTTGATATACAAAAACTAGAGAGAGTCTACTAACACTAAAAATTACAGACCCTTTTTGGAATTATCTCTCTCTTCATCTGTGCATTATGCATTTCAATTTTAGATGTATACTTTTTTCTTAAATCAAAACTTGAGTTTTCACTTTTCCTTCATCACGTAAAAAAAAAGAGATAAAAAGAAAATAGCTCACAACAAAATGAAAATTTTAAAGTTTATGTATGGAATGAATTTAAAGCAATAACAAATGTAGGTAAATAAAATTTATTCACACTCTAGAAATGAACACAAAATTTTGTTATCCAAGTTTGGGAAATTCCACTAGTTCAACCCTAATAGCTCAGATTTTTATAAGAAAGAGATTTTTCTACACCTTTTTTAAAAAAAATGGATATGCTTGCTTGAAACACGTTAAAGTTACAAATGACCAATGGATCCAAACCTTTTAAAGAGAATAACATTAAATTCCCAAGTGAACATGCAGTGGGATATTTACCCGAGTCAAACAAGCCATTATTTTTCACATTTATAAAACGCTGACCTAACGATCATAGATGATTGTAAAGTGATTTATCATGCATAACGGGCTATATTTCTTTAAGGAATCACTTATGGATTGGGAGTCAACACTCAGTTAAAAATCCCCTGCCTCCCCCATTTCTCGACAATTGCAGAACCTGATATATAAAAACTAAACAGAGTTTACAATCCCTAAAAATTATAGACACGTTTTTGAATTATCTCTCTCTACATTTGTGAATTGTGCACTACCATTTTAGATATATAATTTTTTCTTAAATCAAAACTTTAGTTTTCACTTTCCCTTCTTCTCGTAAACAAAAAAAAAAAAATGAGATAAAAGGCAAAGAGATCACAACAATATGAAAATTTTAGAGTTTATGTATGGAATGAATTTAAAGCAATAACAAATTTAAGTAAAGAAAATTTATTCACACACCACAAATGAACACAAAAGTTTTGTTAACCAAGTTTTGGAAATTCCACTAGTTCAACCCTAACTACTCGAAATTTTATAAGAAAGAGATTTTTTTACACATGTTTTAAAAATTGGATATGCTTGATTGAAACAAGTTAAGGATGCAAATGACTTATGGATCCAAACCTTTTCACGAAAATAAAATTAAATTGCCAAGTGAACGTGTAGTGGGATATTTATCCGAGTAAAACAAGCCATTATTTTGCCCATTTACAAAAAGCTAACCTAACGATCATAGATGATTGTAAAGTGATTTATCATGCATAATGGGCTATATTTTTTTAAGGAATTACTTAAGGATTATGATTCAACACTCAGTTAAAAATCCCCCGCTTCCTCCTTTTCCCGATTATTGCAGAACCAGACATATAAAAACTAACAACAGTTTACAATCCCTAAAAATTAGGGACATATTTTGGAATTATCTCTCTCTACATTTGTGCATTGTGCATTTCCATTTTAGACATATACTTTTTTCTTAATTCAAAACTTGAGTTTTCACATTCCCTTAATCTCGTATGAAAAAAGTGGGATAAAAGGCAAATAGATACGAATAAAATGAAAATCTTAGAGTTTATGTATGGAAAGAATTTAAAACAATAACAAATGTAAGTAGACAAAATTTATTCACACACCACAAATGAACACAAAAGTTTTGTTATCCAAGTAGGAAAATCTCACTAGTTCAATCCTAATAGCTCGTAATTTTATAAGAAAGAGATTTTTCTTCATTTGTTTATAAGAATGGATATGCATTCTTGAAACATGTTAAAGATGCAAATGACCTATGGATCCAAACCTTTTAAAAAGAATAACATTAAATTTCTAAGTGAACGTGTGGTGGGATATTTAGCCGAGTCAAAGAAGCCATTATTTTTCCCATTTAAAAAAAGTTGACCTAACGATCCTACATGATTGTAAAGTGATTTATCATGCATAACAGGCTATATTTTTGTAAGGAATGACTTTTGGATTGGGAGTCAACACTGAGTTAAAAATTCCCCGCCTCCCCCTTTTCCTGACGATTGCAGAACTTGATATATAAAAAACTAAAAATAGTTTACAATCCCTAAAAATTATGTACACTTTTTCGAATTATTTCACTCTACATTTGGGCATTGTTTATTTCCATTTTATATGTATACATTTTTATGAAAACAAAACCTGAGTTTTCACTTTCCCTTCATTTCGTAAACAAAAAAAGAGATAAAAGGCAAATAGATCACAACAAAAAGAAAATTATAGAGTTTATTTGTGGAAAGAATTTAAAGCAATAACAAAAGTAAGTAAAGAAAATTTATTCACACACCACAAATGAACACAAAAGTTTTGTTATCCAAGTTTGGGAAATTCCACTGGTTCAGCTCTAATAGCTCAAAATTTTATAAGAAAGAGATTTTTTGACACATGTTTTAAAAAATACATATGCATGCGTGAAAAATGTTAAAGATGCAAATGACCTATGGATCCAAACCTTTTAAAGAGAATAACAATAAATTCCCAAGTGAACGAGCCGTGGGAAATTTACCCGAGTCAAACAAGCCATTCTTTAACCCATTTACAAAAAGTTGACCCAACGATCATAGATGATTGTAAAGTGATTTATCATGTGTAACGGGCTATATTTTTGTAAGGAATGACTTATAGATTGGGAGTCAACACTCAATTAAAAATCCCCCGCCTCCCCCTTTTCCCGATGATTGCAGAACCTTATATATAAAAAACAAAAAAGATTTTCAAATCCCTAAAAATTACAGATACCTTTTGGAATTATATCTCTCTTTATTTGTGCATTGTGCATTTCTGTTTTATATGTTTACTTTTTTCTTAAATCAAAAATTTTGTTTTCACTTTCCATTCATCTCATAAACAAAAAAAGAGATAAAAGGCAAATAGATCACAACAAAATGAAAATTTTAGAGTTTATGTATGGAAAGAATTGAAAAAAATAACAAATGTAAGTAAACAAAATTTATTCACACAACACAAATATACACAAAAGTTTTGTTGTCGAAGTTTGGGAAATTCCACTAGTTCAACCCTAATAGCTCGGATTTTTATAACAAAGAGATTTTTCTACACATGTTTTAAAAAATGGATATGCATGCTTGAAATATGTTAAGTATGCAAATGATGTATGGATCCAAACCTTTTAAAGAGAATAAAATTAACTTCCCAAGGGAACCAGCGGTGGCATCTTTACCCGAGTCAAACAAGCCAGTATTTTGCCCAATTACAAAAAGCTGACGTAACGATCATAGATTATTGTAAAGTGATTTGTCATGCGTAAGAAGCTATATTTTTGTAAGGAATGACTTATGGTTTGGGAGTCAACACTTAGTTAAAAATCCCCCTCCTCCCCCTTTTCCCGACGATTGCAGAACATGATATATAAAAAACTAAAAAGAGTTTACCATCCGTAAAAATTACAGACACTTTTTGGAATTATCTCTCTCTACATTTGTGCATTGTTCATTTCAATTTTAGATGTATACTTTTTTCTTAAATCAAAACTTGAGTTTTCACCTTCCCTTCATCTCGTAAACAAAAAAACAAGATAAAAGACAAATAGTTCACAACAAAATGAAATTTTTAGAGTTTATGTAAGGAATGATTTTAAAACAATAACAAATTTAAGTAAAAAAAATTTATTCACACACCACAAATGAACACAAAAGTTTTGTTATCCAAGTTTGGGAAATTCTACTAGTTCAACCCTAAAAGATTAGAATTTAATAAGAGAGATTTTTTTACACATGTTTTAAAAAAAGATATGATTCTTGAAACATGTTAAAGAAGCGAATGACCTATGGATCCAAACTTTTTAAAGAGATTAACGTTAAATTTCCATGTAAACATGCGGTGGGATATTTACTCGAGTCAAACAAGCCATTACTTTACCCTTTTACAAAAAGCTAACCTACCCGTCATAGATGATTGTAAAGTGATTTATCATGCGTAACAGGCTATATTTTTGTAAGGAATGACTTTGGGATTAAGTGTCAACACTCAGTTAAAAATCCCCCGTCTCCCCCTTTTCCGGACGATTACAGAACCTGATTTCTAAAAACTAAAAAGAGTTTCCAATCCCTCAAAATTACAGACACATTTTGGAATTATCTCTCTCTACATTCGTGCATTGTGCATACCATTTTAAAAATATACTTTTTCCTTAAATCAAAACTTGAGTTTTCACTTCCCTTCATCTTGTAAATAAAAAAAAATATATAAAAGGCACATAGATCACGACAAAATGAAAATTTTAGAGTTTATGTATGGAATGAATTTAAGAAATAACAAATATAAGTAAAGAAAATTTATTCACACACCACAAATGAACACAAAAGTTTTGTTGTCCAAGTTTGGGAAATTCCACTAGTTCAAACCTAATAGCTCGGAATTTTATAAGAAAGAGAATTTTTACACATGTTTTAAAAAATAGATATGCATGCTTGAAACATTCTAAAGATGCATATGACCTATGGATCCAAACCTTTTAAAGAGAATAACATTAAATTCCCAAGTGAACATCCAGTGGGATATTTAGTCGAGTCAAACTGACCTTTATTTTGCCCAATTACAAAAAGCTAACTTAACAATCATAGATGATTATAAAGTGATTTATCATGTGTAATCGGCTATATTTTTCTAAGGAATTACTTATGAATTGTGAGTCAACACTCAGTTAAAAATCCCCGACTCCCCCTTTTTCCCGAAGATTGCTGAACTTGATACATAAATACTAAAAAGAGTTTAAAATCCCTAAAATTTATAGACACTTTTTTATATTATCTCACTCTACATTTGTGCATTGTGCATTTCCATTTTATATGTATACTTTTTTCTTTAATCAAAACTTGACTTTTCAGTTTCCCTTCATCTCGTAAACAAAAAAACGAGATAAAAGGCAAATAGATCACAACAAAATGAAAATTTTAGAAGATATGTATGGAATGAATTTAAAACAATAATAAATGTAAGTAAATAAAATTTATTCACAAACCACAAATGATTAGAAAAGTTTTGTTATCCAAGTTTGGGAAATTCGACTAGTTCAACCCTAATAGCTCGAATTTTTATAAGAAAGAGATTTTTCTACACATGTTTTAAATTCAAACAGGTTAAAGATTCAAATGACCTATGGGTCCAACACTTTTAAAGAGAATAACATTAAATTCCCAATTGAACATGCGGTGGGATATTTACCCGAGTCAAACAAGCCATTATTTTGCCCATTTACAAAAAATTGACCAAACGGTCATAGATGATTGTAAAGTTATTAATCATGTGTAACAGGCTATATTTTTTTAAGGAATGACTTATGGATTGGGAGTCAACACTCAGTCAAACATCCCTCGCCTCCCCCTTTTCCCAACGATTGCAGAACTTGATATATAAAAACTAAAGAGTGTTTACTGACACTAAAAGTTACAGACAGTTTTTGGAATTATCTCTCTTCATTTGTGCAATGTGCATTTCCATTTCAGATGAATACTTTTTTCTAAAATCAAAACTTGAGTTTTCACTTTCCCTTCATCTCGTAACCAAAAAAAGAGATAAAAGGAAAATAAATCAAAAGAAATGAAAATTTTAGAGTTTATGTAAGGAAATAATTTAAAGCAATAAAAAATGTAAGTAAAGAAAATTTATTCATACACCACAAATGAACATAAAAGTGTTGTTATCCAAGTTTTGGAAATTCCACTATTTCAACCTAAATAGCTCGAAATTTTATAAGAAAGACATTTTTCTAAACATGTTTTAAAAAATGAATATGCATGCTTGAAATATGTTAAAGATGCAAATGTCCTGTGGATCCAAACCTTTTAAAGAAAATAAAATTAAATTCCCAACTGAACGTGCGGTGGGATATTTACCCGAGTCAAACAAGCCATTATTTTGCCCATTTACAAAAAGCTGACCAAACGATCATAGATGATTGTAAATTGATTTATCATGCGTAACGGGCTATATTATTGTAAGGAATTACGTATGGATTGGGAGTTAAAAGTCCGTTAAAAATCCCCTAGCTCCCCCTTTTCCCGACGATTGCAGAACCTGATATATAAAAAACTAAGAAGAGTTTATAATCCCTAAAAATTACAGACACTTTTTGGAATTATCTCTCTCTACATTTGTGCATTGTGCATTTCCATTTTGGATCTATACTTTTTTCTTAAATCTAAACTTGAGTTTTCACATTCCTTTCATCTCGTAAAAAAAGGCGAGATAAAAGGAAAATGGATCACAACAAAATGAAAATTTTAGAGTATATGTATGGAAAGAATTTAAAGAAATAACTTTTCTATGTAAAGAAAATTTATTCACACACAAAAAATGAACACAAAAGTTTTTTTGATCCAACTTTGGTAAATTCCACTAGTTCAACCATAATAGCTCGAATTTTTGTAAGAAAGAGAATTTTCTATGCATATTTTAAAAAAAGGATATGCATGCTTGAAACATGTTAAAGATGCAAATGACCTATGGGACCAATACTTTTAAATTCCCAAGTGAACATGCGGTGGGATATTTACCCGAGTCAAACAAGTCATTATTATGCCCATTTTCAAAAAGCTGACCTAACGATCATAAATGATTGTAAAGTTTTTTATAATGTGTAATGGGATATATATATATGTAAAGAATGACTTATGGATTTGGAGTCAACACATAGTTAAAAATCCCTCGCCTCCCCCTTTTCCAGACGATTGCAGAACCTGATATATAAAAAACTAAAAAGAGTTTCCAATCCCTAAAAATTATAGACACTTTTTTGAATTATCTCTCTCAACATTTGTGCATTGTGAATTTCCATTTTAGATGTATAGCTTTTTCTTAAATCAAAACTTGAGTTTTCACTTTCCCTTCATCTCGTAAACAATAAAAGAGATAAAAGGCAATTAGATCACAACAAAATGAAAATTTTAGAGTTTATGTATGGAAAGAATTTAAAGGAATAACAAATTCAAGTAAATAAAATTTATTCACACACCACAAATTAACACAAAAGTTTTGTTATCGAAGTTTGGGAAATTCCACTAGTTCAACCCTAATAGGTCGAAATTTAAAAGAAATATATTTTTCTACACATGTTTTAAAAAATGGATATGCATGTTTGAAACATGTTAAAGATGCAAATGCCTTGTGGATCCAAACCTTTTAAAGAGAATAAAATTAAATTCCCAACTGAACGTGCGGTGGGATATTTACCCGAGTCAAACAAGCCATTATTTTGCCCATTTACGAAAAATAGACCTAACGATCATAGATGACAGTAAAGTGATTTATCATGCGTACAAGCTATATTTATGTAAAGAATGACTTATGGATTGGGAGTCAACAATTAGTTAAAACTCCCTCTCCTCCTCCTTTTCCTGACGATTGCTGAACCTGATATATAAAAAACCAAAAAGAGTTTACAATCCCTAAAAATTACAAACACTTTTTTGGAATTATCTCTCTCTACATTAGTGCATTGTGAATTTCCATTTTGATGTATACTTTTTTCTTAAATCAAAACATGAGTTTTCACTTGACTTTCATCTCATAAAAAAATAGGTGAGATAAAAGAAAAAACAATCACAACAAAATAAAAATTTTAGAGTTTACGTATGGAAATAATTTAAACCAATAATGTTTGTAAGTAAATAAAATTTATTCACACACCGAAAATGAGCACAAAAGTTTTTTTATCCAAGTTTGGGAAATTCCACTAGTTCAACCCTAATAGCTCGGAATTTTATAAGAAAGAGATTTTTCTACGCATATTTTAAAAAATGGATATGCCTGATTGAAACATGTTCAAGATGCGAATGACCTATAGATCCAAAGCTTTTAATCAAAATAAAATTAAATTCTCAAATGAACGTGCAGTGGGATATTTACCCGAGTCAAACAAGCCATTATTTTGCCGATTTGCGAAAAGCTGACCTAACAATCATAGATGATTGTAAAGTGATTTATCATGCATAACGGGATATATTTTTGTATGGAATGACTTACGGATTGGGAGTCAACACTCAGTTAAAAATCCCTCGCCTCCCCCTTTTCCCGACGATTGCAGAACCTAATATTTGAAAACTAAAAAGAGGTTACAATCTCTAAAAATTACACACTTTTTGAATTATCTCTCTCTACATATGTGCTTTTTTGCATTTCCATTTTAGATGTGTAGTTTTTTCTTAAATCAAAACTTTGAGTTTTCACTTTCCCTTCATCTCGTAAACAATAAAAGAGATAAAAGGCAATTAGATCACAAGAAAATGAAAATTTTAGAGTTTATGTATGGAAAGAATTTAAAGGAATAACAAATGTACCTAAAAAATTTTATTCACACACCACAAATGAACACAAAATTTTTGTTATCCAAGTTTTGGAAATTCCACTCGTTCAACCCTAATAGCTCGGAATTTTATAAGAAAGAGATTTTTCTACGCATGTTTAAAAAATGGATATGCATCCTTGAAACTGGTTAAAGATGTAAATAACCTATGGATCCAAACCTTTTAAAGAGAATAACAATAAATTCCCAAGTGAACATGCGGTGGGATATTTACCCAAGTCAAACAAATCATTATTTTGCCCATTACCAAAAAGTTGACCCAACGATCATAGATGATTGTAAAGTGATTTATCAAGTGAAACATGCTATATTTTTTGTAAGGAATGACTTATGGATTGGGAGTCAACACTGAATTAAAAATCTCCCGCCTCACCCTTTTCCCTACGATTGCATAACCAAATATATAAAACACTAAACAGAGTTTACAATCCCTAAAATTTACAGACACTTTTTGGAATTATCTTTCTCTACACTTGTGCATTATGCATTTCCATTTTATATGTATACTTTTTTCTTAAATCAAAACTTGAGTTTTCTCTTTGCCTCATCTCGTAAAAAAAGATATAAAAGGCAAATAGATCACAACAAAAAGAAAATTTTAGAGTTTATGCATGGAAATAATTTAAAGCAATAATAAATATAAGAAAAGAAAATTTATTCACACACCACAAATGAACACAAAAGTTTTTTTATCCAACTTTTGGCAATTCCTCTAGTTCAACCCAAATAGCTCGGAATTTTTTAAACAAGAGATTTTTCTACACATGTTTTAAAAAATGGATATGCATGCTTGAAACATGTTAAAGATGCAAATGACTGATGGATTCAAACCTTTTAAAGATAATAACATTAAATTCCCAAGTGAACTTGCAGTGGGGTATTTACACAAGCCAAATTAGCCATTATTTTGCACATTTACAAAAAATTGACCTAACGATCAAAGATGATTGTAAAGTGATCTATCATGTGTAGCGGGCTATATTTTTGTAAGGAATGACTTATGTAAGGAACAAAATTTAAAGCAATAACAAATGTAATTAAAGAAATTTTATTCACACACCACAAATGAACATAAAAGTTTTGTTATCCAAGTTTAGGAAATTCCACTAGTTACACCTTAATAGCTCGAATTTTTATCATGCTTGAAATAGGTTAAAGATGAAAATGACCTATGGGTCCAATACTTTTATAGAGAATAACATTCAATTCCCAAGTGAACATGCGGTGGGATATTTGCCCGAGTCAAACAAGCCATTATTTTGCCCATTTACAAAAAGCTGACCTAACGATCATAGATGATTGTAAAGTTATTTATCATGCGTAACGGGCTATATTTATGTAATAATTGACTTATGGATTGGGAGTCAACACTTAGTTAAAAATCCCTCACCTCCCCCTTTTCCTGACGATTACAAAACGTGATATATAAAAAACTACAAAGAGTTTACAATCCCTAAAAATTACAGACACTTTTTGAATTATCTCTATCTACATTTGTGCATTGTGCATTTCCATTTTAGATGTACAGTTTGAAAAAGTTTTTTCTTAAATCAAAACTTGAGTTTTCACTTTCCCTTCATCTCGTAAACAATATAAGAGATAAAAGGCAATTAGATCACAACAAAATGAAAATTTTAGAGTTTATGTATGGAAAGAATTTAAAGGAAAAACAAGTGTAAGTAAATAAAATTTATTCACACACCACAAATGAACACAAAAGTTTTGTTATCCAAGTTTGGGAAATTCCATTAGTTCAACCCTAATTGCTCGAAATTTTATAAGAAAGATATTTTTCTACACATGTTTTAAAGAATGGATATGCATACGTGAAACATGTTAAAGATGCAAATGCCCTATGGATCCAAGCATTTTAAAGAGAATAACATTAAATTCCCAACTGAACTTGCGGTGGGATATTTTCCCGAGTCAAACTAGCCATTATTTTGCCCATTACAGAAAGTTGACCAAATGATCGTAGATGATTGTAAAGTGATTTATCATGTGTAACGGGCTATATTTATGTAAAGAATCACTTATGGATTGGAAGTCAACATTTAGTTAAAAATCCCTCGCCTCCCCCTTTTCCCGACGATTGTAGAACTTCATATATTAAAAACTAGAAAGAGTTTACAATCCCTAAAAATTATAGACACTTTTTGGAATTATCTCTCCCTACATTTGTGCATTATGCATTTCCATTTTAGATGTATACTTTTTTCTTAAATCAAAACATGAGTTTTCACTTTCCTTTCATCTCGTAAAAAACAGGTGAGATAAAAGGCAAATGGATCACAACAAAATGAAAATTTTAGAGTTTATGTATGGAAAGAATTTAAAGCAATAACCTTTGTAAGTAAAGAAAATTTATTCACACACCAAAAATGAGAACAAAAGTTTTTTTATTCAAGTTTGGGAAATTCCACTAGTTCAATCCTAATAGCTCGGAATTTTATAAGAAAGAGATTTTTCTACGCTTATTTTAAAAAATGGATATGCATGATTGAAACATGTTCAAGATGCGAATGACCTCTGGATCCAAACCTTTTAATCAGATTAAAATTAAATTCTCAAATGAACGTGTCATGGGATATTTACCCGAGTCAAACAAGCCATTATTTTGCCCATTTAAGAAAAGCTGACCTAACGATCATAGATGATTGTAAAGTGATTTATCATGTGTAACGGGGTATATTTATGTAAAGAATCACTTATGGATTGGGAGTCAACATTTAGTTAAAAATCCCTCGCCAACCCCCTTTTCCCGATGATTACAGAACCTCATATATTAAAAACTAAAAAGAGTTTACAATCCCTAAAAATTACAGACACTTTTTGGAATTATCTCTCCCTACATTTTTGCATTGTGCATTTCCATTTTAGATGTATACTTTTTTCTCAAATCAAAACATGAGTTTTCACTTTCCTTTCATCTCGTAAAAAAAAAAATGAGATCAAAGGCAAATGGATCACAACAAAATGAAAATTTTAGAGTTTATGTATGGAAGGAATTTAAAGCAATAACGTTAGTAAGTAAAGAAAATTTATTCACACACCAAAAATGAGCACAAAATTTGTTTTATCCAACTTTGGTAAATTCCACTAGTTCAACCCTAATAGCTCGGAATTTTAAAAGAAAGAGACTTTTCTACGCATATTTTAAAAAATAGATATGCATACTTAAAACATGTTAAAGATGCGAATGACCTATGGATCCAAAAATTTTAAGAGAATAACATTAAATTCTCAAATGAACGTGCGGTGGGATATTTACCCGAGTCAAGCAAGTCATTATTTTGCCTATTTACGATAAACTGACCTTACGATCATAGATGATTGTAAAGTGATTTCTCATACGTAACGGGCTATATTTTTGTATGGAATGACTTATGGATTGGGAGTCAACACTCAGTTAAAAATCCCCTACCTCCCCCTTTTCCCGACGATTGCAGAACCTAATATATAAAAACTAAAAGGAGGTTACAATCTCTAAAAATTACTGACACTTTTTTGAATTATCTCTCTCTACATATGTGCATTTTTGCATTTCCATTTTAGATGTATAGATTTTTCTTAAATCAAAACTTGAGTTTTCACTTTCCCTTCATCTCGTAAACAATAAAAGAGATAAAAGGCAATTAGATCACAACAAAATGAAAATTTTAGAGTTTATGTACGGAAAGAATTTTAAGGAATCACAAATGTAAATAAAAAATTTTATTCACACACCACATATGAACAAAAAACCTTTCTTACCCAAGTTTTGGAAATTCCACTAGTTCAACCCAAATAGCTCGGAATTTAATAAGAAAGAGATTTTTCTACGCTTGTTTTAAAAAATGGATATGCATCTTTGAACCAGGTTAAAGATGCAAATGAACTATGGATCCAAACCTTTTAAAGAGAATAACAATAAATTCCCAAGTGAACGTGTGGAGGGATATTTACCCAAGTCAAACAAGCCATTATATTGCCCATTTACAAAAAGCTGACCCAACAATCATAAATGATTGTAATGTGATTTATCATATGTAACTGGCTATATTTTTTGAAAGGAATGACTTATGGATTGGAAGTCAACACTGAATTAAAACTCCCCCGCCTCACCCTTTTCCCGACGATTGCAGAACCTAATATATAAAAAACTAAAAAGAGTTTAAAATCACTAAAATTTACAGACACTTTTTGGAATTATCTCTCTCCACATTTTTGTATTGTTCATTTCCATTTTAGATGTATACTTTTTTCTTAAATCTAAACTTGAGGTTTCACTTTCCCTTCATCTCATAAAAAAAAAAGAGATTAAAGGCAAATAGATCACAACAAAAGGAATCTTTAACAGTTTATATATGGAAAGAATTTAAAGCAATAAAAAATGTAAGTAAAGAAAATTTATTCACACACCACAAATGAACACAAAAGTTTTGTTATCCAAGTTTGGGAAATTCCACTAGTTCAACCTAATAGTTCGAAAGTTTATATGAAGGAGAATTTTCTATACATGTTTAAAAAAATGGATATGCATGCTTGAAACATGTTGAAGATGCAAATGACCTATCTATCCAAACCTTTTAAAGAGAATAACATTAAATTCCCAAGTGAACATGTTGAGGGATATTTACCCGAGTCAAAGTACCCATTATTTTTCCCATTTTCAAAAAGCTGACCTAACGATCATAGATGATTGTAAAGTGATTTATCATGAGTAACGGGCTATATTTTTTTAAGGAATGACTTATGTATTGGGTGTCAACACTCAATTAAAAATCCCCGCCTCCCCCTTTTTCCAAATGATTACAGAACCTGATATAAAAAACTAAAAAAAGTTTACAATCCCAAAAAATTACAGACACTTTTCTTAATTATCTCTCTCTACATTTGTCAATTCTGTATTTCCATTTTATATGTATAATTTTTTCTTAAATCAAAACTTGATTTTTCACTTTCCCTTCATCTCGTAAACCAAAAAAGAGATAAAAATGCAAATAGATGAAAATTTTAGAGTTTATGTAAGGAAAGAATTTAAAGCAATAACAAATGTAAGTAAAGAAAATTTATTCACACACCACAAATGGACACAAAAGTTTTGTTATCCAAGTTTGGGAAATTCCACTAAGTCAACCCTAATAGCTCGGAATTTTATAAGAAAAATAATTTTCTACACATGTTTTAAAAAATGTATGTGCATGCTTGAAACATATGAAAGATGCAAAGGACATATGAATCAAAACCTTTTAAATAGAATAACATTAAATTCCTAAGTGAACGTGCGGTGGGATATTTACTCCAGTCAAACAAGCCATTATTTTGCCCATTTACAAAAAGCTGACCTAACGATCATAGATGCTTGAAAAGATATTTATAATGCGTAACGGGCTATATTTTTGTAAGAAATGACTGATGGATTCGGAGTCAACACTCAAGTAAAAATCCCCCACCTCCCCCTTTTCCCGACGATTGGAGAACCTCATATATAAAAAACTAACAAGAGTTTAAAACCCCTAAAAATTACGGACACATTTTGGAATTATCTCTCTCTAAATTTGTGCTTTGTACATTTCCATTTTACATGTATACTTTTTTCTTAAATCAAAACATGAGTTTTCACTTTCCCTTCCGCTTGTAAACAGAAAATGAGATAAAAGGCAAATAGATCACAACAAAATGAAAATTCCAGAGTTCATGCATGGAAACAATTTAAAGCAATAACCATTGTAAGTAAATAAAATTTATTCACACACCATAAATGTACGCAAAAGTTTTGTTATCCAAGTTTGGAAAATTCCACTAGTTCAACCCTAATAGCGCAGAATTTTAAAAGAAAGAGAGTTTTCCAGACATGTTTTAAAAAAAATGATATGCATGCTTGAGACATGTTAAAGATGCAAATGACCTATGGATCTAAACCTTTGAAAAGAGAATAACTTTAAATTCCCAAGTGAACGAGCGGTGGGATAGTTACCCGAGTCAAACAAGCCATTATTTTACCCATTTACAAAATGTTGATCAAACGATCATATATGATTGTAAAGTGATTTATCATGCGTAACGGGCAATATTTTTGTAAGGAATGACTTATGGATTGGGAGCCAACACTTAATTAAAAATCCCTTGCCTCCCCCTTTTCCCGACAATTGCAGATCCTGAAATATAAAAAACTAAAAAGAGTTTTCAATCCTTAAAAATTATAGACACTTTTTGGAATTATCTCTCTCAATATTTGTGCATTGTGCATTTATTAAATCAAAACTTGAGTTTTCACTTTCCCTTCATCTCGTAAACAAAAAAAGAGATAAAAGGCAAATAGATCACAAGAAAATAAAAATTTTAGAGTTTATGTAAGGAAAGAATTTAAAGCAATAACAATTGTAAGTAAAGAAAATTTATTCACACACCACAAATGAACACAAAAGTTTTCTTATCTAAGTTTGGGAAATTCCACTAGTTCAACCCTAATAGCTCGAAATTTTTTAAGAAAGAAAATTTTCTACACATGTTTTAAAAAATGGATATGCATGCTGGAAACATGTTAAAGATGCAAATGACCTATGGATCCAAACCTTTTAAAAGAGAATAACATTAAATTCGCAAGTAAACGTGCGGTGGGATATTTACCCGAGTCAAACAAGCCATTATTTTGCCCATTTAAAAAAGGCTGCCCTAACGATCATAGATGATTGTAAAAAGATTTATCAAGTTCAACAAGCTATTCTTTTGGAAGGAATGACTCATGGATTGGGAGTCAACACTCAGTTAAAAATTCCCCGCCTCTCCCTTTTCCCAATGATTGTAGAACCTGATATATAAAAAATAAAAAGAGTTTACAATCCCTAAAAATTAGAGACACGTTTTGGAATTATCTCTCTCTACATTTGTGCATTGTTCATTTCCATTTTTTATGTATATTTTTTCTGAAATCAAAACATGAGTTTTCACTTTTCCGTCATCTCGTAAAAAAAAGAGATAAAAGGTAAATAGATCACAACAAAATGAAAATTTTAGAGTTTATGTATGGAATGAATTTAAAGCAATAACAAATGTAGGTAAATAAAATTTATTCACACACCACAAATGAACACAAAAGTTTCGTTATCCAAGTTCGGGAAATTCCACTAGTTCAACCCTAATAGCTCAGAATTTTATAAGAAAGATTTTTCTACACATGTTTTAAAAAAGGGATATGCATGCTTGAAACATGTTAAAGATTCAAATGACCTATGGATTCAAGCCTTTTAAAGAGAATAACATTAAATTCCCAAGTGAACGTACCATGGGATATTTACCCGAGTTAAACAAACCATTATTTTGCCCATTTACAAAAAGCAGACCTAACGATCATAGATGATTAAAAAGATATTTATCATGTGTAACGGGCTATATTTTTGTAAGGAATGACTTATTGATTGGAAGTCAACACTCAGTTAAAAATTTCCCATCTCCCCCTTTTCCTGTCGATTGCAGAACCTCATATATAAAAAGCTAACGAGAGTTTACTATCCCTATAAATTACGGACACTTTTCTGAATTATCTCTCTTTACATTTGTGCATTGTGCATTTCCATTTTAGATGTATACGTATTTGTAAAGTCAAAACATGAGTTTTCACTTTACCTTTATCTCATAAAAAAAAAAAAAAAGATAAAAGGCAAATAGATCACAACAAAATGAAAATTCAAGAGTTTATGTATGGAAAGAGTTTAATGCAATAACAAATATAAGTAAAGAAAATTTATTCACACACCACAAAAGAACACAAAAGTTTTGTTATCCAAGTTTGGGAAATTCCACTAGTTCAACCCGAAAAGCTCGAAATTTTATCAAAAAGAGAGTTTTCCAGACATGTTTTAAAAATTGGATATGCATTTTCGAAAAATGTTAAAGATGCAAATGACCTAAGGATCCAAACCTTTTAAAGAGAATAACATTGCATTCCCAAGTGAACGTTCGATGGGATATTTACTCGAGTCACACATGCCATTATTTTACCCTTTTTCTAAAAGATGACCTAACGATGATAGATGATTCTAAAGTGATTATAATGTGTAATGGGCTATATTTTTCTAAGGAATGACCTATGGTTTGGGAGTCAACACTTAGTTAAAAATCCCTTACCTCCCCTTTTCCTAACGATAGCAGAACCTGATAAATAAGAAACTAAAAAGAGTCTAAAATCCCTAAAAATTATAGACATTTTTTAGAATTATCTCTCTTCATTTGTGCATTGTTCATTTCCATTTTAGATGAATACTTTTTTCTTAAATCAAAACTTGAGTTTTCATTTTCCCTTCATCTCGTAAACGAAAAAAGAGATAAAAGGCAAATAGATCACAAAAAAATGAAAATTTTAGAGTTTATGTAAGGAATGAATTTAAAGCAATAACAAACGTAAGTAAAGAAAATTTATTCACACACCACAAATGAACACAAAAGTTTTGTTACCCATGTTTGGGAAATTCGACTAGTTCAACCCTAATAGCTCGAAATTTTATAAGAAAGAGATTTTTCTACACATGTTTTAAAAAATGGATATGCATGCTTGAAACATGTTAAAGATGCAAATGGCCTAATGATCCAAACCTTTTAAAATAGAATAACTTTAAATTCCCAAGTGTACGAGCGGTGGGATATTTACCCGAGTCAAACAAGCCATTATTTTGCCCATTTACAAAAAGCAGACCTAACGATCATAGATGATTGTAAAGTGATTTATCATGCGTAACGGGCTACATTTTTGTAAGGAATGACTTATGGGTTCGGAATCAACACTAAGTTAAAAATCCCCTCACTCCCCCTTTTTCCGACGATTGCCGAACCTGATATATAAAAACTAAAAAGAGTTTGCATTCCCTAAAAATTAGAGACACTTTTTGGAATTATCTCTCTCTAAATTTGTGCATTGTGAATTTCTCTTTTAGATGTAGACTTTTTTTTTAAATAGAAACTTGAGTTTTCACTTTCCCTTCATCTCATGAAGAAAAAAAATAGAAAAAAGGCAAATAGATCACAACAAAATGAAAATTTTAGAGTTTAGGAATGGAAAGAATTTAAAGCAATAAAAAATGTAAGTAAAGAAAATTTATTCACACACCAAAAATGAACACAAAAGTTTTGTTATCCAAGTTTAGGAAAATTCCATTAGTTCAACCCTAATAGCTCGGAATTTTATAAGAAAGAAAATTTTCTATACATGTTTTAAAAAATGGATATGCATGCTTGAAACATGTTAAAGATGCAAATGACCTTTGGATGCAAACCTTTTAAAGGGAATACATTTAAATTCCCAAGTGAACGTGCGGTGGGATATTTACTCGAGTCAAACAAGCCATTATTTTGCCCATTTAAAAAAAGCTGACCTAATGATTGAAAAGATATTTATCATGCATAACGGGGCCATATTTTTGTAAGGAATGACTTATGGATTGGGAGTCAACACTTACTTAAAAATCCCCCGCCTCCTTTTTCCAACGATTGGAGAACCTCATATATAAAAAGCTAACAATGGTTTACAGTCCCTAAAAATTACAGACACTTTTTGAAATTATCTCTCTCTACATTTGTGCATTGTGCATTTCCATTTTAGATGTATACTTTTTTCTTAATTCAAAAATTGAGTTTTCACTTTCCCTTCATCTCGTAAACAACAAAACAAATAAAAGGCAAACAGATCACAGCAAAATGAAAATTCAAGAGTTTATGTATAGAAAGAATTTATTGCAATAAAAAATGTAAGTAAAGAAAATTTATTCACACACCACAAATGAACACAAAAGTTTTGTGCTCCAAGTTTGGGAAATTCCACTAGTTCAACCCTAATAGTTCGGAATTTTATAAGAACGAGAGTTTTCCACACATGTTTTTAAAAATGGATATGCATTTTTGAAACATGTTAAAGGTGCAAATGACCTATGGATCCAAACCTTTTAAAGAGAATAACATTACATTCCTGATTGAAAAGTGATTAATAATACGTAACGGGCTATATTTTTGTAAGGAATGACTTATGGATTGGTTGTCGACACAGTTAAAAATCCCCCGCCTCCCCTTTTCATGACGATAGTAGAACCTGATAAATAAAAAACTAAAAAGAGTTTACAATCCCTAAAAATTACAGAAACTTTTTAGAATTATATCTCTCTTCATTTGTGCATTGTACATTTCCACTTTAGATGTATAATTTTTTTTAAATCAAACCTTGAGTTTTCACTTTCCCTTCATCTCGTAAACAAAAAAAGATATAAAAGGATAATCGATCACAAGAAAATGAAAATTTTAGAACTTATGTGTGGAAAGAATTTAAAGCATTAAAAAATATAAGGAAAGAAAATTTATTCACACACCACAGATGAACACAAAAGTTTTGTTATCCTAGTTTGGGAAATTCCACTATTTCAACTCAAATAGCTCGGAATTTTATAGGAGGGAGATTTTTCTACACATGTTTTGAAAAATGGATATGCATGCTTGAATCATGTTAAAGATGCAAATGACCTATGGATCCAAACCTTATAAAGAGAATAACATTAAATTCCCAAGTGAACGTGCGGTGAGATATTTACCCGAGTCGAACAAGCCATTATTTTGCCCATTTACAAAAAGTTGACCTAACGATCATAGATGAGTGTAAAGTGATTTATCA
Organism: Aristolochia californica; assembly: GCF_029961685.1. NCBI lineage: Eukaryota > Viridiplantae > Streptophyta > Magnoliopsida > Piperales > Aristolochiaceae > Aristolochia > Aristolochia californica. The sequence continues at coordinate 21,312,845 of NW_027182214.1, forward strand.
TGTGTAGCAGGCTATATTTTTGTAAGGAATGACTTTTGGATTGGGAGTCAACACTCTGTTAAAAATCCCATGCCTCCCCCTTTTCCTGACGATTGTAGAAGCTGATATATTAAAAAACTTAAAAGAGTTTACAATCCCTAAAAATTACAGACACTTTTTTGAATTATCTCTCTCTACTTTTGTGCATTGTGCATTTCCATTTTAGATGTATACTTTTTTCTTAAATCAAAACTTGAGTTTTCACTTTCCCTTCATCTCATAAACGAAAAAAGAGATAAAAGGCACATAGATCACAACAAAATGAAAATTTTAGCATTTATGTAAGGAAAGAATTTAAAGCCATAAAAAATGTAAGGAAAGAAATATTATTCACACACCACAAATGAACAGAAAATTTTTGTTATCCAAGTTTGGGAAATTAGACTAGTTCAACCCTAATAGCTCGAAAATTTATAAGAAAGATATTTTTCTACACATGTTTAAAAAAATTGATGTGCATGCTTGAAACATGTTAAAGATGAAAATGACCTATGGATCCAAACCTTTTATAGAGAATAACATTAAATTCCCAAGTGAAGGGGATGTGGGATATTTACCCGAATCAAACAAGCCATTTTTTTGCCCATTTACAAGAAGCTGAGCTAACGGTCATAGATGATTGTAAAGTGATTTACAATCCGTAATGGGCTTTATTTTGGTAAAAAAATACTTATGGATTTGGAGTCGACACTCAGTTAAAAATCCCCTGCTCCCCCTTTTCCCTATGATTGAACAACCTGATATATAAAAAACTACAGAAACTTTTTGGAATTATCTCTCTCTACATTTGTCCTTTGTGCATTTCCATTTTAGATGTATAAAATTTATTTAAATTAAAACTTTAATTTTCACTTACCCTTCCTCTCGTAAACAAAAAAAAAAGAGATAAAAGGCAAATAGATCACAACAAAATGAAAATTTTAGAGTTTATCTACGGAAATAATTTAAAGTTATAACAAATTTAAGTGAATAAAATTAATTATCACACCACAAATGAACACATAAGTTTTGTTATCCAAGTTTGGGAAATTCCACTAGTTATACCCTAATAGCTTGGAATTTTATTAGAAAGAGATTTTTCTACACATATTTTAATAAATAGATATGCATTCTTGAAACATGTTAAAGATGCAAATAACCTATGGATTCAAACCTTTTAAAGAGAATAACATTAAATTTCCAAGTGAACGTGCAGTGGGATATTGACCCGAGTCAAACAAGCCATTATTTTGCCCATTTAGAAAAAGTTGAGGTAACGATCATAGATGATTATAAATTGATTTATCATGCATAACGGGCTATATTTTTGTAAGGAATGATTCATAGATTTGGAGTCAACACTCAGTGAAAAATCCCCCGCACCCCCTTTTCCCGACAATTGCAAATCCTGGTATATAAAAACTAAAAAGAGTTTACAATCCCTAAAAATTACAGAAAATTTTTTGAATTATCTCTCTCTACATTTGTGCATTGCCCATTTCCATTTTAGATGTATAATTTTTTCATAAATCAAAACATGAGTTTTTACTTTCCCTTCATCTTGTAAACAAAAAAAGAGATTAAAGGCAAATAGATCCCTACAAAATGAAAATTTTAGAGTTAATGTTTGGAAAGAATTTAAAGCAAAAAAAAATTTAAGGAAAGAAAATTTATTCACACACCACAAATGAACACAAAATTTTTGTTATCCAAGTTTGGGAAATTCTACTAGTTCAACCCTTATAGGTCAGAATTTTATAAGAATTTCAACACCATTTGTCCCACCGCACATTCACTTGGGAACTGAATATTATTCTCTTTAAATTCTTTGGATCCATAGGTCATTTGAATCTTTAACTTGTTTCAAGCACGCATATCCATTTTTTTAAAACATATGTAGAAAAATCTGTTTTTTATAAAATTTTGACCCATTAGGGTTGAACTAGTGGAATTTCCAAAACTTGCATAATTAAAATTTTGTGTATATTTGTGTTGTGAATATTTTTTCTTTACATAAATTTTTAATTGCTTTAAATTCTTTCCATACACAAAATCTAAAATTCTTATTTCGTTGTGATCTATTTGCCTTTTAGCTCTTTTTTTTGTTTACGAGATGAAGGGAAAGTGAAAACTCAAGTTTTGATTTAAGAAAAAAGTATTCATCTAAAATGGAAATGCACAATGCACCAATGTAGAGAGAGATAATTTAGAAAAGTGTCTGTAATTTTTAGGGATTGTAAAGTCTTTTTAATTTTTATATATGAGGTTCTTCAATCGTCGGGAAAAGGGGGAGGCGGGGTATTTTTAACCGAGTGTTGACTCCCAATCCATAAGTCATTCCTTTAAAAATATAGCCCATTACGCATGATAAATCACTTTACAATCATCTAAGATCGCTAGGTCTGCTTTTTGTAAATGGGAAAAATATTGGCTTGTTTGACTCGGGTAAATATCCCCCCGCATGTTCACTTGGGAATTTAATTTTATACTCTAAAAGGTTATGGTCCATAGGTCATTTGAATCTTTAACATGTTTCGAGCATGCATATCCATTTTTTATAACATGTGCAGAAAAATCTCTTCCTTATAAAATGCCGAGCAATTAGGGTTGAACTAGTGGAATTTCCCAAACTTGGATAACAAAACATTTGTGTTCATTTGTGGTGTGTGAATAAATTTTATTTACTTACAATTGTTATTGCTATAAATTCTTTCCATACCTAAACGCTAAAATTTTCATTTTTTTGTGATCTATTTGCCTTTTATCTCTTTTTTTGTTTACGAGATGAAGGGAAAGTGAAAACTCAAGTTTTCATTTAAGAAAGAAGTGTACATCTAAAATGGAAATGCACAATGCAAAAATGTAGATAGAGATAACTCCAAAAAGTGTGTGTAAATTTTAAGGTTTGTAAACTCTTTTTAGTTTTTAAATATCAGGTTTAACAATCGTCGAGAAAATGGGGAGGCAGGGGAATTTTAACTAAGTGTTGACTCCCAATCCATAAGTGATTCATTAAAAAAATATAGCCTGCTACACATGATAAATCTCTTTACACTCATCTATCATCGTTAGGTCAGTTTTTTGTAAATGGGCAAAATAATGGCTTGTTTGACTCGAGTAAATATCTCACCGCACATTCACTTGGAAATTTAATGTTATTCTCTTTAAAAGGGTTGGTTCCATAGGTTATGTGCATCTTTAACATGTTTCAAACATGCATATCCATTTTTTAAAACATTAGTGGAAAAATCTATTTTTTATAAAATTTCGAGCTATTAGGGTTGAACTAGATGGAATTTCCGAAACTTGCATAACAAAACCTTTGGGTTCATTTGTGGTGAGTGAATAAATTTTCTTTACATACATTTTTATTGCTTTAAATTCTTTGAATACATAAACTCCAAAATTTTCATTTTGTTGTGATCTATTTGCCTTTTATCTTTTTTTTTTTTTTTTGTTTACGAGATGAAGGGAAAGTGAAAACTCAAGTTTTAATTTAAGAAAAAAGAATACATATAAATGTAAATGCACAATGAAAAAATGAAGAGAGAGATAATTCCAAAAAGTATCTGTAATTCTTAGCGATTGTAAACTCTTTTTAGTTTTTATAGATCATGTTTAGCAATCGTCGGGAAAAGGTGGAGGTGGGGGATTTTTAACTGAGTGTTGACTCCCAATCCATAAGTCATTCCTTTAAAAAATATAGCCCGTTACGCATGATAAATCACTTTACAATCATCTATGATTGCTAGGTCTGCTTTTTTTAAATGGGCAAAATAATGGCTTGTTTGACTCGGGTAAATATCCCACCGCATGTTCACTTGGGAATTTAACGTTATTCTCTTTAAAAGGTTTGGATCCATAGGTCATTTGCATCTTTAACATGTTTCAAGCATCCATATCCTTTTTTTATAACATGTGTAGAAAAATCTCTACCTTATAAAATGTCATGTAATTAGGGTTGAACTAGTAGAATTTCCCAAACTTGGGTTACAAAACTTTGTGTTCATTTGTGGTGTGTGAATAAATTTTCTTTACATACAATTGTTATTGCTTTAAATTCTTTCCATACATAAACTCTAAAATTTTCATTTTGTTATGATCTATTTGCCTTTTATCTCTTTTTTTTGTTTACGAGATGAAGGGAAAGTGAAAACTCAAGTTTTGATTTAAGAAAAAAGTATAGATCTAAAATGGAAATGCACAATGCACAATTGTAGAGAGAGATAATTCCAAAAAGTTTTTGTAACATTTAGGGATTGTAAACTCTTTTTATTTTTCAAATATCAGGTTCAGCAATTGTCGGGAAAAGGGGGAGGCGGGGGATTTTTAACTGTGTTGACTCCCAATCCATAAGTCATTCCTTACAAAAATATAGCTTGCTACGCATGATAAATCACTTTACACTCATCTATGATCGTTAGGTTAGCTTTTTGTAAATGCGCAAAATAATGGCTTGTTTTACTGGGGTAAATATCCCATTGCATGTTCACTTGGGAATTTAATGTTATTCTCTTTATAAGGTTTGGTTCCATAGGTCATGTGCATCTTTAACATATTTCAAGCATGCATATCCATTTTTTAAAACATCAGTAGAAAAATCTATTTTTTATAAAATTCCGAGCTATCAGGGTTGAACTAGATGGAATTTCCCAAACTTGCATAACAAAACATTTGTGTTCCTTTGTGGTAAGTGAATAAATTTTCTTTACATACATTTTTATTTCTTTAAATTATTTCCATACATAAACTCTAAAATTTTCATTTTGTTGTGATCTATTTGCCTTTTCTTTTTGTTTTTTTGTTTACGAGATGAAGGGAAAGTGAAAACTCAAGTTTTAATTTAAGAAAAAATAATACATGTAAATGTAAATGCACAATGAAAAATTGTAGAGAGAGATAATTCCAAAAAGTATTTTTAATTCTTAGACATTGTAAACTCTTTTTAGTTTTCATAGATCATGTTTAGCAATCGTCGGGAGAAGGTGGAGGCGGGGGATTTTTAACTGAGTGTTGATCCCCAATCCATAAGTCATTTCTTACAAAAATATAACCCGTTACACATGATAAATCAATTTACAATCATCTCTGATCGTTAGGTCAGCTTTTTGTAAATGGGCATAGTATTGGCTTGTTTGACTCGGGTAAATATTCCACCGCACATTCACTTGGGAATTTAATGTTATTCTCTTTAATTGGTTTGGATCCATAGGTCATTTGAATCTTTAACATGTTTTAAGCATGCATATCCATTTTGTAAAACATGTGTAGAAAAATCTCTTTTTTATAAAATTTTGATCTGTTAGGGTTGAACTAGTTGAATTTCTAAAACTTGCTTAACAAATATTTTGTGTTCATTTGTGGTGTGTGAATAAATTTTCTTTACATACATTTTAAGAAAAAAAAGTATTCATCTAAAATGGAAATGCACAATGAAAAAATGTAGAGAGAGATAATTCCAAAAAATGTTTGTAATATTTAGGGGTTGTAAACTCTTTTTAATTTTTATATATGAGGTTCTACAATCGTCGGGAAAAGGATGAGGCGGGGGATTTTTAACGGAGTGTTGACTCCCAATCCATAAGTCATTCCTTTAAAAATTATAGCCCGTTAGACATGATAAATCACTTACATCTATGATCGTTAGGTCTGCTTTTTGTAAATGGGCAAAATAATGGCTTGTTTGACTCGGGTAAATATCCCACCTCACATTCACTCAGGAATTTAATGTTATTCTATTTAAATGGTTTGGATCCAAAGGTCATTTAAATCTTTAACATGTTTCAAGCATGCATATCAATTTTTTAAAACAAGTGTAGAAAAATCTATTTTTTATAACATTTCGAGCTATTAGGGTTGGACTAGTGGTATTTCCCAAATTTTCGTTACAAAAATTTTGTGTTCATTTTTGGTGTGTGAATAAATTTTCTTTACTGACAATTTTTATTGCCTTAAATTCTTTCCATACATAAACTCTAACATTTTCATTAAATCAAAACTTTGAGTTTTCGCTCTCCCTTCATCCAGAAAAAAGAAAAAGGCAAATAGATCACAACAAAATGAAAATTTCATAGTTTATGTATCAAAAAAATTTAATATAACAAAAAATGTAAGTAAAGAAAATTTATTCACATATCACAAAAGAACACAAAAGTTTTGGTGTCGAAGTTCTACTAGTTCAACAACCCATTACGCTTGGAATTTTATAAGAAAGATATTTCTTCTACACATGTTTTTAAAATTGATATGCATGTTTGAAACTTGTTAAAGATGCAAATGACCTATGGATCCAAACCTCTTAAAGAGAATAACAAATGCTCACCAAATTCTCAAGTGAATGTGCGGTGGGATATTTACCCGAGTCAAACAAGTCATAATTTTGCCCATTTACAAAAAGCTGACCTAACAATCATAGATGATTGTAAAGTGATTTATCATTTGTAACGGGCTATATTTTTGTTAGAAATGACTTATGGATTGGGAGTCAACACTCAATAAAAAATCCATCGCCTCTCCCATTTTTCGACAATTGCAAACCCTAATTTTAAAAAACTGAAAAGAGTTTACAGTCCTTAAAAATTACAGACACACTTTGGAATTATCACTCTCCACATTTGTGCATTGTACATGTCCATTTTACATAAATACTTTTTTCTTAAATCAAAACTTTGAGTTTTCACTCTCCCTTCATCCGGAAACAAAAAAAAGAAATAGATCACAATAAAATGAAAATTTTAGAGTTTATGTACGGAAAAAATTAAAAAAACAAATGTAAGTAAACAAAAGTTATTCACACACCACAAATGAATACAAAAGTTTTGTTATCCAATTTAAGAAATTCCACAAGTTCGACAACCCATTACACTTGGAATTTTATAAGAAGGATATTTCTTCTAGAAATGTTTTAAAAATGGATATGCAAGCTTGAAACATGTTAAAGATGCAAATGACCTATGGATCTAAGCCTTTTAAAGAGAATAAAAAATGCTCATTAAATTCTCAAGATGACATGCGGTGGGATATTTACCCGAGTAAAACAAACCATTATTTTGCACATTTAAAAAAAGTTGACCTAAAAATCATAGGTGATTGTACTGTGATTTATCATGTGTAACAGGCTATATTTTTGTAAGGAATGACTTATAGATTGGGAGTCAACACTCAGTTAAAAATCCCTCACCTTCCCCTTTTCCAGAAGATTGCAAAACCTAATATATAAAAAATAAAAATGATTTTACAATCCCTAAAAATTATAGACACTCTTTGGAATTATCTCTGTCTACATTTGGGTATTTTGCATTTCCATATTAGATGTATTCTTTTTTATTTAATCAAAACTTTCAGTTTTCGCTGTCCCTTCAACCTGTAAACAAAAAAGGCAAATAGATCACAACAAAACGAAAATTTTACAGTTTATGTATGGGAAAATTTTAAAACAAGAACAAATGTAAGGAAAGAAAATTTATTCACACACCACAAACGAGCACAAAATTTTTCTTATCCAAGTTTCTGAAATTCCACTAATTCAACAACCCATTACACTTGTAATTTTATAAGAAAGAGATTTCTTTACCACATGTTTTAAAAATGGATTTGCATGCTTGAAACATGTTAAAGATGAAAATGACCTATGGATCCAAACCTTTTAAAGAGAATAAGAAATGCTCATTAAATTCTCAAGTGAACGTGCGATGGGAGATTTACCCGAGTCAAAGAAACAAATATTTTGCCCATTTACAAAAAGCTGACCTAACAATCATAGAAGATTGTAAAGTGATTTATCATGCGTAACGGGCTATATTTTTGTTAGAAATGACTTACGGATTGGGAGTCAACACTCAGTTAAAAATCACCCGCCTCCCCCTTTTCCCAATGATTGATAAACCTAATATATAAAAACTAAAAAGAGTTTAAAATCCCTAAAAAATTATAGACACTCTTTGGAATTATCGCTCTCTACATTTGTGCATTGTGCATTTCCATTTTAGATATATAATTTTTTCTTAAATCCAAACTTTGAGTTTTCAGTCTCCCTATTCTAGTAAGCAAAAAAGGGAAATAGATCACAACAAAATGAATATTTTAGAGTTATGTATGGAAAAAAATTAAAACAACAACAAATGTAAGAATAGAATATTTATTCGCACCCCACAAATGAACACAAAAGTTTTATTATCTTTGTTTTGGAAATTCCACTAGCTCAACAACCCATTACACTTGGAATTTTAAATGAAAGAGATTTCTGCTACATATGTTTTAAAAATGGATATGCATGATTGAAACACGTTAAAGATGCAAATGAATTATGGAACCAAACCTTTGAAAGAGAATTAAAAATGCTAATTAAATTCTCTAGTGAACGTGCGGTGGGATATTTACACGAGTCAAACAAGCAATTATTTTTCCCACTTACAAAAAGCTTACCTAACAATCGTAGATGATTGTAGTGTGATTTATCATGCATAACGGGCTATAGTTTTTTGTAAAAAATGACTTATGGATTGGAAGTCAACACTCAGTTAAAAATCTCCTGTCTCCCCCTTCTCCCGACTATTGCAAAACAAAAATTATAAAAAATAAAAAGAGTTTACAATCCCTAAAAACTACAAACACACTTTCGAATTTGTGCATTTTCATTTTGGATGTATACTTTTTTGTATATAAAAATTTTGAGTTTTCGCTCTCCCTCCATCCCGTAAACAAAAAAGGCAAATAGATCACAGTAAAATTAAAATTTTAGACTTTATATGTAGAAAAATATAAAACAACAACAAATATAAGTATATAAAATTTATTCACACACCACAAATGAACACAAAAGTTATGTTATCCATGTTTTGGAAATTCCACTAGTTCAACAACCCCTTACGCTTGGAATAGTATAAGAAAGAGATTTCTTCTATACATGTTTCAAAAAATGGATATGCATGCTTGAGACATGTTAAAGATGCAAAAGACATATGAATCGAAACCTTTTAAAGAGAATTACAAATAATCATTAAATTTTCAAGTGAACGTGCGGTGGGATATTTACCTGAGTCAAACAAGCCATTATTTTACCCATTTACAAAAATCTGACCTAAAAATCATAAATGATTTTAAAAGGATTTATCATGCGTAAACGGGCTATATTTTTGTAAGAAATCACTTAAGGATTGGGAGTCAACACTGAGTTTAAAATCCCCCGCCTCCCTCTTTTCTCGACGATTGCAAAACCAAATATATAAAAACTAAAAAGTGTTTACAATCCCTAAAAATTAATGACACTTTTTAGAATTATCTCTCTCTACATTTGTGCAATATGCATTTCCATTTTAGATGTATACTTTTTCTTAAATCAAAACTTTGAGTTTTCGCTCTCCCTTCATCCCGTAAACAAAAAAGTAAAAGAGATCACAACAAAATGAAAATTTTAGAGTTTATGTATGGAAAAAATTTTAAAAAAGACAAATGTAAGTAAATAAAATTAATTCACACACGACAAATGAACACAAAAGTTTTGTTATTCAAGTTTGGGATATTTACCCGAGTCAAACAAACCATTATTTTGCCCATTTACAAAATGGTGACCTAACAATCTTAGATGATTGTAAAGTGATTTATCATGTGTAACAGGATATTTTTATAAGAAATGTCTTATGGATTGGGTGTCAACACACAGGTAAAAATCCCCTGCATCCCCCTTTTCCCGACAACTGCAAAATCTAATATGTAAAAACTAAAAAGAGTTTACAATCCCTAAAAATTACATACACTCTTTGGAATGATCCCTCTCTACATTTTTATGCATTGTGCATTTCTATTTTAGAGATATATTTTTTTCTTAAAACAAAACTTTGAGTTTTCGCTCTCCCTTCATCCCGTAAAAAAAAAAAAGCAAACTGATCAAAACAAAATGAAAATTTTAGAGTTTATGTAAGGAAAAAATTTAAAACAACAACAAATTTAAGTAAAAAAATTTATTCACACACCACAAATGAGCACAAAAGTTTTGTTATCAAAGTTTGGGAAATTCCACTAGTTGAACAACCCATTACGATTGGAATTTTAAGAGAAAGTGATTTCTTCTACACAAGTTTTAAAAATCGATATGCATGCTCGAAACATTTTAAAGATGAAAATGACCTATGGATCCAAACCTTTCAAAGAGAATAACAAATGCTCATTAAATTCTCAAATGAAGGTGCGGTGGGATATTTATCTGAGTAAATAAAGCCATTATTTTTTCGATTTACAAAAATTTGACCTAACAATCATAGATAATTGTAAAATGATTTATAATGTGTAACGGTCTATAATATTGTAAGAAATGACTTATGGATTGGGAGTCAACACATAGTTAAAAATCCTCCGCCTCTCCCTTTTCCCGACGATTGCAAAACCTAATATTTAAAAACTAAAAAGAGTTTACATTCACTAAAAATTATAGACACTCTTTGGAATAATCTCTCTCTACATTTGTGCATTGTGCATTTCCATTTTAGATGCATTCTTTTTTCTAAAATCAAAAATTTGAGTTTTCGCTCTTCCTTCATCCTGCAAACAAAAAAAGGCAAATAGATCACAACAAAATGAAAATTTTAGAGTTTATGTTTGAAAAAATTTTTAAAAAACAACAAATATAAGTAATGAAAATTTATTCACACACCACAAATGACCACAAAAGTTTTGTTAACCATGTTTGGGAAACTCCACTAGTTCAACAACCCATTACGTTTTGGCATTTTATATGAAAAGGATTCTTCTACACATGTTTTAAAAATGGATATGCATGCTTGAAACATGTTAAATAAGAAAATGAGCTATGGATCCAAACCTTTTAAGGAGAATTAAAAATGATCATTAAATTTTGAAGTGAGCGTGGGGTGGGACATTTACCCGAGTCAATCAAGCCATTATTTTGCCATTTATAAAAAGCTTACCTAACAATAATAGATAATTGTAAAGTGATTTATCATGCATAACGGGCTATATTTTTGTAAGAAATGACTTATGGATTTGGAGTCAACACTCTGTTAAAAATCCCCCACATCCCCCTTTTCCTGACGATTGCAAAACGTAATCTATAAAAACTGAAAAGAGTTTACAATTCCTAAAAATTACAAACAGTCTTAGGAATTATCTCTCTCAACATTTGTGCATTGTGCATTTCCATTTTAGAAGTATAATATTTTCTTAAATAAAAACTTTGAGTTTTCTCTCTCCCTTCATCCCGTAAACAAAAAAGGAAAATTGATCACAACCAAATGAAAATTTTAGAGTTTATGTAAGGAAAAAATTTAAAACAAAAACAAATGTAGGTAAAGAAAATTTATTCACATACCACAAATGATCAGAAAAGTTTTGTTATCCAAGTTTGGGAAATTCCCCTAGTTCATCAACCCATTACGCTTGGAATTTTATAAGAAAGTGATTCTTCTACACATGTTTTAAAAATGGATATGCATAATTAAAACATGTTAAAGCTGCAAATGACCTATAGATACAAACCTTTTAAACATAATAACAAACGCTCATTAAATTCTCAAGTGAACGTGCGGTGGGATATTTACTCAAGTCAAACAAGCCATTATTTTGCCCATTTACAAAAAGCTGACCTAACAATAATAGATGATTGTAAAGTAATTTATCATGCGCAACGGGCTATAATTTTGTAAGAAATGACTTATGGATTGGGAGTCAACACTGAGTTAAAAATCCCCCGCCTCCCCCTTTTCCCGACGATTGCAAAACCTAATATAGAAAAACTAAAAGAGTTTACAATCCCTAAAAATTATAGACACTCTTTGGAATTATCTCTCTCTAAATTTCTGCATTGTGCATTTCCATTTTAGATGTATACTTTTTTATTAAATCAAAACTTTGAGTTTTCTCTCTACCTTCTTCCCGTAAAAAAATAGGCAAATAGATCACAATATTATGAAAATTTTAGAGTTTACCTAAGGAAAAAATATAAAACAACAAAAAATGTAGGTAAATCAAATTTATTCACTCACCACAAATGAACACAAAAGTTTTGTTATCCAAGTTTGGGAAATTCCACTAGTACAACAACCCATTACGCTTGGAATTTTATAAGAAAGTGATTTCTTCTACACATGTTGTAAAAATGGATATGCATGCTTGAAACATGTTAAAGATGCAAATGACCTATGGATTCAAACCTTTTAAAGAGAATAACAAACACTCATTAAATTCTCAAGTAAACTTGCGGTGGGATATTTACCCGAGTAAAACAAGATATTATTTTGCCGATTTAGAAAAAGCTGACCTAACTATCATAGATGATTGTAAAGTGATTTATAATGTGTAACGGGCTATATTTTTTTAAGAAATGACTTATGGATTTGGAGTCAACACTCAGTTAAAGATCCCCCGCCTCCCCCTTTTCCTGACGATTGCAAAGACTAATATATAAAAACTAAAAAGAGTATACAATCTGTAAAAATTACACACACATTTGGAATTGTCTCTCTCTACATTTGTGCATTGTGCATTTCCATTTTAGATGTATACTTTTTTCTTAAATCAAACCTTTGAGTTTTTGCTCTCCCTTAATGAAAGTTTTAGATTTTATGTATGGAAAAAATTTAAAACAACAACAAATGGATGTAAAGAAAAGTTATTGACACAAGAGAACACAAAAGTTTTGTTATCAGAGTTTGGGAAATTCCAGTAGTTCAACAACCCATTTCGCTTGGAATTTTATAAGAAAGAGATTTCTTCTACACGTGTTTAAAAATTGATACACATGCATGTTAAGGTACAAATGACCTTTGGATCAAAACTTTTTAAAGAGAACATGCAGTGGGATATTTACCTGAGACAAACAAGCCATTATTTTACCGATTTAAAAAAAAGATGACCAAACAATCGTATATGATTGTTAAGTGATTTATCAAGCGTAACGGGAAATATTTTTGTAACAAATCATTTATGGATTGGGAGTTAACACACAGTTAAAAATCTCTTGCCTCCCCCTTTTCCTGATGATTACAAAACCTAATTTATAAAAACTAAAAAGAGGTTACTATCCTAAAAAAATATGGACACACTTTGGAATTATCTCTCTCTACATTTGTGCTTTTTGCATTACCTTTTTAGATATATAATATTTTCTAAAATCAAAACTTTGACTTTTCGTTCCACCTTCATCCCGTAAACAAAAAAGGCAAATTCAACACAACAAAATTAAAATTTTAGAGTTTATGTATGGAAAAAAATTTTAAAAAAAAATGTAAGTAAATAAAATTTATTCACACACCACAAATGAACACAAAAGTGTTTTTATCCATGTTTGGGAAATTCCACTTGTTCAAAAATCCATTACACTTGGAATTTTATAAGAAAGAGATTTCTTCTACACATATTTTAAAAATGGACATGCATGCTTGAAACATGTTAAAGATGCAAATGACCTATGGATCCAAATATTTTAAAGAGAATTACAAACGCTCATTAAATTCTCAAGTGAACGTGTCGTGGGATATTTAACCGAATCCAACAAACCATTATTTAGCCCATTTACAAAAAGCTGGCATGATAATCATAGATTATTTTAATGTGATTGATCATGTGTAATGGGCTATATTTTTGTGAGAAAAGACTTATGGATAGGGAGTCAACTCTCATTTAAAAATCCCCTGCCTCCCCCTTTTCCCGACGATTGTTAAACCTAATATATAAAAACTAAAGAGAGTTTACAATCCCTAAAAATCATAAACACTCTTTGGAATTATCTCTCTCTACAATTGTGCATTGTGCATTTCCATTTTAGATGTATACTTTTTTCTTAAATCAAAACTTTAAGTTTTTGTTCTCCCTTCATTCCGTAAACAAAAAAGGCAAATTGATCACAACAAAATGAAAATTTTAGAGTTTATGTACGGAAAAAATTTAAAACAACAACAAATGTAAGTAAAGAAAATTTATTCACACACCACAAGTGAACACAAAAGTTTTGTTATCCAAGTTTGGGAAATTCCACTAGTTCAACAATCCATTACGCTTGGAATTTTATAAGAAAGAGATTTCTTCTTCACATGTTTTAAAAATAGATATGCATGCTTGAAACATGTTAAAGGTGCAAATGACCTATGGATCCAAACCTTTTAAAGAGAATAACAAACGCTCATTAAATTCTCAAGTGAACGTGTAGTGAGATATTTATCCTAGTCAAACAAGCCATTTTTTGCCCATTTACAAAAAGCAGACCTAACAATCATAGATGATTGTAAAGTGATTTATAATGCATAACAGGCTATATTTTTGTAATAAATGACTTATGAATTGGGAGTCAACACTCAGTTAAAAAACCCCCACCTCCCCCTTTTCCCGACTATTGCAAAACCTAATGTATAAAAACTAAAAAGAGTTTACAATCCCTAAATATTACAGACACACTTTGGAATTATCTCTCTCTATATTTGTGCATTTTGCATTTTCATTTTAGATGTTTAATTTTTTGTAAAATAAAAACTTGGAGTTTTTGCTCTTCCTTCATCCCGTAAACAAAAAGGCAAATACATCACAACAAAATGAAAATTTTAGAGTTTATCCATGGAAAAAATTTAAAACAACAACAATTATAGGTAAAGAAAATTTATTTGCACACCAAAAATGCACACAAAGGTTTTGTTATCCATGTTTTGGGAATTCCACTAGTTCAACAACCCATTACACTGGGAATTTTATAAGAAAGAGATTTCTTCTACACATGTTCTAAAAATGGTTATGCATGCTTGAAACATATTAAAGATGCAAATGACCTATGGATCCAATCCTTTTAAAGAGAATTACAAACTCTCATTAAATTCTCAAGTAAAGATGTGGTGGGATATTTACTCGAGTCAAACAAATCATTATTTTGCCCATTAACAAGTAGCTGGCCTAACAATCATAGATGATTGTAAAGTGATTGATCAAGCTTAAGGGGCTATATTTTTGTAAGAAATGATTTATGGAATGGGAGTCAACTCAGTTAAAAAACCGTTGCTTCCCTTTTTTTGCGACGTTTGCTAAATTTAATTTATAAAAACTAAAAATAGTTTACAATCCAAAAAAATTACATACACTCTTTGGAATTATTTCTCTCTAAATTTGTGCATTGTGCATTTCCATTTTAGATGTATACTTTTTTCTTAAATAGAAACTTTGAGTTTTTGGTCTTCCTTCATCCCGCGAACAAAAAAGGCAAATACATCACAACAAAATGAAAATTTTAGAGTTTTTGTATGGAAAAAATTTAAAACAACAACAAATGTAAGTAAAGAAAATTTATTCACACACCACAAATCAACACAAAAGTGTTGTTATCCATGCATGTGGAATTCAACTAGTTCAACAACCCATTACCCTTGGAATTTTATAAGAAAGAGATTTCTTTTACATATGTTTTAAAAATGGATATGCAGGCTTGAGACATGTTAAAGATGAAAATGACTTATGGATCCAAACCTTTTAAAGAGAATAACAAACACTCATTATATTCTCAAGTGAACGTGCGGTGGGATATTTACCACAGAAAATTGAGCCATTATTTTGCCCATTTACAAAAAGCTAACCTTACAATCATAGATGATTGTAAAGTGATTTATGATACACAACGGGCAATATTTTTGAAAGAAAAGACATATGGATTGGGAGACAACACTCAGTTAAAATCCCTGCCTCCCCCTTTTCCCGACGAATGCAAAACCTAATATATAAAAACTAAAAAGTGTTTTCAATCCATAAAAACTACAGAGACTCTTTGGAATTATCTCTTTCTACATTTGTGCATTGTGCATTTCCATTTTAGATGTATTCTTTTTTCTTAAATCAAAACTTTGAGTTATCGCTCTCCCTTCATCCATACACAAAAAAGGCAAATAGATCACAACAAAATGAAAATTTTAGAGTTTATGTACTGAAAAAATGTAAAATAACAACAAATGTAAGTAACGAAAATTTATTCACACACCAGAAATGAACACAAAAGTTTTGTTATCCAAGTTTGGGTAATTCAATTAGTTCAACAACCCATTACGCTTGGAATTTTATAAGAAAGGGATTTCTTCTTCACATGTTTTTAAAATGGATATGCATGCCTAAAACATGTTAAAGATGCAAATGACCTATGGATCCAAACATTTTAAAGAGAATTACAAGCACTCATTAAATTCTCAAGTGAACGTGGGGTGGGATATTAATCCGAGTCCAACAAACCATTATTTTGCCCATTTACAAAAAGTTGGCCTAACAATCATAGATGATTGTAAAGTGATCGATCATGTGTAACGGGCTATATTCTTGTAAGAAATAACTTATGGATTGGGAGTCAACACTCAGTTAAAAATTCCATGGCCCCCACTTTTCCCGACAATTGAAAAACCTAATATATTAAAACTAAAAAGAGTTTACAATCCCTAAAAATTACAGACACTCTTTGGAATTATCTTTCTTTACATTTGTGCATTATGCATTTCCATTTTAGGTGTATACTTTTTTCTTAAATCAAAACTTTTGAGTTTTTGCTCTCACTTCATCCCGTAAACATAAAAGGCAAATAAATCAAAACAAAATTAAAATTTTAGAGTTTTTGTACGGGGTAAAAAATTTAAAAAAAAAAAAAATGTAAGAAAATAAAATTTATTTACACACCAAAAATGAACACAAAATTTTTGTTATCCAAGTTTTGGAAATTCCACTAGTTCAACGACCCATTACGCTTGGAATTTTATAAGAAAGAGATTTTTTCTTCGCATGTTTTAAAAATCGATATGCATGCTTGAAAAATGGTAAAGATGCAAATGACCTAAGGATTCAAACCTTTTAAAGAGAATAACAAACGGTCAGTAAATTCCCAAGTGAACGTGCAGTGGGATATTTACCCGAGTAAAACAAGCCACTATTTTGCCCATTGACAAAAAGCTGACCTAGCAATCGTAGATGATTGTAAAGTAATTTATCATGCGTAACGGGCTATATTTTTGTAAGAAATGACTTATGGATTGTGAGTCAACACTCAATTAAAAATCCTCACGTCCCCCTTTTCCCAACGATTGCGAAACCTAAGATATAAAAAGTAAAAAGACTTTACAATCCCTAAAAATTACAGAGACTCTTTGGAATTAACTTTCTCTACATTTGTGCATTGTGCATTTCCATTTTAGATGTATACCTTTTTCTAAAATAAAAACTTTGAGTTTTTGCTCTTCCATCATCTCGTAAACAAAAAAGGCAAATAGATCACAACCAAATGAAAATTTTAGAGTTTATGTACGGAAAAAATTTAAAACAACAAAAAATGTAAGTAAAGAAAATTTCTTCACACACCACAAATGAACACAAAAGTTTTGTTATCCAAGTTTTAGAAATTCCACTAGTTCAACAACCCATTACGCTAGGAATTTTAAAAGAAAGATATTTCTTCTACACATGTTTTAAAAATGGATATGCATGCTTGAAACATGTTAAAGACGCAAATGACCTATGGATCCAAACTTTTTAAAGAGAATAACAAACACTGATTAATTTCCCAAATGACCTGTGGTGGGATATTTACCCGAGCCAAACAAGTCATTTTTTTGCCGATTTACAAAAAAGCTGGCCTAACAATCATAGATGATTGTAAAGTGATTTATCAAGCCTAACGGGCTACATTTTTGTATGAAATTATTTATAGATTGGGAGTCAACATACAGTTAAAAATCCCCAGCCTCCCCCTTTTCCAGATGATTGCAAAACCTAATATATAAAAACTAAAAAGAGTTTACAATCCCTAAAAATTACGGACACATTTTGCAATTAACTCTCTCTAAATTTGTGAATTGTGAATTTCCATTTTAAATGTTTGCTTTTTTCTAAAATAAAAACTTTGACTTTTCGCTTTTCCTTCATCCCAAAAACAAAAAAGGCAAATAGATCACAACAAAATGTACATTTTAGAGTTTATGTATGGAAAAAATTTAAAACAACAACAAATGTATGTAAAGAAAATTTATTCACACACTAAAAATGAACACAAAAGTTTTTTTATCCATGTTTGGGGAATTCCACTAGTTCAACAACCCATTACGCTTGGAATTTTATAAGAAAAAAATTTCTTCTACACAAGTTTTAAAAATGGATATGCTTGCTTGAAACATGTTAAAGATGCAAATAACCAATAAATCCAAACCTTTTAAGGAGAATTACAAATGCTCATTAAATTCTCAAGTGAACGTGCGGTGGGATATTTACCCTAGTCAAACAAACCATTGTTTTGCTCATTTACAAAAAGTTGGGCTAACAATCATAGATGATAGTAAAGTGATTGATCATGTGTAACGGGATATATTTTTGTAAGAAATGATTTATGGATATGGAGTCAAGACACAGTTAAAATTCCCCCGCCTCCCCTTTTTCCTTACGATTAACCTAAATTATAAAAACTAAAAAGATTTTACAATCCCTAAAAATTATGGACAAGCTTTGGAATTATCACTCTCTACATTTGTGCACTGTAAATTTCCATTTTATATGAATACTTTTTTCTAAAATCAAAACTTTGATTTTTCGCTCTTCCTTCATCCCATAAACAATAAAAGAAAAATACATCACAAAAAAATGAAAATTTAAGAGTTCATGTATGGAAAATATTCAAAACAACAACAAATGTAAGTAAAGAAATTTATTCACACACCACAAACAAACACAAAAGTGTTGTTATCCACGTTTGAGGAATTCCACTAGTTCAACAACCCATTACGCTTGGAATTTTATAAGAAAAATTTTCTTCCACACATGTTTTAAAAATTGATATGCATACTTGAAACATATTAAAGATGCAAAAGCCCTATGGATCAAAACTATTTAAATAGAATTAAAAATGCTCATTAAATTCTCAAGTGAACGTGCAGTTGGATATTTACACGAGTCCAACAAACCAGTAGTTTGCCTTTTACAAAATGTTGGCCTAACAATCATAGATGATTGTAAAGTGATTGATCATGCGTAACGGGCTATATTTTTGTAAGAAATGACATATGGATTGGGATTCAACACTAAGGTAAAAATCCCCTTCCTCCCCCCTTTCCCGATGATTGCAAAACCTAATATATTAAAACTAAAAATATTTTACAATCCCTAAAAATTATAGACACCCTTTCGAATTTTCTCTCTCTACATTTGGGCATTGTGCATTTCCATTTTAGATGTATAATATTTTCTTAAATCAAAACTTTGAATTTTTCGCTCTCCCTTCATCCCGAAACAAAAAAGACAAACAGATCACAACAAAATGAAAATTTTAGAGTTTATGTACAGAAAAAAAATTAAACTAAAAAAAATGTAAGTAAAGAAAATTTATTTACACACAACACATGAACACAAAAGTTTTGTTATCCAAGTTTGGGAAATTCCACTAGTTCAACAACCCATTACACTTGGAATTTTATAAGAAAGATATTTCTTCTACACATGTTTTTAAAATGGATATGCATGCTTGAAACATGTTAAAGATGCAAATGACCTATGGATCCAAACCTTTTACAGAGAATTATAAACGATCATTAAATTCTCAAGTGAACGTGCGGTGGAATATTCACTGGAGTCAAACAAGCCATTATTTTGCTTTTTTAAAAAAATTTGGCCTAACAATCATAGATGATTGTAAAGTGATTGATCTTGCGTAACGAGCTATATTTTTGTAAGAAATTACTTATGGATTGGGAGTCAACACTGAGTTAAAAACCCCTCGCCTCCCCCTTTTCCCGACGATTGCAAAACAAAATATATAAAAACTAAAAAGAGTTTACAATCCCTAAAAATTACCCACACTCTTAGGAATTATCTCTCTCTCGATTTGTGCATTGTGCATTTCCATTTTAGATGTATACTTTTTTCTTAAATCAAAACTTTGAGTTTTCACTGTCCCTTCATCCCGTAAACAAAAAATGCAAATAGATGACTACAAAATGAAAATTTTAGAGTTTATGTACGGAAAAAATTTAAAACAACAATAGATGTAAGAAAGAAATATATTCACAAACCACAAATGAACACAAAAGTTTTGTTATCCAAGTTTGGGAAATTCCACTAGTTCGACAACCCATTACACTTGGAAGTTTATAAGCAAGATATTTGTTCTAAACATGTTTTAAAAACGGATATGAATGCTTGAAATAGGTCAAAGATGAAAATGACCTATGGTTCCAAACCTCTTTAAAGAGAATAACAAACGCTCATTAAATTCTCAAGTGAACGTGAGATAGGATATTTACCCGAGTAAAACAAGCCATTATTTTGCCCATTTACAAAGAGTTGACCTAACAATCATAGATGATTGTAAAGTGATTTATAATGCATAAGGGGCTATATTTTTTTAAGAAATTACTTATGGATTGGGAGTCAACACTCATTTAAAAATCCCCCGCCACCCCCTTTTCTCATCGATTGCAAAAGGTAATATTTAAAAACTAAAAAGAGTTTACAATCCCTAAAAAGTACAGACACTCTTCGGAATTATCTCTCTCTAAATTTGTGCATTGTGCGTTTCCATTTTAGATGTATAGTTTTTTCTTAAATCAAAACTTTGAGTTTTCGCTCTGCCTTCAACCCGTAAAAAAAAAGGCGAATAGACCACAACAAAATTAAAATTTTAGAGTTTATGCATGGAAAATATTTAAAACAATGACAAATGTAAGTAAAGAAAATTTATCCAAACACCACAAATAAACACAAAATTTTTGTTATCCATGTTGGGGAAATTCCACTTGTTCAACAACCCATTACGCTAGGAATTTTATAAGAAAGAGATTTCTTCTACAAATGTTTTAAAAATGGATATGCATGCTTGAAAGATGATAAAGATGCAAATGACCTATGAATCCAAACCTTTTAAAGAGAATAACAAACGCTCATTATATTCTCAAGTGAACATGCGGTGGGATATTTACCCAAGTAAAACAAGCCATTATTTTGCCCATTTACAAAAAGCTGAACTAACAATCTCAGATGATTGTAAAATGATTTATAATGCATAACGGGCTATATTTTTGTAAGAAATGACTTCTGGATTTAGAGTCAACACTCAGTTAAAAATCCTCCGCCTCCCCATTTTTCCCGACGATTGCAAAACCTAATCGATAAAACTAAAAAGAGTTTTCAATTCCTAAAAATTACAGACACTCTTTGGAATTATCTCTCTCTAAATTTTTGCATTGTGAATTTCTATTTTAATGTATACTTTTATCTTAAATATAAACTTTGAGTTTTCGTTCTTCCTTCATCCCGTGAACAAAAAAGACAAACAGATCACAACAAAATGAAAATTTTAGAGTTTATGTACGAAAAAAAATTAAAACAACAACCAATTTAAGTAATAAAAATTTATTCACAAACACAAATGAACACAAAATTTTGTTATCCAAGCTTAGGAAATTCCACTTGGTCGACAACCTATTACGCTTGGAAATTTACAAGAAAGAGGTTTCTTGTACACTTGTTTTAAAATGGATATGCATGCTTGAAACATGTTAAAGATGCAAATGATGTATTGATCAAAACCTCTTAAAGAGAATAATAAACGCACATTAAATTCTCAAGTGAACATGTGGTGGGATATTTACTCGAGTAGGACAAGCCATTATTTTGCCCATTTACAAAAAGCTGACCTAACGATCATAGATGATTGTAAAGTGATTTATCATGCATAACGGGCTATATTTTTGTATGGAATGCCTTATGGATTGGGAGTCAACACTCAGTTACAAATCCCCCATTTCCTGACGATTGTAGAACTTGACATATTGAAAAATATAAAAGAGTTTACAATCCCTAAAAATTATAGACACTTTTTGGAATTATCTCTCTCTCCATTTGTACATTGTGCATTTCCATTTTAGATGTATACTTTTTTCTTAAATCAAAACTTGAGTTTTCACTTTCCCTTCATCTCACAAACAAAAAAAGAGATAAAAGGCAAACATATCACAACAAAGTGAATATTTTAGAGTTTATGTATGGAAAAAATTTAACACAATAACAAATGTCAACAAAGAAAATTTATTCACACGCCACAAATGAACACAAAATTTTGGTTATCCAAGTTTGGGAAATTCCACTAGTCCAACTCTAATAGCTCGGAATTTTATAAGAAAGACATTTTTCTACACATGTTTTAAAAAATGGATATGCAGGCTTGAAACATGTTAAAGATGAAAATGACCTATGGATCCTATCCTTTTAAAGAGAATAACATTAAATTCCCAAGTAAAGGTGTGGTGGGATTTTTACCTGAGTCAAACAAGGCATTATTTTTCCCATTTACGAAAAGCTGACTTAACGATCATAGATGATTGTAAGGTGATTTATCTTGTGTAACGGGCTATATTTTTGTAAGAAATGACTTATGGATTGGGAGTCAACACTCAATTAAAAATCCCCCACCTCCCTGTTTTCCCGTCGATTGTAGAAAATTCCACTAGTCCAACTCTAATAGCTCGGAATTTTATAAGAAAGACATTTTTCTACACATGTTTTAAAAAATGGATATGCAGGCTTGAAACATGTTAAAGATGAAAATGACCTATGGATCCTATCCTTTTAAAGAGAATAACATTAAATTCCCAAGTAAAGGTGTGGTGGGATTTTTACCTGAGTCAAACAAGGCATTATTTTTCCCATTTACGAAAAGCTGACTTAATGATCATAGATGATTGTAAGGTGATTTATCTTGTGTAACGGGCTATATTTTTGTAAGAAATGACTTATGGATTGGGAGTCAACACTCAATTAAAAATCCCCCACCTCCCTGTTTTCCCGTCGATTGTAGAAAATTCCACTAGTCCAACTCTAATAGCTCGGAATTTTATAAGAAAGACATTTTTCTACACATGTTTTAAAAAATGGATATGCAGGCTTGAAACATGTTAAAGATGAAAATGACCTATGGATCCTATCCTTTTAAAGAGAATAACATTAAATTCCCAAGTAAAGGTGTGGTGGGATTTTTACCTGAGTCAAACAAGGCATTATTTTTCCCATTTACGAAAAGCTGACTTAACGATCATAGATGATTGTAAGGTGATTTATCTTGTGTAACGGGCTATATTTTTGTAAGAAATGACTTATGGATTGGGAGTCAACACTCAATTAAAAATCCCCCACCTCCCTGTTTTCCCGTCGATTGTAGAATATGATATATAAAAAACTAAAAAGAGTTTACAATCCCAAAAAATTATAGACACTTTTTGGAATTATCACTCTCTACATTTATGAATTGTGCATTTCTATTTTAGATGTAAAATTTTTTCTTAAATCAAAACTTTTATTTTCACTTTCCCTTCATCTCGTAAACAAAAAAGTGATAATAGGCAAATAGATCACAACAAAATGAAAAAATTGGAGTTTATGTATATAAACAGTTTAAATCAATAAAAAAATGCCTATTGAAGAGAAACTGACATAACGATCATAGGTGACTGTCAAGTGATTTATCATGCGTAACAGGCTATATTTTTTTAAGGAATGACTTATGGATTAGGAGTAAACCCTCATTTAAAACTACATCGCCTCCCTTTTTCCCGACAATTGCAGAACCTGACATATAAAAAATTAAAAAGAGTTTACAATCCCAAAAAATTACAGACACTTTTTGGAATTATCTCTCTCTACATTCGTGCATTGTGCATTTACATTTATATGTATAATTTTTTCTTAAATCAAAACTTGAGTTTTCAGTTTCCCTTCATCTTGTAAACAAAAAAAGATATAAAAGGCAAATAGATCACAAAAAAATGAAAATTTTAGAGTTTATGTATGAAAAGAATTTTAAGCAATAACAAATGTAAGTAAAGAAAATTTATTCACACACCACAAATGAACACAAAAGTTTTGTTATCCAAGTTAGGGAAATTCCACTAGTTCATCCCTTATAGCACAAAATTTTACAAGAAAGAGATTTTTCTATAGATGTTTTAAAAAATGGATATGCATGCTTGAAACTTTTTAAAGATGCAAATGACCTATGGAACCAAACCTTTTAATGAGAATAACATTAAATTCTCAAGTGAACTTGAGGTGGGATATTTACCCGAGTCAAACAAGCCATTATTTTACCCATTTACAAAAAGCTGACCTAACGATCATAGATGAGTATAAAGTGATTTATCATGCATACTTGCTATATTTTGTAAGGAATAGCTTATGGATTGGGAGTCAACACTTAGTTAAAAATCCCTCGCCTCCCCCTTTTCCTGACGATTGCAAAACCTAATATATAAAGACTAATAAGAGCTTACAATCCCTAAAAATTACAGACACTTTTTTGAATTATCTCTCTCTAGATTTTTGCATTGTGCATTTCAATTTTAGATGTATAGGTTTTTCTTAAATCAAAACTTGAGTTTTCACTTTCCCTTCATCTCGTAAACAAAAAAAGAAATAAAAGGCAAATAAATCACAAAAAAATAAAATTTTTAAAGTTTTTGTGTGGAAAGAATTTAAAGTAATAACAAAAGTAAGTAAAGAAAATTTATTCACACATCACAAATGAACAAAAAAAATTTGTTATCCAAGTTTGGGAAATTCCAGTAGTTCAACCCTAATAGTTCAAAATTTTATAACAAAGAGATTTTTCTACACAAGTTTTAAAAAACTGATATGCATGCATGAAACATGTTAAAGACGCAAATGACTTATGGATCCAAACCTTTTAAAGAGAATAACATTAAAACATTAAATTCCAGAGTGAAAGTGCGGTGGGATATTTACCTGAGTCAAACAATCCATTATTTTGCCCATTTATAAAAAGCTGACCTAAAGATAATAGATGATTGTAAAGTGATTTATCATGCATAACGAGACTTATTTTTTTAAGGAATGACTTATGGATTGGGTGCCAACACTTAGTTTAAAATCCCCAGCCTCCCCCTTTTCCTGACGATTGCAGAACCTGATATATAAAAAACTAAAAAGAGTTTACAATCCTTAAAAACTACATAAACTGTTTGGAATTATCTCTCTCAACATTTGTGCATTGTGCATTTCCATTTTAGATATATTCATTTTTCTTAAATCAAACCTTGAGTTTTCACTTCGTCTTCATCTCATAACAAAAAAAGTGATAAAAGGCAAATAGATCACAACAAAATGAAAATTTTAGAGTTTATGTATGGAAAGAATTTAAAGCAATAACAAATGTAAGTAAAGAAAATTTATTCATCTACCACAAATGAACACAAAAGTTTTTTTATCCAAGTTTGGGAAATTCCACAAGTTCAACCCTAATAGCTCGGAATTTTATAAGAAATAGATTTTTCTACGCATGTTTTTGAAAATGGATATCCATGCTTAAAACAAGTTAAAGATGCAAATGACCTATGGATCCAAACCTTTTAAAGAGAATAACATTAAATTCTCAAATGAACGTGCGGTGGGATATTTACCCGTGTAAAACAAGCCATTATTTTGCCCATTTACGAAAAGCTGACCTAACGATCATAGATGATTATAAAGTGATTTATGATGTGTAACGGGCTATATTTTTTTTAGAAATGACTTATGGATTGGGAGTTTGCAATCCCTTCTCCCGACGATTGCAAAACCTGATTTTTAGAAACTAAAAAGAGTTTACAATCCCTAAAAATTACAGACATTTTTTGAAATTATGTCTCTCTACATTTGAGCATTGTGCATTTCCATTTTAGATGTATAGTTTTTTCTTAAATCAAAACTTGAGTTTTCACTTTCCCTCCATCTCGTAAACAAAAAAGAGGCAAAAGGCCAATAGATCACAACAAAATGAAAATTTTAGAGTTTATATATGGAAAGAATTTAAAGCAATAACAAATATAACTAAAGAAAACTTATTCACACTCCACAAATGAATACAAAAGTTTTGTTATTCAAGTTTTGGAAATTCCACTAAGTCAACCCTAATCCCTCGGAATTTTATAAGAAAGAGATTTCTCTAGACATGTTTAAAAAAATTGATATGCATGCTTGAAACATGTTAAAGATGCAAATGACCTATGGATCCAAACCTTTTAAAGAGAATAACATTAAATTCCCAAGTGAACAAGCGGTGAGATATTTACCCGAGTCAAACGAGCCATTGTTTTGCCCATTTAGAAAAAGTTGACCCAACGATCATAGATGATTGTAAAGTGATTTTCCATGAATAACGAGCTATATATTAGTAAGGAATAACTTATGGATTGAGAGTCAACACTCAGTTAAAAATACCCCGCCTCCCAATTTTCTCGACGATCCCAGAACCTGATATATAAAAAAAAAAAAAAGAGTTACAATCCCTATAAACTATAGACACTTTTTGTATTTATCTCTCTCTACATTTTGTGCATTGTGCATTTCCATTTTAGATGTATACTTTTTTCTTAAATCAAAACTTGAGTTTTCACTCTCCCTTCATCTCGTAAATAAAAAAAGAAATCAAAGGCAAATAGATCACAATAAAATGAAAATTTTAGACTTTATGTATGGAAAGACTTTAAATAAATAACAAATGTAAGTAGAGAAAATTTATTCACACACCACAAATTAACAGAAAAGTTTTGATATCAAAGTTTGGGAAATTTCACAAGTTCAACCCTAATAGCTCATAATTTATAAGAAAGATATTTTTCTACACATGTTTTAAAAAATGAATATGCATGATTGAAACATGTTCTAGATGCAAATGACCTATGCATCCAATACTTTTAAAGAGAATAACATTAAATTCCCAAGTGAACGTGCGGTAGGATATTTACCTGAGTCAAACAAGCCATTAGTTTCCCATTTTCAAAAAGCTAACTTAACGATCATAGATAATTGTAAAGAGATTTATCATGCGTAACGGCTATATTTTGGTAAGGAATGACTAATGGATTGGGAGTCAACACTCAATCAAAAATCCCCCGCCTCATCCTTTTCCCGATAATTGCAGAACATGAGATATAAAAACTAAAAAGAGTTTACAATCCTTAAAAATTATAGACACTTTTTGGAATTATCTCTCTCTACATTTGTGCATTGTGCATTATCATTTTAGATGTATAGTTTTTTCTTAAATCAAAACTTGAGTTTTCACTTTGCCTTCATCTCATAAACAATAACAGAGATAAAAGGCAAATAGAACACAACAAAATGAAAATTTTACAGGTTATATAAGGAAAGAATTTAAAGCAATAACAAATGTAAGTAATGAAATGTTATTCACACATCACAAATGAAGACAAAAGCTTAGTTATCAATGTTTGGGAAATCCCACTAGTTCAACCCAAATAGCTCAGAATTTTATAAGAAAGGGAGTTTTCTTCACATGTTTTAAAAAATGGATATGCATGCTTGAAACATGTTAAAGATGCAAATGACCTATGGATCCAAACCTTTTAAAGAGAATAACATTAAATACCCAAGTGAACATGCAGTGGAATATTTACCCGAGACAAACAAGCCATTATTTTGCCCATTTACAAAAAGCTGACCTAACAATCATAGATGATTGTAAATTGATTTATCATACGTAACGGGCTATTTTTTTGTAAGGTATGACTTCTGGATTGGGAGTCAACACTCAGTTAAAATTCCCATGTGTCCCCTTTTCCCCAACGATGGCAAAACCTGATATATAAAAACTAAAAGGTGTTTACAATCCCTAAAAATTACACACACTTTTTTGAATTATCTCCCTCTACATTTGTGAATTGTTCATTTCCATTTTATATGTATAATTTTTTCTTAAATCAAAACTTGAATTTTCAGTTTCCCTTCATCTAGTAAACAAAAAAAGTGATAAAGGCAAATAGATCACAACAAAATGAAAAATTTAGAGTTTATGTATGGAAAGAATTTAAAGAAATAACAAATCTAAGTAAAGAAAATTTATTCAAACACCACAAATGAACACAAAAGTTTTGTTAGCCATGTTTTGGAAATTCCACTTGTTCACCCCTAATAGCTCTGAATTTTATAAGAAAAAAGAGTTTTTTACACATGTTTTAAAAATTGGACATGCATGTTTGAAACATGTTAAAGATGCAAATGACCTATGGATCCAAACCTTTTAATGAGAATAACATTAAATTCCCAAGTGAAAGAGCGGTGGCATATTTACCCGAGCCGAACAAACCAATATTTTGATCATTTACAAAAAGCTGACCCAACGATCATAGATGATAGTAAAGTGATTTATCAAGCATAACGGTCTATATTTTTGTAAGGAATGACTTATTGACTGGGAGTCAACACTCAGTTAAATATCCCCTGTCTCCCCCTTTTTCCGACGATTGCAGAACCTAATATATTAAAAACTAAAATGAGTTTACAGTCCCAAAAAATTATGGAAACTTTTTCAAATTATCTCTCTCAACATTTGTGGATTGTGCATTTCCGTTTTAGGTGTATACTTTTTTTCTTAAATCAAAACATGAGTTTTCACTTTCTCTTCATCTCGTTAACAAAAGAAAAGATAAAAGGCAAATAGATTACAACAAAATGAAAATTTTAGAGTTTATGTATGGAAATAATTTAAAGCAATAACAAATGTAAGCAAAGAAAATTTGTTCACTCACCACAAATGAACACAAAAGTTTTGTTATCCAAGTTTGGGAAATTCCACTAGTTCAACGATATAGCTTGAAATTTTAAAAGAAAGAGATTTTTGTACACAAGTTTCAAAAAATTGATATGCATGTTTGAAACATGTTAAAGATGAAAATGTCCTATGGATCCAAGCATTTTAAAGAGAATAACATTAAATTCCCAAGTGAACGTGCAATGGGATATTTACCCGAGTCAAACAAGCCATTATTTTGCCCATTTTCAAAAAGTTGACCAAACGATCATAGATGATTGTAAAGTGACATATCATGTGTAACGGGCTATATTTTTATATGGAATGACTTATGGATTGGGAGACAAAAATCAGTTAAAAATCCCCCGCCTCCCTCTTTTCCCGTCGATTGCAGAACTTGATATACAAAAACTAAAGAGAGTTTACTAACACTAAAAATTATAGACACTTTTTGGAATTATCTCTCTCTTCATCTGTGCATTATGCATTTCCTTTTTAGATGTATACTTTTTTCTTCAATCAAAACTTGAGTTTTCACTTTTCCTTCATCACGTAAAAAAAGAGATAAAAAGTAAACAACTCACAACAAATGAAAATTTTATAGTTTATGTATGGAATGAATTTAAAGCAATAAAAAATGTAAGTAAAGAAAATTTATTCACACTTTAGAAATGAACACAAAATTTTGTTATCCAAGTTTGGGAAATTCCACTAGTTCAACCCTAATTGCTCGGATTTTTATAAGAAAGAGATTTTTCTGTACCTTTTTTTAAAAAATGGATATGCTTGCTTGAAACACATTAAAGATACAAATGACCAATGGATCCAAACCTTTTAAAGAGAATAACATTAAATTCCCAAGTGAACGTGCGGTGGGATATTTACCTGAGTCAAACAAGCCATTATTTTGCCCATTTTTAAAACGCTGACCTAATGATCATAGATGATTGTAAAGTGATTTATCATGCATAATGGGCTACATTTTTGTAAGGAATCACTTATGGATTGGGAGTCAACAATCTCTTAAAAATCCCCCGCCCCCCCTTTTCTCGACAATTGCAGAACCTGATATATAAAAACTAAAAAGAGTTTACAATCCGTAAAAATTATAGACACTTTTTGTATTATCTCTCTCTACATTTTTGAATTGTGCACTACCATTTTAGATACATACTTTTTTCTTAAATCAAAACTTGAGTTTTCACTTTCCCTTCATCTCGTAAACAAAAAAAAAAAAAAAACGAGCTAAAAGGCAAAGAAATCTCAACAAATTTATATTTTAGAGTTTATGTATGGAATGAATTTAAAGCAATAACAAATTTAAGTAAAGAAAATTTATTCACACACCACAAATGAACACAAAAGTTTTGTTATCCAAGTTTTGGAAATTCCACTAGTTCAACCCTAACTGCTCGGAATTTTATAAGAATGAGATTTTTTTTCACATTTTTTAAAAAATGGATATGCTTGATTGAAACATGTTAAAGATGCAAATGACTTATGTATCCAAACCTTTTCACGAAAATAACATTAAATTGCCAGGTGAACGTGCAGTGGGATATTTATCCGAGTAAAACAAGCCATTATTTTGCCCATTTACAAAAAGCTAACCTAACGATCATGGATGATTGTAAAGTGATTTATCATGCATAACGGGCTATATTTTTTTAAGAAATTACTTAAGGATTATGATTCAACACTCAGTTAAAAATCCCCCACCTCCCCCTTTTCCCGATTATTGCAGAACCAGACATATAAAAACTAAAAATAGTTTACAATCCCTAAAAATTACAGACACATTTTGGAATTATCTCTCTCTACATTTGTGCATTGTGCATTTTCATTTTAGACGTATACTTTTTTCTTAAATCAAAAATTGAGTTTTCACATTCCCTTAATCTCGTATGAAAAAAGTGGGATAAAAGGCAAATAGATCAGAATAAAATGAAAATTTTAGAGTTCATGTATGGAATGAATTTAAAGCAATAACAAATGTAAGTAGAGAAAATTTATTCACACAGCACAAATGAACACAAAAGTTTTGTTATCCAAGTAGGGAAATTCCACTAGTTCAATCCTAATAGCTCGTAATTTTAAAAGAAAGAGATTTTTCTTCATTTGTTTCAAAAAATGGATATGCATTCTTCAAACATGTTAATGATGCAAATGACCTATGGATCCAAACCTTTTAAAAAGAATAACATTAAATTTCTAAGTGAACGTGTGGTGGGATATTTAGCAGAGTCAAACAAGCCATTATTTTTCCCATTTACAAAAAGTTGACCTAACAATCCTACATGATTGTAAATTGATTTATCATGCGTAATGGGCTATATTTTTTGTAAGGAATGACTTTTGGATTGGGAGTCAACACTTAGTTTAAAATTCCCCGCCTCCCACTTTTCCCGACGATTGCAGAACTTGATATATAAGAAACTAAAAAGAGTTTACAATCCATAAAAATTATGTTCACTTTTTGAAAATATTTCTCAATACATTTGGGCATTGTTCATTTCCATTTTATATGTATACATTTTTATGAAATCAAAACCTGAGTTTTCATTTTCCCTTCATTTCGTAAACAAGAAAAGAGATAAAAGGCAAATTGATGAGAATAAAAAGAAAATTATAGAGTTTATGTATGGAAGGAATTTAAAGCAAGAAAAAAAGTAAGTAAAGAAAATTTATTCACACGCCACAAATGAACACAAAAGTTTTGTTATCCAAGTTTGGG
The DNA here is from genome assembly GCF_029961685.1 of Aristolochia californica. Classification (NCBI taxonomy): domain Eukaryota; kingdom Viridiplantae; phylum Streptophyta; class Magnoliopsida; order Piperales; family Aristolochiaceae; genus Aristolochia; species Aristolochia californica. Next base: position 21,344,137 of record NW_027182214.1, read on the forward strand.
AAATTCCACTAGTTTAGCCCTAATAGCTCAGAATTTTATAAGAAAGAGATTTTTCTACACATGTTTTAAAAAATGCATATGCATGCTTGAAAAATGTTAAAGATGCAAATGACCTATGGATCCAAACCTTTTAAATAGAATAACAATAAATTCCCAAGTGAACGAGCTGGGGGAAATTTACCCGAGTCAAACAAGCCATTCTTTTGCCCATTTACAAAAAGTTGACCCAACGATCATAGATGATTGTAAAGTGATTTATCATGTGTAACAGGCTAAATTTTTTTAAGGAATGACTTATGGATTCGGAGTCAACACTCAATTAAAAATCCCCCGCCTCCCCCTTTTCCCGACGATTGCAGAACCTTACATATAAAAAAAAAAAAGATTTTAAAATCCCTAAAAATTACTGATACCTTTTGGAATTATATCTCTCTATATTTGTGCATTGTGCATTTCTGTTTTATATGTATACTTTTTTCTCAAATCAAAATTTTTGTTTTCACTTTCCTTTCATCTCGTAAACAAAAAAAGAGATAAAAGGCAAATAGATCACAACAAAATGAAAATTTTAGAGTTTATGTATGGAATGAATTTAAAGAAATAACAAATTTAAGTAAAAAAAATTTATTCACACACCACAAATATACACAAATCTTTTGTTGTCCAAGTTTGGGAAATTCCACTAGTTGAACCCTAATAGCTCGGATTTTTATCACAAAGAGATTTTTCTGCACATGTTTTAAAAAATGGTTATGCATGCTTGAAACATGTTAAAGATGTAAATGACCCATGGATCCAAACCTTTTACAGAGAATAACATTAAATTCCCAAGGGAACCAGCGGTGGCATCTTTACCCGAGTCAAACAAGCCATTATTTTGCCCATTTACAAAAAGCAGACGTAACGATCATAGATGATTGTAAAATGATTTGTCATGCGTAAGAAGCTATATTTTTGTAAGGAATGACTTATGGTTTGGGAGTCAACACTTAAAAATCCCCCGCCTCCCCCTTTTCCTGACGATTGCAGAACATGATATATAAAAAACTAAAAAGAGTTTACCATCCGTAAAAATTACAGACACTTTTTGGAATTATCTCACTCTACATTTGTGCATTGTTCATTTCAATTTTAGATGTATACTTTTTCCTTAAATCAAAACTTGAGTTTTCACTTTCCCTTCATCTCGTAAACAAAAAAACTAGATAAAAGACAAATAGTTCACCACAAAATGAAATTTTTAGAGTTTATGTAAGGAATAATTTTAAAACAATAAAAAATGTAAGTAAAGAAACTTATTCACATACCACAAATGAACACAAAAGTTTTGTTATCCAAGTTTGGGAAATTCCACTAGTTCAACCCTTAAAGCTCAGAATTTTATAAAAGAGATATTTTTACACATGTTTTAAAAAAAGATATGATTCTTGAAACATGATAAAGAAGTGAATGACCTATGGATCTAAACCTTTTAAAGAGATTAAAATTAAATTCCCAAGTAAACATGCGGTGGGATATTTACTCGAGTCAAACAAGCCATTATTTTACCCATTTACAAAAAGCTAACCTAACAATCATAGATGATTGTAAAGTGATTTATCATGGGTAACGGGCTATATTTTTGTAAGGAATAACTTTGGGATTAAGTGTCAACACTCAGTTAAAAATCCCCCGTCTCCCCCTTTTTCGGACGATTACAGAACCTGATTTCTAAAAACTAAATAGAGTTTCCAAACCCTAAAAATTACAGACAAGTTTTGGAATTATCTCTCTCTACATTTGTGCATTGTGCATTACAATTTTAAAAGTATACTTTTTCCTTAAATCAAAACTTGAGTTTTCACTTTCCCTTCATCTCGTAAACAAAAAAAAACGAGATAAAAGGCACATAGATCATGACAAAATGAAAATTTTAGAGTTTATGTATGGAATGAATTTAAGAAATAAAAAATGTAAGTAAAGAAAATTTATTCACACACCACAAATGAACACAAAAGTTTTGTTGTTCAAGTTTGGGAAATTCCACTAGTTCAAAACAAATAGCTCGATTTTTTATAAGAAAGAGATTTTTCTACACATGTTTTAAAATCAAACAGATTAACGATTCAAATGACCTATGGGTCCAATACTTTTAGAGAGAATAACGTTAAATTCCCAAGTGAACATGCGGTGGGATATTTACCCAAGTCAAACAAGCCATTATTTTGCCCATTTACAAAAAATTGACCAAAGGATCATAGATGATTGTAAAGTTATTTATCATGCGTAACAGGCTATATTTTTGTAAGGAATGACTTATGGATTGGGAGTCAACACTCAGTTAAACATCCCCCGCCTCCCCCCTTTCCCGATGATTGCAGAACTTGATATATAAAAATTAAAGAGAGTTTACTAACACTAAAAATTACTGACAGTTTTTGGAATTATCTCTCTCTTCATCTGTGCAATGTGTATTTCCATTTCAGATGAATACTTTTTTCTAAAATCAAAGCTCGAGTTTTCACTTTCCCTTCATCTCGTAACCAAAAAAAGAGATAAAAGGCAAATAGATCACAACAAATGAAAATTTTAGAGTTTATGTAAGGAAATAATTTAAAGCAATAACAAATGTAACTAAAGAAAATTTATTCACTCACCACAAATGAAAATAAAAGTGTTGTTATCCAAGTTTTGGAAATTCCACTAGTTCTACCCAAATAGCTCAGAATTTTATAAGAAAGATATTTTTATAAACATGTTTTAAAAAATGAATATGCATACTTAAAATATGTTAAAGATGTAAATGTCCTGTGGATCCAAACCTTTTAAAGTGAATAAAATTAAATTCCCAACTGAACATGCAGTGGGATATTTACCCGAGTCAAACAAGCCATTTACCCATTTACAAAAAGCTGACCGAACGATCATAGATGATTGTAAAGTGATTTATCATGCATAACGGGCTATATTATTGTAAGGAATGACTTATGGATTGGGAGTCAATAGTCAGTTAAAAATCCCTGGCTCCCCCTATTCCCGACGATTGCAGAACCTGATATATAAAAAACTAAGAAGAGTTTACAATCCCTAAAAATTACAGATACTTTTTGGAATTATCTCTCTCTACATTTGTGCATTGTGCATTTCCATTTTAGATCTATACTTTTTTCTTAAATCAAAACTTGAGTTTTCACATTCCTTTCATCTCGTAAAAAAAAGGTGAGATAAAAGGAAAATGAATCACAACAAAATGAAAATTTTAGAGTTTATGTATGGAAAGAATTTAAAGCAATAACTTTTGTAAGTAAAGAAAATTTATTCACACACCAAAAACTAGCACAAAAGTTTTTTTTATCCAAGTTTGATAAATTCCACTAGTTCAACCCTAATAGCTCAAATTTTTGTAAGAAAGAGAATTTTCTATGCATATTTTGAAAAAAAGGATATGCATGCTTGAAACATGTTAAAGATGCAAATGACCTATGGGACCGATACTTTTAGTGAGAATAACATTAAATTCCAAAGTGAACATGCGGTGGGATATTTACCCGAGTCAAACAAGCCATATAAATGATTGTAAAGTTTTTTTATAATGTGTAATGGGATATATTTATGTAAAGAATGACTTATGGATTTGGAGTCAACACTTAGTTAACAATCCCTCGCCTCCCCCTTTTCCCGACGATTGCAGAACCTGATATATAAAAAACTAAAAAAAGTTTATAATCCCTAAAAATTATAGACACTTTTTTGAATTATCTCTCTCAACATTTGTACAATGTCCATTTCCATTTTAGATATATAGCTTTTTCTGAAATCAAAACTTGAGTTTTCACTTTCCCTTCATCTCGTAAACAATAAAAGAGATAAAAGGCAATTAGATCACAACAAAATGAAAATTTTAGAGTTTATGTATGGAAAGAATTTAAAGGCATAACAAATCTAAGTAAAGAAAATTTATTCACACATCACAAATTAACACAAAAGTTTTGTTATCGAAGTTTGGGAAATTCCACTAGTTCAACCCTAATAGCTCGGAATTTAAAAGAAAGATATTTTTCTACACATATTTTAAAAAATGGATATACATGTTTGAAACAGGTTAAAGATGCAAATGCCCTGTGGATCCAAACCTTTTAAAGAGAATAACATTAAATTCCCAACTGAACGTGCGGTGGGATATTTACCCGAGTCAAACAAACCATTATTTTGACCATTTACAAAAATAGACCTAACGATCATAGCTGACTGTAAAGTGATACCGGGGTATATTTATTAAAGAATGACTTATGGATTGGGAGTCAACAATTAGTTAAAAATCCCTCTCCTCCCCTTTTCCCGACGATTGCAGAACCTGATTTATAAAAAACTAAAAAGAGTTTACAATCCCTAAAAATTACAGACACTTTTTTGGAATTATCTCTTTCTACATTAGTGCATTGTGCATTTCCATTTTAGATGTACACTTTTTTTTTAAATCAAAACATGAGTTTTCACTTTCCTTTCATCTCATAAAAAAAGGGTGAGATAAAAGGCAAACGGATCAGAACAAAATGAAAATTTTAGAGTTTATGTATGGAAATAATTTAAAGCAATAATGTTTGTAAGTAAATAAAATTTATTCACACACCAAAATGAGCACAAAAGTTTTTTTATCCAAGTTTGGGAAATTCCACTAGTTCAACCCTAATAGCTCGGTATTTTATAAGAAAGATATTTTTCTACGCATATTTTAAAAAATGGATATGCATGATTGAAACATGTTCAAGATGCGAATGACCTATGGATCCAAACCTTTTAATCATAATAAAATTAAATTCTTAAATGAACGTGCGGTGGGATATTTACCCGAGTCAAACAAGCCATTATTTTGCCCACTTACGA